>NC_139948.1:43688241-44155741 GCF_963454915.1 Gymnoscopelus microlampas
TTCTAGACCAGCTAGGATCTTGATTCTGGTGACTAATCTTACATTTTCAAGGATGAGGATGCTAGTAACTACCAAACTAACTACAGTACTGTACATGAGGAGGCTGATACTCGTGTCATATTACACTTAGAATATGCTGTGAAGGAAGGGTATAGCAAGGTGACAATACGCACAGTAGACACGGATGTGCTGGTCCTGGCAGTAACGGCAGCCCAACGCCTCCACTTGACTGAGCTGAGGGTTGCTTTTGGAACTGGGAACATTTTCCGTAACTTAGAAGCTCATGAGATGGCAAGGGCAAAAATGTTTCCTTATGGCATGCCCTAACTGTGTGCCAAATTTCATGCTTTTATCGTAAAGTGCACAATTCCATAAAAAAATATTGCGCAAAAACGCTGGACTAGTCATGTCATCAAGACAGATCTGCATGTCCGATTTTTCATATTCTATCCTGATTGGCTAAGATTGGCTACCAAAGCTTGCAGTGCATGGCCCATTTTGAACAAAATGCCTCATGGCATGAACGCAGTGTCCGATTGCTGTGAAACTTTGCACACACATTAACACTAGGCGCTCGTAACAAACTGCTGCGTAGGACAGCATTAGGCTACAAAGCCTCTCCCAGGAGTAGGCTACGTGCGTGCTGTTTCCCGAAGCTAGTTTAGCAGACACGTAACGCTGTGCTCTTGGTGCTGTTTCCCGAAGCCAGTTTAGCGCACAACCAGCTTCTACTAATGAGGGTAGAGTGCAGGTTTGGCCGGGTCCCAGCTGTGTAGGAGGCTCTTACGCTAGCTGCGTAGGCTATGCACAACCTGAAATCGCTTTAGGAAAACCCGGCTCTTACGTGCCTGCTAAGGTACTGCGCAGTCCGTGTGGACGCACGTAGACCCTTTGTAAGAACCTACGCAGCATCCCTAAGCAGCATCTCTTTGGGAAACGCGGCCATTGTCCTTTCCACCTCGCTACACACCCAAAAACATGCCCTGGCAGCTACGTAAGCAGCCTACAATATGCTACGCGCGCAGATGTGCCCTTTTCTAAACTTTGAGCACCTGCCCCTTCAGTGTCCTCTGCACGGCCCTGATCAGTACACACAGTGCTTTCATCGCAAAAGGGCCACTTAGCTGCGAAGGTGAGTGGGTGTGTATTAAAGTTCACATGATTATCATAGAGATTACTGGCATTTCAGAGTACAGTGTAATTTGAGGAAAGGAGGAGATCCAAGTTCTACCAGCCAAACTAGTTTTTTGTTTGTCACGGTGAAGAGGAATTCTATGCTGATGAGAAACTCCTAGACCATGCATGCAGGTGTTATGTAAAGAATGCCAATGGAACAATAGAAAAATACACTTGAGAGTCAAAACAGATGAGTGATTTATGAAGGGCATGGATTAAAAGGAATGCAGTGTCACAACTAGTTTGATGCAAGGGCTCCTAACTTTGAGGTGAGCAAACACTGGTCCCTTGAGTATCTTGAAAACAAGTTTCTGTACTAATCTGTCCTCTACCCTGAGCCATCCCACCCTAGCGTAATGAGCAGGGGAGGTGAGTCCGAGGTGTGAGGTCTAGTAGTAGACTGATTAGTTTGTTTTGAGAGGTCTGTAGTTTTTGTAGATTCACAACTTCTCACCAATTAAAAAAAAATCTAATGATAGTGGGTTGTACCGGGACGGACGGTACAACCCGGTCGAGGTGCATCCAACGGTGCCCGGCCCGAGTCTGTATATCGCTCCACGGCTGGCCTGGGCGCGAAAGGGTTCATGCATTAAATTACACCCTGGTATAGCGCTTAAGATTTCTGCCCGAATTTGTCACATATTTGTCGGGCTTCGAACCAGGCTCTGGCAGTACATTTATTGCCTACGTTTATAACAGCAGCACAGCATAATAATAGCCTTTTATATTATGAGCCTAGGACACTATACTATGCAGTCAGGCACAAGCTTGGCTCAGGGAGGAGGACGCCCCTACCATGCAGAGTCCATGGCACTTTAGGTAATAACATCATATCCTGTGTTCGTAAAAGTAGGACCATGGAGCAATTGAATATTATCTAAGGCCTGGTTGCCAGTCCCGAATGGTCGGTCCATGATGCCTGTCCCTAAGGCGTCAGCCCAGGTCCATATGGATCTCTAAGCCAACTTCGTTAATTCCAAATCAGTCCAGTGAAACGGTTAGCTAGCCTCGAGTCCAGAGGTCCCGGTAGAAGTTGATATTGATCACGGACTTGCTTCAGACATCATAATGAGGTCACAATAGGCCAACCATGTCCAAATATGGAATCCTGGGTTGATTGTTATGCCCAAATATGGAGTCCCGACTCTTGATTAACGATGATGATCTAATATTGTGATCTAGTGATCTGAAATCCTCTCTAACACATAAACTGACTTACCAACATGCACACTGTCACGGTGCGAGGCAGGAGGTGTATAGGACCCAATCGCAGGAGTGGCACATGCACAAATAGACATGAAAGGGGCCTTGAGGGCCCGGACCACTGACCTAGCGGTCTGGGCACTTAGGCTCTAATATAGCCTAATAGCGCATTGCGGGTTCCAGTCCCGTTCCTGACGATCTTTACTGCAAGTTCTCCCCATCTCTCTCTCCCTGTTTCCTGTCCATCTCTACTGTACAGTATAAATAAACACAGAAAACCCCCAAAAAATTGAAGCCCTCTAGACCATGAATGCAGCATTTTCTACAGGGGTCATCAACATGTCCGTACACGGACAAACATGTCCGTGGCAAGACATGTCTATGTCCGTGGCACAATTCTTTATTTTGACATTTTTTAATGTAAAAACATAAAAAATTTGTTTGAATAACTTTGGTTACTCGTAAAGTAACATGCTCATTACATGTTTTGCAGTAAATTTGAGTAGGCCTATTGCCACCCATTGTCACACTTGCATCAGGTGAAGACCAGCCGCGTGTCCAGGAATTACATTTAGGGGAGGCGAACAGAGGGGGGAGGGGTGCGAAAAACAACAACAACACTGCCAGGCGAATACAGTTGATACAAAATTTGGATGTCATAGACAGGGCCGAAAATGGAAAATTCCCCCCTGGAAAACAATGCGGTAGGCATTTTTGAGTAAAAGTACTAAGTGAGTTCTTTCTATATGATTTTTAGGCGCTGAATCCATTTCTGCCGGATGCCAAGCTGTAAAAGTCTCGGTTTAGGCATAAATATCGAGAAATTTTCATAATGAGCAACTTAATTGCCAAAAACTGGGAAAAGGCTATAATTTAGCTTTTAATTAACTTATAAAGGTAATCTAAGAGTTTAAGTCCATGTTTATGATGTCCAGAAATCCATCTATTACCATGGTGCAATCATGCTACCTTTCCTTATTAGCATAAAGTATGCAAGAATTTGGTAAGGCATTACAATTTGTTTTTCTCTTTTAGTCCTAAAAGTTTAGCTCTCGAATCTAAGTCTATGTTTTAATGTCCACTTACTTAATGGCCTTACTAGACTCTAATAGGCTCTATTAGGCTGTACTAGGCTCTTGTCAGCCCTGTAGCCCCTTTGCACTTGAGATTAACCACTGTGTCCACAGGCAATAGTTTTACATGGGTTTGTGTCCACCGGCAATAGTTTTACATGAAAATGTTTAGGCTATAGTATAGTACTGCCCCGTACAACCTAACAGAGCCCAGCACAGCCCACCAGAGCCCATTATAGCCCACCAGAGCCCAGCAGTCCGGCACATTCCAGCACACAAAGTCCAGCCCACTGGGAGAATAGCCTAGGATATGGGGGTAGTTCAATGACTGTAATAGGCTATACAGGGCTGGGTCCAGCTGGAATAGGCTAGACTAGAATGTTCTAGGTCTTACTAAACTCTAATAGGCTATATTAGGCTGTACTAGGCTCTTGTCAGCCCTTTAGCCCCTTTGCACTTGAGATTAACCACTGTGTCCACGGCCAATAGTTTTACATGGGTTTGTGTCCACCGGCAATAGTTTTACATGAAAATGTTTAGGCTATAGTATAGTACTGCCCCGTACAACCTAACAGAGCCCAGCACAGCCCACCAGAGCCCATTATAGCCCACCAGAGCTAAGCAGTCCGGCACATTCCAGCACACAAAGTCCAGCCCACTGGGAGAATAGCTTAGGGTATGGGCGTAGTTAAATGACTGTAATAGGCTATACAGTGCTGGGTCCAGCTGGAATAGGCTAGACTAGAATGTTCTAGGCCTTACTAGACTCTAATAGCCTAGAAATGTTCATGTAAAACTATTGCCGGTGGACACAAACCCATGTAAAACTATTGCCCGTGGACACAGTGGTTAATCTCAAGTGCAAAGGGGCTAAAGGGCTGACAAGAGCCTAGTACAGCCTAATAGAGCCTATTAGAGTCTATTAAGACCTAGAACATTCTAGTCTAGTCTATTCCAGCTGGACCCAGCCCTGTATAGCCTATTACAGTCATTTAACTACCCCCATACCCTAGGCTATTCTCCCAGTGGGCTGGACTTTGTGTGCTGGAATGTGCCGGACTGCTGGGCTCTGGTGGGCTATAATGGGCTCTGGTGGGCTGTGCTGGGCTCTGTTAGGTTGTACGGGGCAGTACTATACTATAGCCTAGAAACTTTCATGTAAAACTATTGCCGGTGGACACAAACCCTTGTAAAACTATTGACCGTGGACACAGTGGTTAATCTCAAGTGCAAAGGGGCTACAGGGCTGACAAGAGCCTAGTACAGCCTAGAGCCTATTAGAGTCTAGTAAGGCCTAGAACATTCTAGTCTAGCCTATTCCAGCTGGACCCAGCCCTGTATAGCCTATTACAGTCATTTAACTACCCCCATGCCCTAGGCTATTCTCCCAGTGGGCTGGACTTTGGGCTGGACTGCTGGGCTCTGGTGGGCTATAATGGGCTATAATGGGCTCTGGTGGGCTGTGCTGGGCTCTGTTAGGTTGCCGTGCCCTCTTTTAGCCAGTGGATGAGTAAAGTGCATCCGTTCTTTCTTAGGCGATGACCATCCCTGCTACAACGTTTTGTGGCGTTATGTGAAGCCATTTGGGAGTTGGGTGTCTTTTTGCGATTGACCACGCCCATTGCCCCGCCCCCTTATGGCCGAGGGGCATGGGAAGTTAATTTGGTTCATCATCAGCCCATGCTACACCCTTCCACCAAGTTTCATAAAAGTTGGCGCAGTAGTTTTTCCGTAATCCTGCTTACGAACAGACGCTCAGACAAACAAGTGGTGGTGAAACCATATCTTCTTTGGCGGAGGAATAAAAAAAGCTGGGACCCTTATTTCACTGGCATCCGGTGGATTCTTATTGGGGACACATTGAACTTTGAAAAAATGCTGGATGCCAACTTTTACTCAAAAATGCCTATATGGTTACAGAATTTTCCATTTTCGGCCCCGTCTATCAGGGTTAAAGTGGTTAGCTATACTTTTCGAAAACCTGGAGAAGTTATCCACTGTATACTGGCAGCTAGGGGGCAGTCTTGAGACAGGCATTAAATGTGGCATCATCAAGTAAGTTGGGATTTCAATAAGTGGGTCTTATCAGTACATACAGTCCTTCCATCTTACATTGCAAGAGCAAAATGGCCTTACTTGAGGACAGGAAGAGATTAAGTACAACCAGCTCAACTAGTTTTTAATAGATGTGGTTTCCATTAAGGTGAACCGAACCGGTATACTGTAGTCTATGTTGATGAGAAAGTAAACAGGTAATTATGAACAGTACACGATGAGTGATTAATAAAGGGCGTGACAGGATTGAAAAGAATGCAGTGTCGCAATAGTTTGATGCAAAGGTGCCTAACTTTGATCAGCGGTGAGGAGGAGGCCTGATGGTGAGGCTGTGGATCAAGGGTCTCCATGGATTATGATTATGGAGTGTTATTATGGTTATTATTGGTATTATTGGTATTGTTATTATTGGACACTTTGAAACGCTTTCTCTCAACTTACATAAATCAACTTTACTTGTCCAGTTCTGCCCTCCTTTGCCTTGGTGCTCTTTCTCGACATGCCTTCTGTTTTTGCTCTTTTCCTGCACCATTTTCCACTGTGACTTTAATTGTTTCATTGTCAGACACACCTCATACACTTCATTAATCCGTTGTCTTAAAGAGTAAAAGATACTAGTATCCCACAAAGGATTGAACGGATGTTTTGAAATTTTCAGGGAATCTTGTTGTCTTGTTGTCCTGATGCAATCATGTCCCGTACATGATTGCATCACAACATACAATTAATACCACAAATCTCCTGCAACATATTAATGTGCATGTCATCCACACCTTTATGAGTCACCAAAATGTTTTAAACAAATCTTTTAAGATTTAATTGTGTATTTTAGAATATGTTTTTACATTATCATGAAAAAGTATAGGCGATATTTTAATTTAAAAAAGAAAAGAAAAAAAGAGTGCCATGGGCATAGACAAGTCTTGCCAAGGACATGTTTGTCCATGTACGGACATGTTGATGACCCCTGGTTCAGAAGAAGCTACTTGCTACCAAGGCAAAGGAGGGCAGAACTAAGTAAAGCTGGGTGTCCTTAGTTTAGAGAGAGTGTTTCAAAGTGTCCAATAATGACAATAACAACTAGAATAACACTCCACAATCATAATCCATGGAGACCCTCCATCCACAGCCTAGGACCTCCTCCAACCTAACTCTGATCAAAGTTAGGTGCCTTTGCATTCAACTATTGTGACACTGCATTCAATTATGCCCTTCATTAATCACTCATCATGTATTTTTGTCTCCGACAGGCCGAAAGGCATGGCGAGAGAGTATGTTTTGCCCCCTGTCCGTCTGTGTGTCCGTGTGTTCGTGTGTCCGTGCATGTGTTTGTGTGTCCATGTATCCGTGTGTCCGTGTGTCCGTGTGTCCTTCTGTCTGCGAGCAGCTAATCTCCGCATTTTGTTCAAAACAATTCTTTTGCAAAATTAGACCTGCTGGTGGCGCTATAACAGGCCAATGTTAAAAGGGTGGCATTTGCTCCTCAACATAGTGTGAACGTGCGTGCAAAGTTTGACCGCAATCGGATGCTGCGTTCATGATTTGCGGCATTTTGTTCAAAACAAGCCACTGCAAACTTTATGTAAATCTTAGCTAATCAGGATGGAATATGAAAAATCAAACACATCCGTCTTGATCACATGAATAGATATCATGTGTACCGATTTGCGTGAAATGTGGATAAAATCGGAAGGAGTAATATATATATATATTTTTTCACATAAGTCGGCCTGCTGGTGGCGCTATAAAAGGCAGATGTGAAAAATGCAGGGCAAGGGTTTTTCCTTGACCTCTAGGGAGTGCGCTTACAAAGTTTTACACAGATCGGTGCAGTTATAGGTAAAAACACGAATCGGCCTGTTATAGCGCCACCATGAGGCTGATTTGAACATTTTCAATTGGCATTTCTTCCTCGGCATAGTGGAAATGTACGTGCAAAACGTCAAGGTAATTGCATGCTGTGTTCATGATTTTAGGAATTTTGTTCAAAACGGAGCACCCCTAGAAACTTTGGAAGCCATTTTTAGCCAATCAGGATGGAATATGAAAAATCTGAAAGACCCGTTTCGTTTAATGACTGTAGAGATACAGTGTACCGATTTGCAGGATTTTTTGACAAAATCTGTGGGAGTACTGTCAAAAAATATGTTTTAGAAAATCGGCCTCCTGGTGGCACTATAAAAGACCCATGTGAAAACAATTTGGGCAGAGGTTCTTCTGTGGCATCCAGGGAGTGTGTGTGCACAGTTTCACTGCGAGCAAGCCAACGGTGCTGGAGATTAGCTGTACACAGACAGAACTAGATAAAGTGCTCCTTGGAGCACAGGTCTCCGCCAGGTCAGGTGGGTTATTTTGGCCTCCTGGTGGTGCTATAATAAGACAATGTGAAAAGGATGCCATTTCTTCCTAGGAAACTGCATTCATGATTTGTGGCATTTTGTTCTAAAAATGTGCTAAATTTGACCTGCTGGTGGCGCTATAACAGGCCAATGTTAAAAGGGTGGCATTTGTTCCTCAACATAGTGTGAATGTGCGTGGAAAGTGTCAACGCAATCAGACGCTGCATTCATGATTTGCGGCGTTTTGTTCAAAACAAGCCACTACTGCAAAGTTTAGCTGTTAATCTTAGCCAATCAGGGTCGAATATGTAAAATCAAACAGATCCGTCTTGATCACATGACTATTGAGTTCATGTGTAGGCTACCGATTTGCGTGAAATTTGGATAAAATGGGAAGGAATAATATAAAAAAATGTGTTTTACATAAGTCGGCCTCTTGGTGGCGCTATAAAAGGCAGATGTGAAAAATGCAGGGCAAAGGTTTTTCATTTAAAAACACGAATCGGCCTGTTATAGCGCCACCATGAGGCTGATTTGAAAAAATGTAAGTGGCATTTCTTCCTTGGCATAGTGGGAAATTGCGTGCTGTGATCATGATTTGAGGCATTTTGTTCAAAACAGAGCACTCCTGCAAACTGACTATAGACTATAGAGATACTGTGTACCAATTTGCGTGACGTTTGGACAACATCTGCAGGAGTACTGTCAAAAAATGTGTTTGGAAAAAGCGGCCTCCTGGTGGCGCTATAACAGGCCCATGAGAAAAATTTGGGGCAAATGTTCTGAATTGGCATCCAGGGAGTGTGTGTGTGCAGTTTGGCTGCAATCAAGCCAACGGTGTCGGAGATTAGCTGTTCACAGACGGATGGACGGACGGACACATGGACACACACACACACACACACACACACACACACACACACACACAATGACACACGGACGGACGGACACACGGACGGACGGACGGACGGACGGACGGACAGACGGACGGACGGAGGGTAAAACATACTCTCTCGCCAGGCCGAAGACAATAAGTCTAGGACTATACAGCATTTTTAAATCCTTGATTATCTTTTTAACCTTATTTGTTTGTTGGTTGCAAGCAATTAAATCAATCAAATCAAATCACCACTGATATTACTAAATAGTCTGCTTCCCACACCCTTCTTTACCCACAGATAGCTGAAGACTTGTAAGCTGGCATTTAAATAAAACTGTTCTGATTTGTATAAATATTTGTGGATTTGTAAATATAAATCTGCAACCTTGCGTCTGAAGTGTTGATTTTGCATTTGTTAGAAACTATCTCTTCCTCTGTTGACTGGAAGATGCAGCATCAAATAAGTTATTATACTACACTCCATTAAATCCTGCCATCACTGATCAACTATGTGTCTGTTTTCAATGTCAAGTTCATTTATCCATTGTTCCAATGCAGGGGTCATCAACATGTCCGTGGCACATTTCTTATTTAGAAAAATGAAATCAAACTAGAAAAAGTGCTCCCGGAGCACAGGTCTCAGCAGCGTACGAAGGACCACCGTGAAAAAAATGGGCAGAAAAAGAGCAAAAACAGAAGGCATGTGATATTGTCATAATTGCCGACACTACAGCTCCAAGAGGATCCTGGAAGATGTGTCGAGTTTTGAGTACTAAGTCCGACTGCAAAGGATTGGTCCGCTCTGAGTGCATCCAAACCAAAACCAGGGTCATCGAGAGACCTTTTTTGAAGATCTGCCTGCTGGTGGAGGCCACAGTATAAGACCATGGACATTTTTTTTTAGCTATTCCCTCTTTGTATCCTACCACTTAGCTGCAAAGGTGAGTGGGTTTGTACTAGCCAATTGGGTCACATGAATATTATTGTGATTGCTGGCATTTCTGAGTACAGTGTACCTTGAGGACATGCAGGAGGAGATACAAGTTCTACCAGCTGAACAATTTGTTTTGTTTGTAAAGGTCGCTTCAATAGGCGTGGTTTCCATTAAGGTGAACATGAATTCTATGCTGATGAGAAACTCTAGAGTCTAGAGTCTAGACCATGCAAGTGTTATGTCTAAGGAATGCAAAAGGAACAATAGACAAATAGACAGATTTATGTACTTGATGACAGATTAATGGAGGGTATGACAGGATTTAAAGGAATGCAGTACCAGAACTAGTTGGATGCAAGAGCTCTTAACTTTGATCATTAGTGAGCAAACATTTAGGTGGAAGTCTGACGGTTATTGCAGACCCCATGCTGTGGATCGAGGGTTTCCAGGGATTATGGCTGTGGAGTGTTATTAGTAGTTATTGTTATTATTATTATTCTTTCTTTGAAGCACTTTCTCTTGATGATGATAATCTGTTTTACTTGTCCAGTTCTGCCCTCCTTTGCCATGGTTGCAAAATGACAAGAAATGACATGCATCTGTCTTTGCCTATTTCTTGAACCATTTATCACTGTGGTCATATACCATTCACTTTAATTGTTCAATGTTGGACCACAACTGAACTTTCAAAAAAGTTAAAATCTTCTTTCAAGGATTGAACACACACGTTTTGACATTTTCAGTGAATTAAGGTAGCTTTTAGCAAATTACTTTTTGTCCTTACCTGACACAATCATCCTATATTAAGATTCCCTAGAGGGTGGGTCGACGGTGGAGGTCACAAACTAAACAACACTGTTGCTCGGATGCGCGCCAAACTTGGCACAAAGACTGGTCAGGGGTCCAAGAAACAAGGAGGTGCGCTTCCTCTGGATGCCTAATTTTGTTAGGCAGTGGGTGCTCAGCTACAGAGACAACTAATTCAAAAGATACGGAAGTGGAAAAAGCGGCACTCCAGAAATAACAACTGCAAAACAGGCTCAGATGCACATTCTCCCTTTTATTTTTTTGAGAATGCTAACGGCCACTGCCTTCCCCAGGCAGATTCAAAAGTAACATTGGGGGTGTACACCCCTCTTTTTAAGGCATCAAGAGTGTAATATCAGTATTGTGTGCGCATTCTGCGCAAATTAAGTCGCAGTTGATCTTAACCTTTTGCAGTGTTGATTATATTAGTCTTATCAGTGTGCTGTGTTATTATTATTAAAGTCTTATTATTGACCCCGGTCAATGCACGTGTTGGTACCTGCCCACAGTATTCTTTATAAACCTTCTGCTGCTATTTAAATAAAGTGTCCAATGATTGTACGCACAAAAGCCTCTGTCTGTCTTGTTAACCTTGAGTGGGGGATATTTGGTCACAACAGTAACAGTAAATGTATAGCTGGTTCAGGGTCTCTCCCCTTAAAGAGAGTGGCGTAGTCACGTTGATTTATCCAAAAGTATTATTAGTGTCCATCTGGTGGTCACATTTGCAAGGATCATTTGTAGGCTATTGTAATTGCCATAGATATAATAATGTAATAATGTATTATAGTCAGTGTTATAATGCATTATAGCGTGACTAAAAGTCCCTAAAATTGGTCATTGGGTGCTTTAAAGGAATAGTATGTAACTTTGCCCTGTGTTTACATAACAAAACAATATACATTTTCACTCATCATTTCCCTCTATACCAGCAGTTATCAGCTGTTTGGTGTTTTACTGTATGTATTGTAACCTAAAAACATCCCCATCTACCAAAACAAATGAGAGGGCACACCTCTCCAGTGGCTGATAACTGTCAGCAAAGGGAAATGATTTATTGTGTTCTTATGTAAACACAGGGAAAAGTTACATACTATGCCTAAGCATTTTACAATTATTTTTAATGTCAAGTATAAAAGCATTGTTATTGGCGTGTTACACTGTATAATTGCAGTTATAAGTACTCATAATGCAATCGTAACACATTATAAAGCCTTTTATTATAACTGAGGTTCATATTGTACCAATATATTTCAAAACAGCAGTTGTGACACCACTAATCAAAAAAAAACAGTCTCGATACCTCCGTCTTGGCAAACTACAGACCAATCTCAAAGCTTCCTTTCATTTCCAAAATCCTTGAGAAAACTGTTTTATTTCAATTACAGTCTTTTTTACAGGAACACAATATTTTTGATGTCTTTCAGTCTGGTTTCAAGGCATTTCACAGTACCGAGTCAGCGTTGTTGAGAGTATTCAATGATGTGCCATTGACCACTGACAAAGGTAACTCTGCTATTTTGCTACTCCTTGACTTGTCCTCTGCTTTCGACACCCTGGATCACAAGACTTTAATCTCCCGTTTAGAGCAGTGTGTTGGTGTCACAGACACTGCCCTAGACTGGTTTAGGTCTTATCTATCTGAGAGATGTTTCTCAGTCAAATTTGAAGATTTTGTGTCATCCTCCACACCCTTGTCTTCCGGAGTCCCACAGGGCTCGATCCTTGGGCCTATACTGTTCTCCCTTTATCTTCTCCCCCTGGGTCTAATTTTTAAGAAGCATGGTATCTCTTACCATCTGTATGCAGATGATTCCCAAATCTACATGCCCCTAAAAAAGGAATGTAATAGCTCCCTGACACCACTTCTAGATTGTCTCAATGACGTTAAAACCTGGATGGCTTTTAACTTTCTTAGTGTCAATGAAAAAAAGACAGAGGTCATAGTGTTTGGGCCTAGTGGTCCTGGCATTATACCCCCCAATATGGGCCCTCTACAGTCTTATGTGAAACCTGTCGTCTCCAACCTTGGAGTCAAATTTGACAATGTACTCAAGTTAGACAAACAGGTAAATGCTGTGGTCAGCTCCAGCTTCTATCATCTGAGACTGCTTGCCCGAATTAAGCCAGTTCTGTCGTTCAATGATTTGGAGCGCGTCATTCACGCCTTTATTACCACACGTCTGGACTACTGCAACGCGCTGTATGTCGGGCTAAATCAAGCCTCCTTGGCACGCCTGCAGCTAGTCCAAAATTCTGCGGCACGCCTCCTGACAGGAACCAGTAGGCGTGAGCACATTACGCCCGTGCTGGCCTCACTCCACTGGTTACCTGTTCGTTTCAGAATTGATTTTAAAATGTTATTGTTTGTTTTTAAATCCCTGAATGGCTTGGCACCCCAGTACCTCTCTGACCTCATAAAGGTCTATACCCCCCTAAGGTCACTGCGGTCTGCCGGCCAGCTAAATCTTGAGGTCACAGTAAAGACCAATTTAAAGACCAGAGGCGACCGAGCCTTTCCTGCCATAGCCCCCTCACTATGGAATGCGCTCCCCCCCCATGTTAAAAGGGCCCCCACCATTGAGACTTTTAAATCTCGGCTTAAGACACATGTTTATACCATGGCATTTTAACCCCCCTTGAGAGTTTCTGTGGTCTATGTCTATTGTTCTTTGTGTGTCCTTGCTGGTGTTTTTTTTTGTGTTTTAGCATATTTTTAAAGGTGTATTTTGCATGATTTTCTGTACAGCACTTTGTAAACCCTGGTTGTGAAACGTGCTATATGAATAAAGTGGATTGGATTGGATAACACTTCATAATTACTGGCCTTCACTGACATTTTATTTTGGCCAGGATCATAGTTTATTACAATTATCATAGTTGTAATTCATTATAATATTTATATAGGCCTAATGCATTATAATCACTATAAGTGGTCATTGGCTTCTTTAAATAAAGTAAAAGGGAAAATAAATGCATTCAATGTATTTAAATAACAAAACTACAAAAATACTACCTACGCCTTCAGGAAAGCAATTCCTTTACTTAAAAAAAGGGAAAGAAAACAATTGGCTGCATTACAAGTTGACCAGGTGGTGTGTTGAGGGGAGGAGACTGGTTGTACAATACTCTATAAAGTATAGTGTGGAAGAAGTTCAACTCTTATCTCTTAAGAACAGATTCAGAGCTACGCTTATTTATCAAATGCGTTATTTAGTGAAAAACGTTGGGGGTGCTGTTTTTCCTTTTTATTTGACGATGGGTTCTACAGGTTCAACTCATGGTAAGTAATCTACTATAAAATATGTCATCTTTTGTTAGAAAGGCGTAATAGATTAAGATTAAAATTATAACTATTATTTTATTGTTTACTTGAGCTGCATAGTGTAGGAGTGGATTTTTGCTCTTTGCAAAGTGTGGACGCAGCTCGAACTACTTAGACACCATCTTGAGTCTAAATGTGAAATCATTAAATATTCATTGGTGCATATTGACAAAATCTCCACGGAGCCAATAGAAACGTATGAAAAGAAAGTAAACAAAAATGTGGCTGTTGATGCTATACTGTGTATGGACAGAGAGTAGTCATTTTTAATTTGATTTAATTTGACTCTGTTGGAGAGATAAATATTGTGAAAATAGCCGACCTACATGCTCACAACGTTGCAAGCTTGAATATCGACTATTTTCAAAATGTCTGCCTCTTTCTTAGGTAATATTTGACAATTTGGCCAATGTTTGAGATTTTTTTTAAAGCAGTTTCTTGATTACTTTCGATGCAGTAATGGTCTTATTTTAGAAGTATAATCAAAAAGGTATTAAAGGTCACTTTGTCACTTTGTCAATTGTCACTTTAGAAATATACGGATACCCTGTATACACTTATACTGTATGTTGGTTTGTTTACTGTTGAGTGAGAAAACAACGTTGCACATTAAGCAGATGATCTGGGGACCCCCTCAAAATCAATCAACCCACAGTTAGATAACCACTGCTTTAAGGCCTTCCTTCAAATTTGGACAGTAAGAGGATTGGTTTTCAAAGCCGTGGACTAAGGTATATAAACGGCCATTGCGGTCGGTTTGGGATCTCGCTCCTCCTGTGTTGTTCTAGCCCGTTGAGTTTAGGGGTAAAGACTATGTTTGATATGTGAGACAAATGACAGATAATATTTTTCCCAAAGACAATATTTATCATGTTAAGGATGAATGCCACAACATTTGAACTGTTTTGTCTAAAGTCTTCAATTGTTCTACAGACATAACAACTTTAACAATTTCAGATCATGTAAAATTAGACTTTTATGAACGTATACATAAACACACACATATACCACTTTAACTGTAATTATTTAAGCCCATGTCTAAATTTAACCATCCAATGGAATGTGCCATGATAAATCAAGGTGGTGGAACTGAAACGTCTTTTATAAATAACATCCTTGTAAAACTCTCAACAGAGGAATTAAAGAAAGAAGATGAGCTACGGATTGTTCTTGTTGGAAAGACTGGAGTTGGGAAGAGTGCTTCTGGCAACACCATCTTAGGAAAGAAGGCATTTGTAGACAAGCTAGCCTCTTCCTCTGTGACAGCGGAATGTTCAAAACAAGTAGGAGAGTTAGGCGGACAAACATTGTCCATTGTTGATACTCCAGGTTTGTTTGACACAAAACGAAATGAAGAAGAAATAGTGACGGAGATTAAGAAATGCATCTCTTATGTGTCTCCTGGTCCCCATGTGTTCCTGGTTGTGATCCAAGCAGGCAGATTTACACAAGAAGAGTTAGACACAGTACAGATGATCCAGACCATCTTTGGAGAAGAGGCAGGAAAGTATACAATGGTCTTGTTCACTAAGGGAGATAAGTTGGAAGAAGCAGGTATTTCCATAGAGGATATGATCAAGGGCAATGACGGTCTTAACAATTTTACTAATCAATGCAAAGGAGGATATCATGTTTTTAACAACAAAAACAAAGATACCTCTCAAGTCTTGAAACTACAACAGAAAATAAAGGAAATGATTAAGGTAAATGAAGACCGCTACTACACCATGGCCAGCAAACATGGTAAGTAATCTACTGCTGCTCAGGTCATCATATGAACTATGGCATCACACTATAAATATGTTGTCTTTTGTTAGAAAGGCCTAATCAATTAAGATTAAGATTATAACTATTATTTTATTGTTCACTTGAGCTGCATACTGTAAGAATGGATTTTTTATGTTGCAACGTGTGGACGCAGCTCGAAGCACTGCTTAGACACCATCATGAGTCTAAATGTGAAATCATTAAATATTCATTCGTGCACATTGACAAAATCTCCACAGAGCCAATAGAAACATATGAAAAGAAAGTAAACAAAAATGTGGCTGTTGATGCTACTGTGTATGAACAGAGAGAGTATGACACTAGTTTCTAGAGTGAGGAAAGATCTGTCTTGAGTTCCAAACACCAAGTGGCCATGGTGTGTTTAGTCAATGCAGTGGAGATGAACAGAAGTTTTCACTATACATTTGGAATTTGGAACATGTTGAATTATGTAAGCTGCTGTCATGCACTATTGATATCATTCCGGTCTCAGTATCCTGTTCCTTTCACATTTACACTAATGCTAAAACCTTATCAAAAGATACATGGCTCCAATCAGTTGTCAATTTAATCTGACTTAGTTTGCTTCCATACAAAATACATGCATACAAAATTAAATTTAAAGAAAGTGCAAGGAGGACAAGAAACCTAATAACTGAATAGTGACATCTAAACTCAACGTATGGGTTAAAACTATGTGGAAACAATTGGGAGATAACAAATAAATAAATAACAACACTGCGGAACAAACGCAAAGACTTAAGGCCAGTGGTTCTCAAACTTTTCAGGCTGCGACCCCCCCAAATAATCATATTTGAACTGCGGACCCCCCAGAATAGTCATATTTGAACACGCTGACAAGCACTTATAATTGTAGGAGTTGAGGCATTACATTTTGTGCAGCCTCGGTACCCAGTCTTTTTTTTCTTTTTTACTTTGATTTAATTTGACTCTGTTACAGAGATAAATATTGTGAAAATAGCCGACCTACATGCTCACAACGTTGCGAGCTTGAAGAGGATTGGGTTTCAAAGACGTGGACAAAGGTATATTAACGGCCATTCTTGCATGTTGTTCTAGCCCGTTGAGTTTAGGAGTAAAGACTATGTCTGATATGTGAGACAAATGACAGATAATATTTTTCCCAAAGACAATATTTATCATGTTAAGGATGAATGCCACAACATTTGATCTGTTTTGTCTAAAGTCTTCAATTGTTCTACAGACATAACAACTTTAACAATTTCAGATCATGTAAAATTAGACTTTTATGAATGTATATATAAACATACACATATACCACTTTAACTGTAATTAATTAAGCCCATGTCTAAATCTAACCAACCAATGGAGTGTGCCAACAGTGCCATGATAAATCAAGGTGGTGGAACTGAAACGCCTAATGTAAATAACATCCTTGTAAAACTCTCAACAGAGCAATTCAAGAAAGAAGATGAGCTACGGATTGTTCTTGTTGGAAAGACTGGAGTTGGGAAGAGTGCTTCTGGCAACACCATCTTAGGAAAGAAGGCATTTGTAGACAAGCTAGCTTCTTCCTCTCTGACAGCGGAATGTTCAAAACAAGTAGGAGAGTTAGGCGGACAAACATTGTCCATAATTGATACTCCAGGTTTGTTTGACACAAAACGAAATGAAGAAGAAATAGTGACGGAGATTAAGAAATGCATCTCTTATGTGTCTTCTGGTCCCCATGTGTTCCTGGTTGTGATCCAAGCAGGCAGATTTACAAAAGAAGAAAATGACACAGTACAAATCATCCAGACCATCTTTGGAGAAGAGGCAGGAAAGTATACAATGGTCTTGTTCACCAATGGAGATGAGTTGGAAGAAGCAGGTAATTCCATAGAGGAAATGATCAAGGGCAATGACAGTCTTAACAACTTTACTAATCAATGCAAAGGAGGATATCATGTTTTTGACAACAAAAACAAAGATACCTCTCAAGTCTTGAAACTACTACAGAAAATAAAGGAAATGAGTAAGGTAAATGAAGAGCGCTACTACACCAATGAGTTGTTCCAAGAGGCAGAGAAATCCATAACAGAAGAAATAAAAAAGATTAAGAAAGAAAATCCTCATTTGACCCTGCGAGAAGCAAGAAAAAGAGCTGAGAAAGATAATTTCTTCATTAAGAAATACCCTGCCGTGTGGGCAGCTCTGACTATAACTGCAGGTGTGGCTGTAGGTGCAGTTGTAGGTGCCGTTGCTCTCGTTGCAGCACCAGTAACTCTTGTAGCTGGTTCTCTAGCAGCCGCAGGTGCCGCCCTCACCTCAAGTGCAGTGACAGGTGCATTTACAGAGAAGCTTAAGGTTTCAGACAAATGCAAAGTGCAGTGGTATCCAAGTTTGTCTCTGATCATTAGTTTAAGCTGATTGTGTCATGCTGACTGCTTATTCATTTGTATTATAGCTGGCTTTTCAATTCCTTCTGATTTTGTGTGCATGTGTCCAGCTTTTTCCCATAAATGTGAGGTCGCCTCTGTCTAAATAAAGTATGCCTACATTTGGTTGAATAATACCCTGTGTATAATGGTAATCTGAATCTAAATAATCAAAAGCATTTTAGTTCTGTATATTCTTGGATGCATTACAGTAATAAACTACAATCAAATGTATTTTTAAAACAAAAAGCTTTTTAAAGACTATGGTGTTTCATCACAATTAATCTCCTATTAATATTTGTAATAATATCTTATAAACTGTATATTCTTATCTTTCAAAACTCCTATCTATGTTCAATCAATTTGTATTATTGTGTCTATTGTAATAAACATGATTGAACATAATATGTGTCAAGCCCATATGTTGTGCTGTGCAGCTTGTTAAAGACTATGATGTTTCATCAAAATGCATCTTCTAATATATTTTTTTTAAGAATGTATGTTTTTCTGTTCATTCACATGATAAGTTTATAGAATCTAGTCTAATTTCCATAACCTGTTATTTTCAGGGTCTGAGCTGAGAATGGTGTTGGTAGGTCAGGAGAAAGTGGGGAAGAGTTCATCAGGAAACACCATCATGGGAAGCAAAGTGTTTGACTGTAGTTTAGGTTTTACACTAGTCACTCTGAAAAGTGACTAGTGAAGGAGATGTGTTCAACAAGAGGGTAACAGTAATGGACAACTCTGGACTGTGTAACAATAAACGGTCAGAAGAACAGCAGAAAGCAGAGTTGGAAGAAGCCTTGTTGCTGAGCGCTCCAGGTCCACATGTCTTCCTCTATGTTGTCCAGCTGGGACGCTTCACTGAACAGGAATACAAGGCCATGAAGACACTTGAGAGAATCCTGTCACCTGACATCAGTGTTGTTTACATCATTGTTCTCTTCACTTATGGAGACATACAGGAAGACACAAACATAGAGCAGTTTATCAGAGAGGATGAGAACCTTAATGAAACTGGTTGACAAATGTGGAGGGAAATATCATGTGTTCAACAACAAACATACAGGTCAGAACAGAGATCAGGTCAGAGAGCTCCTAGAAAAGGTCGATTCAGTCAGTGAGAGAGGATACAGATGTCATTTAGGTAACACGCGTCCTCGAGGTGCAAGACCCCCCTCTGGAATGAATAACTGGCCGTTTAACCGGGTGTTTACTCTAATGTCATCATGTAGGATGTTCTTTATGTGGTTATTCAGGAGAAAATAACAAGCTGGGAGAGATTTCTTAAACAGTACGGGTGCTAGCTTCTATCACAGGAAAGTTCTGCTCTGTATGACAGGAGCTGCATTAATTTTGGGTCCATACATTCATAATAAGATGGCGGGGAATATTTTAAAGTGTAATTATCAAACTTAGCATTTGAGGCAATAAGAAGAACAAGGCTTGATGAAGGGTCTTTCTGTATTAGATGCATTCTACTGTAATATTATTCTACAATAAAATGTATTGTAGAAATAAAGAATCATCAGGTTTGATCAGTAAATATTTAATATTTACTTATCAAACCTGATGATTCTTTAATTAATGGTGATAATAAAACAACTAATCAAAGGTTGCTATCTTCAATAAACAATCAGAATAAGGCATTGTTACACTATTGAAAATGTCTGAGCATTTTAATTCAAAGCAACTGAAATCTGTGTTCAATGAAATTCATTGTATTTCACTATGCCTGTGTCTCATTTCATACACCGAAATCTCTGCTTAACTTGAATGTCTCAGCACCATCTAAATAAATGCTTGTTTTTTAATGATTATTTTACTGTACATGTTAGGTCTCTAACAGGTGGTCTAGGGGGGTTAAGGGACAACAACATATATCCAGCGAAAAGAATGGGGAAAAAACGGATAGTTAAAATGAATTCAGTGTTATATAGTGAAGTGTCTGAACAAAAACAGGGAAAAGGACTGGTGAGTGCCTAATCAAACTACCATAAAACCAAAACCATACTAACTACTTATAAGCCAGGGGTAGGCTGAGTGGTGGACATTGCTCTTGTCTTTGCATGTCTTTATGTATGTGTTTGTATTTTGTTGTTTTCTTGAGTCATGTCAAATGTATGTACTGGTATATGTTGCATACATGGCTGTTTCTGGGTCGCAAGACAAATTTCAGTGCAAACTGACAATAAAGTATTATCGTATCGTATCGTACTGAATGAGCATTACTTCTCTAAACACAATTATCAACAAAACATACTACACTAACAATCCAGCAAAAATATAGAGTAGCACTGACACCTAGTGGTGGCTCATGGCATATCTTTCAAGGAGGGCGAACTTTGCGACTACACGCACGCACGCACGCACGCACGCACGCACGCACGCACGCACGCACGCACACACACACACACACACACACACACACACACACACACACACACACACACACACACACATATATAACATATATATAGTGTTGGAAAGTAACTAAAGTAATATGTAACTAAAGTAATATTATTACTTTTTTCCAGTAACTAGTAAAGTAACTACTTACTTTCACATTTTGAGTAACAATATTACTTTAACTTTTTTACAAATGTAAGTTATTACTTTTTTTCACGAGCCTTGGAGGTACTCTGGGCTTGAGTGTGTTTATTTGATCCTGTGTTGTTTTTGGTCCATTGATATAATGGTAGACTGGTTGGGATCGAGTTGCTTTGCAGGCTGCTTATCCGGTCTAAGGCTAAACTCTAGAGTGGATACGGAAACGTTGCACACTTGTCTGTGTGTGAATTATGCGAGCAGTGTTTTTTCCCCCGGATCTCAGTAGCACTGCAGTAGGTCGCTTACAAATCTGCAGGGATCACTGCTTTAATTTCATTTTCTAATAAATATTCATACATAAGGCCAACAATGTATGCATCTATTAAAGATATTCTTTATTTCCACTTTGACATTGCACTATAAACAAATTGGGGTCGCCAAAAAAAATCAACCATAAAATGGGCTCGTACGTGGCATAAAACCATTTGAGAACCCCTGGTCTGCACCGATAATGTCAAAAAGGAAATGAGTAAAACAGATCTATATAAAGAAAAAAGGAAGGAAGGAAAAAGAAAAGAAGAAAAAGAAAGAGGTATCTATCTTTGAAGAAAATTGCAGATCTACAAGCTCACAAAGTGGTGCGATCTGCTATTTTGTATAAATGTTCGGTCCCAGAATATGGACGCTAGGGCACATGTGGTTAAAATACAGTTTTTTAATTCATACAAAATTTGATTTATTTGGTTTGTCAATGAATGTAGCTTCTTTTAAGTACTGTCCACATAGCCTATGCAGAACAGCAAGCACAATCACCTCTATCAAATAGGAGGTATACCAACCCAACCCCCCATCATCCCAACACATTGTGAGCTATTTTTGAAACACAACACCTTAGTATGACAAAGTATAAAATAGGCTCAAGTGGTTAAGTTAAGCACTCTATTAGTGGAGTCAAGTGTGTAGCAGAGGTCATCCAATGGTCGGCCGCAGGGACTGCAAAGAGTTTCCAGAATGAACTTGCTCATTAAGAAATGTTATCACATTTGCCTAAACAAAAAGTTGAAAAAATAAGTTTGAAAACTATTTTTGCATTATACAGTGGTCCCTCTCTTCTATTGTTTTTGTAGAAAGTTAAACTTGAAATCTAGGATTGATCTATTTTTGGCAGGCAAATAAATTTGTAATTGGAAGCTACCCATTCCTCAGATATGCGAGGATATTGGAAATTATACAACAGGTAGTTCCGACCAAGCAATCTGATTGGTTGAAATAGCGTTCTAGCCGTGCTTCAAACCAGCATCATAGCACGGGCCGAATCACATTAATAAATCACTCCGCACTGCAGTCCGCGCCTGCTTAGACCATATATGGCACAACTGTGCTGTGACGTCACGCTGTCCCACGGTAGGAAAACAAACAGAGAGTATCCTGACCCACCGCCGCCACCGGAGAACAAACAGCTACGCAAAATGGACTATGTTGTTACGAAGGTATCACACGGCGAAAATGGCCGATCTACAAGCTCACAACGCGACGCGTTGTGAGCTTGTAGATCGGCTATTTTCGCCGTGTGATACCTTCGTACGACGGAGCATATAGCCTACTGGAATCAGCTGTGTTGTGCCTCAGCTGTGTTGTGCGCTCTGAGTGCCTCAGAGCGCTGCTACAGGGACTATTTTGTCTCAGTCAAATAAACTCTTCTCTTTACAGGGAAACATAATAGCGAAACATTTTTATTATGAATTGCCCCACAATATGAATACATTTGGATGTGTTTTGTTGGTAACTGTTGTATAATCGCAATATTACACTCGAGGGTGTGCTTTACCTTACATTATTGGCACTTCAGTGATGCTGGCGGAACTCGGCTGCGCCTCGTTCCTGACCGCATCACTGGCGTGCCAATAATGACGGTAACGCACACCCTCTCGTGTAATATTGCTTAATTCAACAACTTTCTCCTTGTGATGATTCTTTCAATGGGTTTGTTAAACGACTAGCAAAGGATATTTTCCATGATGACTTGAACACGGAATTATACAAAAAAACATATTGAGAGACCTATAGGAGCTAAAGAGCCTTTGGCGCAGTCAATAAAATCAAATCTGGCTGCCAGGTCAAACTGCACAGTAGTTCTGTTTAAAAAATAAAAAGGAAAGCTTGCAGCTCTTGTTTTAGTGCTCTGTACATTTTATTTTCCTTTTTTTCTGGCCTTGTCTAAGGGGCAAGACCTTCCAAAAATATGCATAACTCATGAATGTGCCTCTCCACGGAAGTCTTTAGTAAAGGGCGAAAGGCTTATTCATCATGAAAAGAGAGACCCGAGTAACATTACACCAATGAACAAAATGTTCATTTAAAACAATGTTTTGATCCTTTCTGGATCATTTTCAGTTTGACAACTGAAAGCTGTGTCCGCTTAACTCACCTTAAATTACATGCAAAATGAATGTATCTACAATACATGATGCTTTTATTCAAGTAAATAATTCAATCGATGTGGATGTGTCTGACAGCAGTTCCTCCATAAGTCCAGCAGAGGGTAATCACGTTACACCAAGTTCCATGAAATTGCAAGTTATTAGATTTGTAACAACAGTAGTCATATAGTGTACACTGAGTATGAAAGATGTCAAATAAAAGTAACATTAACTAAATGAACATGACTGACCAAAGCAAGCCAGGCCAGTTGAAAGTATATACATATCCTACAGTATGTCTATTCTCATATCCACTGTTGATAGACTTTATTGTCCAGATGCCCACTGTTGAAGGCCGACCAAAACTGTACATATTACATATATCCAATCATATTCCTTGTTGACTATCTATATATATATATATATATATATATATATATATATATATATATATATATATATATATATATATATATATATATATATATATATATATATATATATATGTGTGTGATGTAAAAGTTAAGCAGATGTTCATGCGTTATACCATAGGCTAAAGATGAGGTGTGGCACAGCATATAATTAATGATCGTATACTATATGCAAAGCTGTTGGCATGGTTATACTGTAAGTTCATTATATTGTGCACGTTGCACAAATCTCACTCTTTATTCAGGGGTGTTGTGGAGGAGGAGTGCTCCCTCCCTTGTGAAAATTAGATTTAGCCTTTGGTCAATTAATTCAGTTTGTTAATTTCATATTATATTATTGACACCACTGTCATTGAGATTGTTTGCAGCATGTGTGTATGTGCCATAGATGTGTATATTTGCTGCTTATACCCTGAACATGGCTCCCTCATAAAAAGACATCTAGTATCTCAATGGGAGTTACCTGTATAAATAGAGGTTAGATAAAAAACATTTTCACTGCAGGCAGAAATCTTGTATCTCCGTATTTCATCTTTTTATTTATGTATTTATTTTTCCATAAATGAATGCACAAGAGTGTCGCTCAACAGTAGCAAATATAGCAGATCTGTAAGCTCATAATGTGTTACGAGACACCACATCGAGAGCTTGTAGATCTGCTATTTTGAACTGCCTAAAATAGGCATGTCAGGTTGAAAGTGTGACTGAGTTTTATAAATACTGTACCAATGTTGAAAAAAGCTTGTGACTTAATCATAACTATATTGTATCCATGGAGCACAGGTTCTGTTTTTCCAAATCCTGAAGAGTAACAGTTTTGTACTAATGTTTCTGCCCGACAGCAACTAGTCTGAATACTAGTAAATGTATAAATTATTGTTATTAAAACATATATTATTACAAGCTATTTTGTCATGAAACACCATAGTCTTTAAACAGCTGCACAGTACAACACATTGTTTTTATTGATTGATCGAAATTATGTATTTATCATCAATATACAAGTGGCCCATCTAGCCAGAAATAATCAAAAGGATAAAAATACAACAGAGCCAAAAGGACATTTCCATTGTGGTCCTATATTAATCCATACACATTATTTTGAATATTGATGTTTATTAATGGAGTGATCACAAGACTATACATAATAAGACAGTTCATTATGAATACATATTTAAATTCATTACCATTATACATAAGTAAATCATAGCAGTAATTTAGACGAAATATGTATGTACATATCAATCACTATTACCATTAACGTTCTGTCTTTAGCTCTGTGTTGGTATAATCAGCTTAAACTAATGACCAACAGAAAGACTGAAAAATCACTGCAATTTGCATATGTCTGGAATCCCAAGTATACGTGACAATGCACCATCTAGCATGTCAGTTGCAAGTTTTACACATTGCCATATGACTTCGGAGTGCTTGTTAAGGAAGGTATTATCTTTCTCAGCTCTTTTTCTTGCTTCTTCCTGTGTCAAGCCAGGATTTTCCATCAGAACACGTTGCATTTCAGCTGTTATGGCTTCCTCAGCCTCTTGGAACATCGCATTGGTGTAGTGTTTTCCTCCGTTTTTCTCCACCATTTTGTTGATCTTCTGCAGTAGTTCAGTGACCTGAGAGGGATCTTTGTTTTTGTTGTTGAAAACATGATATCTTCTGTCACATCGCTCGACAAAGTCATTCAGATCTTGATTTTCACTGATCATCTCATCAATGGAAGTTCCTTCTTCATCATCCAGATTATCTCCTTTGGTGAACAAGACCATCGTATAACAGTCTGCCTGTTCTCCAAAGGTGATCTGGATCATGTTTACTGTGTCTTTTTCTTCTTTTGTGAATCTTCCTGTCTGGATCGCAACCAAGAACACATGGGGACCAGGAGACGCAAAAGAAATGCATTTCTTAATCTCCTTCACTACCTTTTCTGTTTTTATGGTGCCGAACAAACCTGGAGTATCAACAACGACCACTGATTGTCCGTTCCACTCCCCTTTTTCTTTTGAAGACTTCTCTGTCACAGATGAAGAGGAGGTCTTGGATTCAAAAGCCTTTCTTCCCAAGATGGTGTTTCCAGAAGCACTCTTCCCAAGTCCAGTCTTTCCAACCAGAACGATCCGTAGAGTCTTAGATTGTGGCTCTATGGAGAGTTTTACAAGGATGATATTGATTATTATCCATTCCAGTTCTGTTTAATTCAAGCTTGTGTCTATAGTATCCTACTGCACCTGAAGTCGAAAACATAATAGTCTATCTCCTTTCAGGTAGGACAGGGACAAAAACCTGAAGAGCGCTTTTTTTCTAGTCTTTGGCATTAGATATCGGAGGAGACCACAAGGTCAGTCATCTTTTCATTTACCCCTGCAGACTCATACATACAGTAGACTAGCTTTAATGACATGCAGTTCCTCCAAACATCCAGCAGAGTGTGATCACCTTTCACAAACGGACTGAGTTTAATCACATTACAAGTCAGTATGTAGACTGTAGAGTCATATTTAGTGCACATTAAAGTGACATAAAAATGACATTTTCTTTTCTTTTTTAATTCAGAAACTTCTAAGCAGATGTTTCAAAGTTTTACACTAAAACGATTAAGTGTTACAGGCGAGTATTACATGGCTTGATTGAATGCTTGATTCTGATTGGTCAATCACTGAATTTGTTGTAGAGGAATAATCCCCTGCTGGTCAATTAACCCTTGCATATTGATCTCATATGGAAAGCTGTAGGCATAATTAAAATGTATTACTAAGTATAAAAAACACACAAATAGTGCCCCAAAGAATAGGAGCACAAGACTGACTCAGATGCACTCACTTTTAACCAAGCATAAGACATAAGCAATGTTGAACATTGAAAAAAAAGTTAATAAAATATTTAAAAATATCAGACATTTACAATACATCATTCAGATTTGTATTGAGGATTGTGACCTTTTACCATTTTCCCAATCTACCATTCATTAAATAACATCCCGTTTGATCAGTGATGCTTTATTTTATTATATATATATATATATATATATATATATATATATATATATATATATATATATATATATATATATATATATATATATATATATATATATATATATATATATATATATATGTGTGTGTGTCTAGATTGAAGTGTGTATATACATAACTGTATGTACATTACTGATCTTCATCTGATGCATCATTGTTATCGCAAACACGGGGGCAATACTGGCAAGTCATAATGGAGCCATGTATCTTTCCTTGCATGAAGTTCTATTATTATATGTGAACTGAACAAGAGACTGTCACATGAACGACATCAATAGTGTATGAGAGCAGCTGGAGAATTCATCAATTCAACCTTTTCAATGAGCTATATTCCAAAATTGACCAATTCCAGGTTATTATGTTATTATTAGGCTATTTATGCAGTGAAAATATTATGTTCACCTTCACTGCTTTGATTAAATACACCCTAACCACTTGGTTGGAGCTCAGTTAAAGGTAGGGTAAGTGATATATATAATTTTCTTTTTGTGTTTTCGTTAAAAAGGTTAAAGTACTATATTCTGATCCAGCTCTTTAGTAAACAGAATATAGTACATTTTAAGGTAGGTGACATATTTAAGCCAATCAGGAGAGAGTACTGAAAATGCATTTTCTGTTTAATAAAGAGCTGGAGAGATATTTGAGACTCCGTATATGGACAGGGATTTGTGTATAGTAACGAGTACTATCAGAACATAGACCCATTTATTTGAATAATTGCAAATCACTTACCCTACCTTTAACCATTTAAGCCCATATACATCATACATTACATACCGGTATGCCGATCTTTAAGCTCTCAATGTGTCACAATGTGAATACAAATTGGATCTGTGGAGTCCACTTAAATTGGACTCTGGACATATAGAGGCTGAGTTCTGTTTTGACCTGTGCCTACATTTTGCAAAGAGCAGCAACCTTCCCTTCCTATGCAGTGCCAGTAATAGCAGTAAAAAAAGAAAGAAAAGAGAAAAAAAAGAAAAAGAAGAGGAGGCCTTTTAAAAGGCAAAAACACATGTTCATCTGTATGGTATGATGACCTGAGCAGCATTAGATTAAATAAATATACTTACCAGCTTGAGCATGTTTGCTGGCCATGATTATCTTGATAAGGTAGTTGATTAATGATGTCTTGTCAGTGTCGATGCCTAGCTGCTGAAGAGTCTCACTTATATTTAATAATTCCTTCCAGTCTCCTCCCCTCAACGCATCATCTGGTGGATATTATGTAATGCAGCCAATGGTAACCTGGCCCATCAGACTTTAGAAAGATTGTGCATCTGATAAACGATTGTTGTCTCCGCCAGGCCAAAGGCGTGGCCAAGACTTATGGTGTTTCCCCCTGTCCGTCCGTTCGTCTGTGTACAGCTAATCTCCGGCACTGTTGGACCGATCGGCGTGAAACTGTGCACACACACACTGGAGGCCAGAGCAGAACATCTGAACCAATTTTTTCACATTGGACTGTTATAGCACCATAGCGCCACCAGGTGGACGACTTTGCTAAACACATTTTTGGATATTTCTATTTTGTCCAAACATCACGCAAATCGGTACACATATCTCTATAGTCATGTGATCAAACGTGATTTGTCATATTCTATCCTGATTGGCTATGATTGGCTTCCAAAGTTTGCAGTGCATGGCTCATTTTGAACAAAATGCCTCAAAGCATGAACGCAGTGTCCGATTGCTGTGAAACTTTGCACACACATTCCCACTAGGCCAAGGATGAAATGCCACCCTAGATTCACATTTTTACCTATAACACCTGCCTGCTTGCTCGCCAGAACCAAACCTGGTGAGACACCCCTTCCGTCTGGAACTCACTCCCAACTCACTCTCACATCAAAGATGTCCCCACCCTTGTTTAAAAACATATTCGAAACTCTTTTTTACCTTTACTTCTATAGCTTTTAACCTTTTGACTAGTTTTTCCTAATAAAGTTGTTTACATTTTTTTGTTGTTTTGTAAAGCGACTTTGAGTAGGCTACTCAGAAAAGCACTATATAAATTGTATGTATTACTATTATAACACTAGCACACACATTCCTAGAGCCCAAGGAAAAACCTCTGCCCTGTAGTCTTCACATCTGCCTTTTATAGTGCCATCAGGAGGCCTATTTTTTGCAAAACATTAATCCTAGATTGCCTTTAGAGGGACCTATAGTAGAGGATGTCTGGGCAACATAGTGATGTGCAGGTTAATGAATTAGGAAGGTTGTGTGTTCATCATCCTACTATCCTACTATAATTCTAGTAACCTCTGTGTGTTTGTAGTGGTGGTGAAGCTACCCGGTTCTCCCCACTGGCTGGACCAATTGCTCTGATTTTGCACACAGCCATTGACCATTACCATCTGAACTTAACTGTGAAGCCCGTTTTTCAATTTCATCAAATCTCAGCTTCTTATTAGCGTTTTTGTGTCAAACACTGTCGCCATGGTTACGGGGCTGCCCAGCTATGGGACGAACTGCCTCCCGGGTTGCCAGATCATGTGCGCATATCCCCCCACGCATGCGTCGACCGGGTATGGTCTAGTAAATAACATTTTGATAAGGAGTGCCTTGCAGCCTTAATATTCTATGGTAGATACGTGTGTGTAATCAATAATGTTAGAAATAGTATGTGTATGTGTACAGTACATGCTTACTGAATATTAGTATTAGACACTTTAGTAGCCTCTGTACTGGTTCTCTTCTTTTCCATTTTCTCCTAATTTAGTTGTTATGCCAATTCCCCCATGCAGTCTTTGTCACTGCTGACCCCTACTCTTTGGTCTTGTGAATAAAATCAAGCGTCTCCTCCCTCTGATACAAGTGACATCGCCTTCCGCTTCGTTTCTACTGACAGTGAGGAGTTTCACCGGGAGGGTTTACAGCAATGCGGAGGACACACGAGTCTTCTCAGTTCCGCTCCCCACTGAACAGACACACCAACCAACCTGTAGGAGTTGTCAATGCAGCGACAGATTGGCCTTTCCACCTGGCTACACACCCGTGAACATGCCCTGGCAGCCATAGACATATAAAGGTAGACGCCTCCTTCGGCTCTGAGGCGTGCGTATCTCTGCTTCCACTTCCTTCCGCTTCAGCAGGGCAAGCTGGAAACTTCCGTGTGCGCCACAAAAGGGGGCGTTCGGTAGGCCAATCCGAGGCAGGTGGGGCGGGTCTTTTCTTAAGCGGCAGCCGCGCAGCAACTAGTCAGTTAGACGCGCTGTGATTGGCCAGTAGTCAACACGATGTGATTGGCCAGTAGTCAAACAACCCTGCGGAAGAGCCTTGTATTGAGATACCAGTTGCTCCAATGAACTGCAGAGGCCAATGAGGTATCTAGGTTTCTATATCTATGCTGGCAGCTACGTAAGCAGCCTACAATAAGAGACAATGGCCCATTCCCAAACGAATTTCAGCTCGTGTGTAGCCTATAAGCTGCATAAGAGCCTCCACGCAGCTGTAGCAACCCCGCTACGCACTGTCTTCATTAGTATCAGCTGGTTGTGCCCTATGTTCTAAACTGGCTAAACTGGCTTAGGGAAACATCATCGTCGTAGGTTCTCAAGTGCACGGCATTACGTGTCAGCTAAACTAAATTCGGGAAACAGCACGCACGTAAGACCTGGACGGAGCCTACGTAAACTACTTAGTGCTGTCCTACACTACACAGCAGTTTAAACACCCTTCCTTTGCGAATACATACAGTGAAATGGATCATAAAAATACCACGCACGCACACACACAAAGCTATCAACGCACTGCGGCATGGCGTTTTGACAGCTTATTGATTGATTGATTGAATTGATTGATTGATTGATTGATTGAATATTTCATTAGGCAAAAAATGTAAAACAGCACATTTACATTTAAAATACTTTGTCTAACAGGTCCGTTCATAAAAGTCCTTGCGGACTTGTTTCCAATGAGGGCCTTGGTATTCAATTCATAGACATATATAGTGGCACCACAGTTCGAATATCATTACACAAAGAAAATAAAAATAAAACAGCAAAAAAAGAGGGGGGGGGGGTCTAACGGGAAAATGGTGCTACCTCCTCTTTTGGCCTCCTGAAAGGTGTTTTTTTTAAGGCTCTTTTAAATGAGCCCAGCGAACTGCATTTTTTGAGGGATGGGGTTAGACCATTCCAATCCTGGGTGGCAGTGCTGTAGAAGGAGAATCTTCCCATGTTTGTTTTATGGGTGGGTGGTACCAAATTGTTGTTAACGCTCCCTCTGGTATAGTGACTGTGGGTGTCACTAACCTTTTGGAGGTATTTACTCAGATATGCGGGAATAGGGGGCATATCGGGCAAATTTACAATTTTGAAGGCCAGTCCCATTTTTAGTTGTTTAACCCTGTCTTCCACCCTGAGCCAGCCTAGGCTGGCAAAATGGGTGGGAGAAAGGTGGGTCATGGGCCCCAATCCGAGGAGTAGCCGAATCAGTTTGTTTTGGGAGGTTTGAAGCTTAGTCTTCAGTGACACTGAGGTGTTGGAGTACCAGGAGGTGCTAGCATAGTCAAAATGTGGTTGAATCAGGGCCCCTGAGAGGGTCCTGAGGGCCTGAGGGTTGACAAAAGAGGAAACTCTGCCCATAAATTTGGTTCTCTGGTTTACTATTTTGACCACCTTTGTCCCCATGCTTTCACCTGACAGGTATTTGTCGAGAATACAACCCAAATAGGTAATCTCTTCTTTGCTAGAGATAATTGTGTCATCGACTTTGACCTTGAAATCATTTACATCCATCTGTCTGAGGGAATGTTTGGTCCCAAAGAGAATGATTCAGTTTTCCCAAGGTGTAGTGACAGTTTGTTATCGGTAAGCCAAGTACGGATTTTTGAGAGTTCGGAGCTGTATTTAATTTTTTTCATTTTCCCCCAAAAATATGAAAAATGAATGAAAAAATGTATTGAAAAAACACGGCCCCCTCACGTATTAGGAGGGCAGGGTGAGTCCCCAGAACCAAGGACGGGTGTTTTTGATGAATCTAACATGTTAAAAATGGAGTTTGAAGTTATAATGGGTTTGTATAGGAAGGGGGCGTGTCTGATAAAATGATTATCAAATATCTAAATACTGAATCAAGCAACTTAAAAACGGTCTGGGGGGCTCACAAAAGCCTGAGTAGACGATAAAATGACCAAAAGTTTTTTTGAAAGTGAAATATCCCTTTAAACGTTAAGATGAAAGTCCCCAGTTCCTCCCACAAAGGGACAGCTGTTTATGAATGTTTAAAAAATCTTTAGAAAATAGCAGATCTACAAGCTCACAACGCGTTACAAGCTTGTAGATCTGCTATTTTCAAAAGATTTTAATACATTACATTACATGTTTTATTTACGTTGCAGATGTCACCTCACCGCTGTAATTTAATTCATAAATATATGAAGAACCTGGGGGTTATTATTCTGAATTGCATTTTAATACACATGTTAGTCATGTTATCAAGATTGCCTTCTTCCATCTGAGAAATATTGCACGAATTAGAGCCTATCTGTCGTTGGACGATGCAAAAACATTGATCCACGTTTTTTTTTCTCTCAACTTGATTACTGTAATGCACTTTTTTTCTGGCGTGCCAAATAAAACAACCGACAGATTACTACTAGTTCAAAATGCGGCAGCCAGAGTTTTAACTAAAACTAAGATGAGAGGACATTACTCCAGTTTTAGCATCACTACATTGGCTCACTGTTGTTTTTAGGATTTATTAAAAAAATATTTTACTTGTTTATAAAGCTCTCAATGGTCTGGCACCTTCCTACCTCTATGACCTCCTCCCTAGATACGTTCCAAACCGCCCCCTCGGGTCTTCTAGTGCTGGCCGAAGTGCCTGAAATGTCATATAAAAAACACGGCGAAGCAGCATTCTGCTTCTACGATCCGACGTCTTGGAATAAACTCGCATTACACCTAAGACAGGCACCCTCTGTGGACAGTTTTAAAACATAGCTAAAGACTTATTTCTTCACTCTTTCTTTTAGTTTATTTTTTCTCTTCTAAATCTCTGTGTTGTTATTCATGTCTTTTTTGCTCACGGCCTCACTGTCTGTTATGTATTGTTTTAGCCATTATTTTTATGCCAGTGTTTTTTGCCACTGTTTTATAGTTTTTTGTTTTGTGTTTTTTGCTCTGTGAAGCACTTTGAGCTGCATTTATGTCAAGAAAGGTGCTATATAAATAAAGTGTATTATTATTATTACTTAATGGTTTTCTCTAGTGATCAGACAGCCACTCAATATTACACATAAGGATAGACAGATCCAGGTATTAGACACCGGACCGACCCAGAAACCTGTACGGGTCTCAGGTACTGTTGGGTATTTTTGGTTCCGGTAGACACGTGAAGACCTCTAATTCTCTAAATCTCCATGGTACTGACTGTAGGGCAGCTTTCTGTTCCTGCAAGAAGTCAGCTTGTATAAAAGCTATTTACTTCATCGTCCTTTTCTCTTTAATGTGATACACTGAAGCCAAATAGATGGAGTCATGTTATAAAAGCTTCTTTGATGCCTCATCAATCCAACCTTAAGGATTTCTGCATTAACTACTGAGCCACTTGTAACCACAATATACATCTTTGCCTATTTAGCCTATTTGTTGTGTTCTTTATTTCACCCAGGGTAGTAGCTGTGCTAATTTTCAGCAATGGCATGCACATAGACACACACTGACAGACACACACATTAAAACCTGCATGGGATTGGGAGCTGACCAGTACAACCACAGTCTTATACTTTTGGCCACTGAGCAGTTCCATTGGAGTAGTTGGGGGTTCAGTGCCTTGCTCAAAGGCAATTCAGCGGTGTTGGGGGAGGGGTGAGTGTTGACCATTCACTTCCCCTGGCAGTTAGGGCAATCAAACTGGCATCCTTCCGGCAACAAGTGCGCTCCTCTGGGACATCAGAGATAAAGTGGTTAACTATTCTGAAGAAAACCTGGAGACTGCAAAGTAATCCATTGTATCTGGCAGGTGGCAGTCTGGGGACAGGCATTACATGTGGCATGGTCTTTTCTGTGTTTGGGATTTCAATAATTGAGTCTCATCAGTACAGACAGTGCTTTCATCGCAAAAGGGCCACATGGCTGCGAAGGTGAGTGGGTGTGTATTAAAGGTCATATGGTTATTAAAGAGATTGCTGGCATTTCAGAGTACAGGGTTATTTGAGGACAGGAGGAGATCCAAGTTCTACCACCCAAACTATTTTTTTTGTTTGTCAAGGTCGCTTCAATAGGCGTGGTTTCCATTAAGGTGAAGAGGAATTCTATGCTGATGAGAAACTCTTAAACCATGCAGGTGTTATGTAAGAAATACCAATGGAACAAAAGAAAAATACACTTTAGAGTCAACACAGATGAGTGATTTATGAAGGGCATGACAGGATTAAAAGGAATGCAGTGTCACAACCAGTTTGTTGCAAGGGCTCCTAACTTTGAGGTGAGCAAACACTGGTCCCTTGAGTATCTTGAAAACAAGTTGCTGTACTACTCTGTACTCTACCCTGAGCCATCCCACCCAAGCATAATGAGCAGGGGTTACAGGTGAGTCTGATTAGTTTGTTTTGAGAGGTCTGTAGTTTTTGTAGATGTTAGTGCCTTTGAGGTGCTAGAGCACCATTTCCCAAACAATGGGTCAGGACCCATTTGTGGGTCGTGGACGCATTTTTGTGGGCTGCGAGTAAATATCCCATTTTCTTTCTTTTCCTAAAAAATAAAATCTTATTTCAAAAGATTTAAAAGGTGTAAACCAAAAAAGTCACAACTTCTCACCAATTAAAAACAATTCCAACATTTTTCAAAATCTAATGATGGTGGGTTGTACCGGGACGGGGGACGGCTCATTGGATCCGTGCTGGTCGAGGTGCATCCAACGGTGCCCGGCCCGAGTCTGTATGTCGCTCCCAGGCCGGCCTGGGCACGAAAAAGTTCATGCATTAAATTACACCCTGGTATAGAGCTTAAGATTTCTGCCCAAATTTGTCACATATTTGTCGGGCTTTGAGCCAGACTCGGGCAGTACATTTATAGCCTGTATACGTTTATAACAGCAGCACAGCATAATAATAGCCTTTTATATTATGAGCCTAGGACACTATATTATGCGGTCAGGCACAAGCTTGGCTCAGGGACAAGGACACCCCTGCCATGCAGAGTCCATGGCACTTTGGGTAATAACATCATATCCTGTGTTTGTAAAAGTAGGACCATGGAGCAACTGAATATTATCTATGCCTAAATATACTGTATATGTGTGTTGTCTGATCTATCTGGGTCCATTTATGATGCCAGTCCCGAATGGTCGGTCCATGATGCCTGTCCCCGTCAGCCCAGGACCATATGGATCTCTAAAGCCAACCTCGTTAATTCCAAATCAGTCCAGTGAAACGGTTAGCTAGCCTCGAGTCCAGAGGTCCCGGTGGAAGTCGATATTGATCACAGAGTTGCTTCTGACATCATAATGAGGTCACAATAGCCCAATCATGTCCAAATATGGAATCCTGGGTTGATTGTTATGCCCAAATATGGAGTCCTGACTCTTGATTAACGATGATGATCTAATATTGTGATCTAGTGATCTGAAATCCTCTCTAACACTGACTTAGCAACATGCACACTGTCACGGTGCGAGGCAGGAGGTGTAGGACCCAATCGCAGGAGTGGCACATGCACAAATAGACATCAAAGGGGGCTTGAGGGCACGGACCACTGACCTAGCGGTCTGGGCACTTAGGCTCTAATATAGCCTAATAGCGCATCGCGGGTTCCAGTCCCGTTCCTGACGATCTTTGCTGCAAGTCTCTCCCCATCTCTCTCTCCCTGTTTCCTGTCCATCTCCACTGTACACTATAAATAAACGCAGAAAAGCCCCAAAAAATGAAAAAAGGTTCATGGTCTTGAAGCCCTCTAGACCATGAATGCAACATTTTCTACAGGGGTCATCAACATGTCCGTACAGGGACAAACATGTCCGTGGCAAGACATGTCTATGTCCGTGGCACAATTATTTATTTTGAAATATTTTAATGTAAAAACATACAAAAATTGTTTTAATAACTTTGGTGACTCGTAAAGTAACATGCTCATTACATGTTTTGCAGTAAATTTGAGTAGGCCTATTGCCACCCATTGTACACACACACTTGCGTCAGGTGAAGACCAGCCGCGTATCCAGGAATTACATTTAGGGGAGGCGAATAGAGGGGGGAGATGTGCAAAAAACAACAAAAACACTGCCAGGTGAATACAGTTGATACAAAATTGGGATGTCAGGGTTAAAGTGGTTAGCTATACTTTTCGAAAACCTGGAGACGTTATCCACTGTATACTGGCAGCTAGGGGGCAGTCTTGAGACAGGCATTAAATGTGGCATCATGGTCAAGTATATATCCCAATAATTGGGTCTATACTGCACAGTACAGACAGTGCTTCCATCTTACATTGCAGGAGCAAAATGGCCTTACTTGAGGACAGGAAGAGATTAAGTACAACCAGCTCAACTAGTTTTTAATAGTTGTGGTTTCCATTAAGGTGAACCGAACCGGTATACTGTAGTCTATGTTGATGAGAAAGTAAACAGGTAATTATGTACAGTACACGATGAGTGAGTAATGAAGGGTGTGACAGGATTGAAAAGAATGCAGTGTCGCAATAGTTTTATGCAAAGGTGCCTAACTTTGATCAGAGGTGAGGAGGAGGCCTGATGGTGAGGCTGTGAAAAATAAAAAAAATACTAGTATCCCACAAAGCATTGAACAGATGTTTTGACATTTTCAGGTGTGGTATATTCCAGAATTGAAGGCCACAGTAAATATAAAATAAGTACATTGTTTTACTAAAATATAGGTAACAGCTGGAAAAATACCGGAGATGCAATCAGCCTGCCACAGGGTGGGCCACACCATTTTACACAGGAAGGGATAATAAAAGACAGTAGAGCCAATTTAAATATTGAGGCAATAGGACTGTAGATGCCTTTTGTCATGGACAGATGTCTTCTTTGAAGCATAGACCCCTGGAGATAAGGAGCTGCTTTGGAATGTGAGCAGCTAGGGATCTTTTGTCTGTCCCCTGAGTCCTGAGAACAGATGATAGCTGATTGTGGGGGATACGACCTCACCTGTTTAAAGTATTTTTAGTTCCACAGTTAACTTTGCCAAATCTATAAAAGTGCAAATAATTAAGTCTAAATGTGAAGATATTTTGATACAAAACCCAAAACCTGTTGAATATACAGGAGGTATATTTTACTAATGAGTTTTACTCTTGCTGCTTTAATAAAACTGGACTAAAGATTCACAGATCCCAGATCAAGAAGGTTTATACACTAAAAGTAGTAAACACTGGATTTTCTTTAAAGTTTCTTTTTATAGAATTACATTCTAATATAGATAGGTTGGATCTCTGGTGGATGGTGGATAACTGTTTTATTTACTCTAAAGCTCCAAAATGAATCTGTATTGTTTTAATGATTTGTACATCAAAGGTTCCTGTGATTGGCCATGGTTTTTGCAATGATGGCCAGCATGTGTTACATTTTTTAGAAATATTTTCTATGTCCTTATATAACGGATTATTCTGTTGTGGTTGCTGAAACAACGGCCACATTACTAGAGCTCTCCATTATCCCAAACTACGAGGTCACGTTTTACAAAACTACAAAGATGTACTCCACTTGTCAATTTCCTAGTAATTCTGCATATATTTTGTCTCTCAATAATCCAATTATTGCAACACTGCGGACATGTGTCACCAAGCTATACTTTGCAATTTGATAGGTTCAAGCACAGATTTCGAACATTTGCCAGCCCCAAAAAGGACAAATATCAGCTCCCAAAATTCTTTGTGCAGCAGTAGTGAACAGTATGGATATCTTGGAAATGTGTAGTTTCACGTCAAATACGTGTAAACCGTTACCAATCTTATATGTGTCTGCAGTTTAATTGGAAATAAGCAAAGTTTATGTATGAACAAATATATTCATATGTGTATGTGGTTTATATGTCGCAATAACTACAAGGCCAAAACGAATGCAAAATATAAGGCAGAAACAACTCAATATACTTGAGGTTTTTTATAGTATACTGAAATAGGAACCTGACATGACAATTTTACTCCTATCTAAATGAATATTCCACTACTCTTTCTCCTGATTAAGACTAGTATACATTTAAATTATCTCTATTAGCAACAATTTGGCGTCTCTACTGTATAGTGAAAAGGAAAATAGGCCGGCTCTCTAAGACTGTATCTGTATTGTACAAAACACAGTCTCCCCCCAGATCCTTATTCCTTCCCACAACACAGTATTAAATGATGTTATGCAACAATTAAAAGAGTGTCAGTATCATACTTCTCTCCCCCCTTCTTTCTTTTGAAAAAGGAAAGAAATAAGTATGGTACTAAGCACCTATACACACAAAACGCGTGAATCAAACAAACTGATTTACCGAAAACAATCACAAACAACCATCCAACAAAAAGTAACAAATCTTAAAATCGAAATTTATCTTGAAACAACTGCACAATTTAAAACTACCACCAAAAACAGCACAATAATCAACCAAACGTATCAGTGCTATTCAGGAAAGTAGAAAAAATGGCATTTAAATCATTACAATTACAATTCAAACAACCAAATCACAACTCCTTCAGTCAATATATTTTAGATTTAAAAAACGAGAATAAACAACAAGAAAGACCTTTATCTAAATCAACGAGCAAAAATAAACCAATTTAACGCAACACACGGAATCAAACGGTCATTCAGACGCACAAAGGGAAAGACTACGGCTCCTATTCTGCAGCATGCTAAACCCCTAAACGTTACCCTAAACCTGTTAAATACGGATAATGGAGCTGCGCTGCCTTCTAGCACCTGCGCTCCCCGTCCCCCATTATGCCGACGCCGTTAGTTGCGCGTGGGGGTGTGGCCGTGGGCGTGTTGTTGCTATATCCCCCACATTGCCATTCTGCAGACACACATGGGTACGGCTTTGGGGGGGGGGATAGTGCATTCTAAAAGCACCCGCCCGTTTCTGAAACCACCCGCCAAGTGCACACAGACACTGCAATGGCTTTGTGCCCGTGGACTATTAGCCGTGTTGCCATGCATGCAGCATGTGAGAAATAAGCAACCGCAGGTCTATGAAAACAAAAAGAAGCAACTATAAGGCCACATGAGCACTTCAAACTACTAACTAGAGCTTTCATATCCCCTAAATATTTTAGCCCGGCTCGACTAATAATTGACAAATTAGACCCAGCCCAGCCCGTCAGTCATTTTTCTAAAGAAGCTTAATTGCTGCATTAAATCTTGGTAATTCGTTCAGAACAGGAGTCATTCCACCCTCAACAGTCTATATTTTTTCTTTAAAAAACAGCTTGGAGCAAATAGGGCTATATAAATATATACACTGCCCCATAACCATTTTAAGAATGATATTCGGTTATTATAAGAAATATACTTTTAATTGAGATATTTTCGTTTTTTCCATATTGCTCTGTCATGTCTTAATAAAATGCTCTGTCATGTCTTAATAAAATTCTTCTTTCAGCAAGCAGTAGCCTACAAAACAGTTCGGATTGCCAGCGCAGTGACAGAAAACAGCTGGCTGATTGATTGATTTGACCTACTTTTGCGCTATGGTGATTATTAGCTGCTTAGAAGCTGTGTAAGAAGAATAGTATTTTAAAAAACGTCGACCCGGCCCAGCCGGTGCCGACGGGCCGGGTCTGGTCCCGTTGGGTTTGGGCTAAAATCTTAAGCACTTACATTTTTTATAAGATGATCGATCTGCGGATCATCTAGTGTGATTTTCATTTTGGCTGCTGTGTCGTTAAACCCATGCTGCGGGTGAATATTATATTATATATTATATTATTATTATATTCCCCACGTAAACGCTATACGTTCATGTTTACTGTTAAAGGTTCTCAATCTTTTCAGGCCATCGACCCCCCAAAATAACCATATTTGAACTGGGGACCCCCCCCCCCATTTTGTTTGACTCGGTCCCACAGATAAATATTGTGAAAATAGCAGATCTACAAGCTCACCAGGCGTTGGGTGCTCCATTGTGGTGTCGACCCACAGGTTGAGAACCACTGCATTAAAAGGTCCAAGCAAGGCTACTCCGTGGCGCGCGCGCGCCTCATTGTTATACGCTGTCCAAAATAACAGATCTGTAAGCTGTTGACACGACATGACGCAGCGTGTTGATAGCTTGTATGTCTGTTATTTTGGGTAGGTAGAAATGCGCGGATGGCCTCTCACGTCATCCGAATCCAAATGTACAAATTAATTATCCGCCCGTTATCCAACCGCAATAATTATATTATCCAATTTAAAAATCCGCATCCGCACTAACCGTTTTTCCCGTATGTCAAAATATTATTATTTTCTGGTATTCCCCGTTAGTATTAGTTGTGCGATGCGAGCACAAAATGCATTGATTTCACCTATGGAAATGTCAGTGCGTCTTTTTTCTTTTTTTTTAACCGGCGCTGCGCTGAACGTTCTGTGCGGCATCGAACATACAGGCATCCAACCAGTGGTGGAAAGTAACTAAGTACATTTAATTAAGTACTGTACTTAAGTACAATTTTGAGGTATTTGTACTTTACTTGAGTATTTCCAATTTCCAATACTTTTACTTCTAGGCCTACTCCACTACATCTCAGAGGCAAATATTGTACTTAATTTACTTCACTACATTTATTTGAAAACTTTAGTTACTAGTTACTTTTCAAATATAAATGATTATATTATGAAACATACATTAACCACTTTAGCCCTATTTTATACATAGGCTATTTGAAAATAGCCGATCTACAAGCTCTCAACGGTGGCATCGCAACGAGTTGAGAGCTTGTAGATCTGCTATTTTCAAATATTTTAGTACTTTTACTTTTGATACTTTAAGTACATTTTGATGACAATACTTTTGTACTTTTACTCAAGTAAATTTTGAATTCTGGACTTTTACTTGTAACAGAGTATTTCTATATTGCAGTATTGGTACTTTTACTTAAGTAAAGAATTTGAGTTATTTTCCCACCACTGCATCCAACATACATGCGGCATCCAACCGGTTTAAAAAAAAGATGCATTTTGTCGTCGCATCGCACACTGCTCTACACACTCACACAGACACAAGCACGCAGAGATTTGGCTATTTTATGGATAGATATAGGCTATTAGATGTCATTAATTTATTTACCGCAATATTTCACCCGCGGTTTATCCGATATTAATTAATAATTATATTTGATTGACTCGAACCCACCCAAACCGCGCTTCGCAGCAATGTGTCTGGGTTTGAGAGGATATGATTGATGTAAACTTAAAGTGTAGCTCTGTTCTGGATTAATGAACAAAGGTGGATGATGAAAGATAACGGGGACAATATGGATGTATAAGTTAACTTTAACTGCGTCACTTCAGAGGAAACTATGGAGCAACTTCACACCCCTGTTTACACACCCCTGGAATCCATTAGAATGGTGGAAATAGAACAATAACAGCCAAAGTGAGTACATATAGACCTTTCCTAAAACTGTCCCATTTATTATACCCATGTGCTACTGTATGTCAGTGTACCACCGCCCAGCCCTGTGGTCGACCAGCTGGAGGTCCATGGGTGCCTGTAGGAGCGTTGTGGCAACATGATGTAATTAATTATTTGGGAGCAGCCGGTGTGTACCAATAGTATAAATATTTTAAATGGCTTTAAGTTTCATAATACTATTCCGGATCTGACTAATATGACACGCTTATTGTTAACACAATAGGCTACACATTAATATAAAAATGTATTTGGATAAATAAAATAAAAAAGAAGGAAAACAAGCCCAATGTGGCTTATAATAATCAGACCAGGCAACAGTGCAGACGGGGAGATAGGCTAGAGCATATATTGGATCGGGGATGACGGGGATGACGGCTAGCGCAGTCTTCTCTTAAAGGCAATGGCTTCTGGCACGGTGATTGGTTTTATCATTGTAACGCCCAAACCACACCTATGCATAATGTAACGGGGAGCGCAGGTGTTTTGCGGGGCGGGGGAGTACCACAGAATACCAAATTTTGCGGGGCAACGCCTCTTGCCTAGTGCGCACTCCGAAACTAGCGGTTTGCTCAAAGTGCACGCTGAATAGGAGCCTACAACTATGTCCGCTGTGAACTACAATGTTGCGTTTCCTGGAACACGGAATCACGGACCAATGGACACCCTGTCCGAAAATGCAGTACAACGCAACAGTCACGTGACAGCGAAAAGGCCAATCAGCGGCTCACAGAGCCAACGTGTCTGTGACGTTGTAACGCATCGACAGACCCGGAAATGTGATTCAGAGACCCAGAAAACAACAACAATGAATGAGTTAAGCCTCCGTTATAGTAGCTCACCAAACAGCGAAAAGCCAACAGAAAAAAGAAACACGACCAGCGCGGCTCTCAACCGTAACAAAAGATGGATGAGCAACAAAAAAGGAAACTTTCCCTCAAAACGGACGAAATTTCAAATCAGTCTTTTACATGAACTAATAAGTGTGTATGTAAGCCTTTCCAAACCTAATTTACGTCGCAGGGTTGGACCCGTTGTTTTATCAGTCCAGAACACGTCGTTGACAATGGGGACGAGAGGTTGTATTTATGAAGTGATAAAGTGATTTAAACCACGGAGTGTATTTTTGTTGCCGTGAGTGACAGTGTAAAGAGGATTTAGTTGTGACACTCTCTGGTCACTGTGATTTGTTATTTCATTAAAGGTACACTGTCTTCTTGTATCGATGTGGGCATCTCCGTTCGTAGTATCATATGTAATTAAATGTACAGAGTTACTTAGTGAAAAGCTTAATGTTGTCTTTGGTTACTAATCTGGTGCTCGGCGTGGGGGGACATCGTTCTGAAGAGAAGTTTTATCGTTTGATGAAATGTATGATTCAACAGTAGACTGTCAGCATCCAAAGTTTGTTTGCTGTGTAATATTTTATTCCAGAGTTTAAGGTTAACAGGGAGGACCTACACACTGATTGGGAGGGGAGATATATTTTGATGCGACGTGAGCAGCATCCTATGTACTTCCACTGAATAAGATTTTCTGAGTTGTTTTATATTTTAAGCTTGTTTTATTGGGAAATAAGTTCCAGTGTTGCCGTTATCGTCAGACGAGCGTCATGTGATCCATGCCTAGGCAGTGATTTAAGCCGACACGTTTCTAAATACTAATATTTTTTCTTGATTTGTGAAACAGTTTGTCTATTTTTATTTTGAAATTGAATGTAAATCACTGTATGACTTTATTGTATAATTTTGATGCCTGTATCTAAGTTGTACTGTTCGAAGTGTTGTGTTTGTGTTGAATCTTACTGAATGGGTGCGTTTACATGCACAATATTTATTCATTCCGAATGAACTCATTCCGAATAGAAATGTATACCCAACTGTTTACATGGCACCTGAATAAAAGCATTCCTGTTCCTCAATCGTTTACATGAGCAAAGCATTCATTCGGAATAGAACTCTGGTCATGCGCAGAGTGCTTCGGGCCAGGTTGGGGGCGGGGGGACGGGGGGACGGGGGGAGGGGGCGGGGGGTGTTTGACAGGTAAACATATTTATTATTTACCTCTGGCAGCCGTGGTAATGAATAATAACAATTAAGTCACGGCTGCCAGAGAGAAATAATAACAAGCCACAGCTCACAATCAATCAAAGCTGCCAGCTATATAGGTAAATGAGGAAGAAGAGAAGAGAGACAATAAAACAAGTTAAGAGAGAGAAGGTAGAGAGAAGGTTGGATAATGGATATGGAAGCACACCGCATCCTGGCTACGGCCATTGGTCTGATATTAATGAATTTAATGCAGCAAAATCAGCTCCTGTTGTATTTGCTGCTGACCCGGAGGAGGAGCCGGTCGGCGGAGAACTACGGGCGTCTGCGACTTGGGTTTGGAGCGCCAGACTCCACATGGCTTGCGCCTCTCCCCCCCCACCCAGAAGCACCAGGGGGCAATGGATGAAGGTCCGCAGTAAGGACTGGTGGGAGCGGATTGTGCTCACGGTGTACACCGACGCCGACTGGAAGCAGGACTTTCGCATGACCAGACGGTCCTTTGTGAAACTGTGCGCCTTGATGGAGAGCTATATGGCCCCAGGTGACGCGACAGTCAGAGCCCCAATCCCCCTCATGATGCGCGTGGCCATAGTCCTGTATAAGCTTGGGAGCTGCGGGGAGTACCGACTTGTGGCCAACCAGTTTGGGATCCACAAGTCGACTGTGAAAAAGTTCATGTACATGTTCTGTAAGGGCATGATGTCCGGGCCGGTTAGACAGCTCATACGTGTACCAAGTGATGAAGAGGCAGTGGAGATAGCGGGACGGTTTGAGGCAGCCCATCGTATCCCCCAAATAATGGGGATTATCGATGGCACTCATATCCCCATCCTCCCGCCCTCTGATGGTTACAGTGACTTTGTCAACCGCAAAGGCTGGCCCTCTTATGTCCTGCAGGCTGTGGTTGACGACCAAGGCTGGTAAGTGATCTCTCTCTTCATCTCATCATAAGGCCTAATCAGTATGCTATAGCTCTGGTCTATAGACTAGCGTTAGAAGGCTCATTCACACCTCTTACAAACCTTAGAATATAGCCTATAGTCCAGAACTATAGGCATCAAGGACTATTAGTCCTTGATGCGCCCTTCACCGTACAGTATAGTATTGAAACATTCCTCTTTACTGGTGTGTTTCTAAAGTGTATTTCTAAACCGATATACTAAACCGATATATGCCAGGTTTAGGCATAAGCGCAAGGGCAAATCGGTCCCATATAGCGTTAAGGGGAACTCCCTCTATACGCACATTAACACAACAAATACATTTCCATTCCCAACAAAGTTTCCATGGAATAACGGTAACAACGCAACTGTTAATGTTCGTTATTGTAGCTACACATAAATAATCAAATAGCCTGCGTGCACATGATCTATCTATCTAGCATCCATCCACCCACCGATATATATTTTTTCTTTTGCATAGCTATTCAAACATATAGCCATCAATTCACACCTCCTATGAGCACTTACAGAAGCTGCTTGTCAACAGCTGCTGCTTTTCAACAGTAGAATGACCCTGACTGGACGCATATAGGCCTATTAATGGCCCATTGTTTGACTTGCACAGGAGTTTATATAAGCAAAGAGAATAACGTTTGATAGGCCTATATGCTATGGGTTATAAATTAGCCAAAGGAAGTTAAACGCAACACGTGAAATGGCGCTCCACTAGTTCCACAATATTGTGTTTTCTTTATTTTCTTTATTATTAGAGTAATATACACAATAATAATGTATTGTTATTGTTGTTAAATAATGGATGATAATGTTTTTTGTTTTTGTTTGTTTGTTTTCAGTTTTTGGAATATCAGCTGCAAGATGCCAGGCAGAGCACATGACGCTAATGCGCTGCACCATTCTGACCTCTTCCAGAGGTCTGACCTGCTGCCCAAGGTAAGGCCTTATGCCAGTTTAATTGACAGTATGCTGGAATACTTACTACTGCACCCTCAGACAACATATATTTGATGAGCAATGCGGAAAGCCTGTAACAATTTCATCATTAACGGATTCTTTTATAACGTAAAGTATACATCTGTTTCTATATCTTCACAATTTATATCTATTGGTAAATATGTAGATAACTGTTTTCTTAACAGTACTTCTATGGAAATAACAAAACAAGGATAGAACTAGCACAAAACATAATTAATTCCACCCATATGTTAATTCTGAAAACCTGTGATGTGTCAATAAAGCCGATTCTTAATTACTGTTTTATAGTGCATAAGGAACATCGAGGGAGAGGACATCAGGCTGGTCATTGTGGGAGACCCAGCCTACCCTCTTCTGGCCTGGATGCTGAAGGGTTGGATGAAGTCCCCTCGTCTAACTCCAGGAGTCCTTCAACGTCTACCTCAGCTCCCTGCGCGTTGGTGTAGAGCAAGCCTTTGGGACACTGAAGTCCAGGTGGAGGATGCTGCAAAAAAGGAGTGACCTGCACTATACCTTCGCTCCCAAAATGATCGCCACCTGCTGTGCACTGCACAATTTCTGCCAGCGGGAGAGGGATTTTGCCAGGAGCAGCTGGCTGGAGAGGCCTGCTCGGCCTAATCCATACAGGCAGCCTGACCAGCCACCCAATGCCCAGAGCAGTGACAGCGGCGACAGAGCTAGGGCAGCTCTGACCAGACATATGGCAGCCAATTTCCCACTGCGCACAGGGCATCTGCACTAAATACCTTTTTTTTTGCCACAGGAAACCTTCCAGTGCCAATACGCAATGACTTATGTATGTGACCCAAAATATATTATTTAAAGTTAATCCCATTTTATGTGACTCGAAAGATATTATTTAAAGTTAATCCCATTTTATGTTTTGTTGTATATGAAGATCTGAGGGTTCCTTGTTTGACACAATGCAAACCTGAGTTATTTTGGAAGATGATGGACAGAAGTTGGAATGGTTATTTCGTTTTTAAGACTGAACATTTTGTTTCTAAAGCCTGGAGTAGAAGGCAGTCTTAGCTTTTCAAATAGAGGTACTGTACTGGCCTAATGTTTAGTAGAATTTCTGAAACTGTCAAGTACAGTATGAAGCTTGAGTTTTGTTATTTGGGAATTGTTCTGTTGGATTTTTGTTTTGTTAATGAAATGTAATAAAACAGTGACATCATTTCCGAGAGACATCTTGAGCAGGAGTGTTTTGGAACCCCTGCTATAGTGCATATAATGTTCAGAAGGATATATTATTGGACTACCTATGATCTTAGATTACCATTATTGATTAAGAGCTTCTGCTGAAATTCCTGACCAGTAAACAGTACTTTATCATTTCATTACGATCAGTATGGAATTATGTTTGTTTTCTGAGACATTTAACCACCTACCTCAGTCAATACTAAGTAAACTTGACCTTTGGCTAAGTCAGAACTTTGTCAACTCTTTTTTTCCTCCTAATGTACAACATACCCCTTGCCAATAATAGATGATCTTTCAAGTCATAACTGTAGATCTGCCATGTTATGGATAAAGTTCTCACCAGAATACAAATGCTAGGGTTTAAGCGCTTATGTTGAAATTATCATAAGGTTTTGCTGCAGTTACTCTGAGGCCTCCCTGTTGAAGACACCTGAAGAAATATCACCAAAAAAATCACAGACACAGATAGGCAGTATAAAAATAAATTATTATCAAATAGTGCAAAAGGAGAAATGCTTCACAGTTGTTCTAACGAGTCAGTCCTCAGAGATGAAAACACAAAAAATATTCTCCTGTAACAGTTCTGTTCTCACTCTTGCTGACAAGCAACAACAAAACAACACAAAACACTGCCACTAACAACACTTGGAATGTATATATATATAAACCCTTTAAGAACTGAGGCTGATTCTAAAAGTGCCTTCTGAATGGGTAATTCTCAAACATTTGTGCAAATCAAAACTGTTGGGGACGGGGTGATGGACTGAAGGCGTTAACCAAGGTCAAGGAGGGTATAGTCGGAATGGTTTGCAGACTGGGAGTGGTCCTGAGTTGACTGAGGCTGGGAGTGGTGATGAGGCTGGGACTGGTGCTGAGGCAGGGACTGGTGCTGAGTTGACTGAGGCTGGGAGTGGTGCTGAGTGGACTGAGGCTGGGAGTGGTGCTGAGTGGACTGAGGCTGGGAGTGGTGCTGAGTTGACTGAGGCTGGGAGTGGTGCTGAGTGGACTGAGGCTGGGAGTGGTGATGATGCTGGGAGTGGTGTGGAGGCTGGGAGTGGTGATGAGGCTGGGACTGATGTGGAGGCAGAGGATAGTGTGGAGGACCGCCGTAGCCTGAGTAAGGATGCTGGGGCATCTGTGGAGGGTAATGTATTGCTGGAGGGAAAACAGATTTAATGCCATCAACTAATTGACCCATGAGACGCTCGTTTGAGCGGGAGCTTGCTTCTAGGAAACTAGAGAGCATCCTCTCTTCTCTTTGATGGTTTCTTTCCATTTGGTCTTCCATCCACCTGTTTTGGCTGTCTTGAATCCTCTCCTGGAAGGTGCGCTGTTCAGTTGACCAATTTTGCATTGCTTTCGCATATGCACCTGAGGGTTTTGGTCCTAAAAAAGCATGTAGAATTAATCAATAAGACAATTTATTTTCAACATTGAACGCTGCTTGGAAGTCCAAGTTTGCTTTGATAGCAGCCCTAAGCTCATCTTTGTGGTTGGGTATGGTATTTCATCTTCCTATTGACAATACAGCAAGGATCTTAGTAGGTTCAGATCAAACCAGTTCATTAGTCAGTTATTATCATTGTAATACCATGATCGGTACACCAGTTACTAGGGTTGTTCGATTTTGCCTAAAAATAAAATCCAGCTTTATTTCTCTGAAAACTCGATTTTTGATTTCAATTTCTTTGGGGTAAAAGGAATATTTATTTCCTATTGGGAAAGAAAGATGAATTCCCTTTGCAATTAATAAAGTCACAATTCGGGGACCAATCCTTTTGCCCCATGCAGGGCCTTTCTGCCTAATAAACCCCATGGACAGTAATTTGGGAACAAGTAGAAAAATAGGCCTAAATGTTATTTGGGGCAGAGTTGTCCTTTAAGCAGTTACAAAATGTTAATCATGACACAATTAAACTAAGTTAACAGCTAACTGAGGTTGATTACAGGTGATATACTGTGTTTATTACACTTGAGGAAAACAAATGTCAATAAATGTATAGAGCATGTTAGCGTTTTGAGATTTGAATTTTACAGCACCTTTTTTTTAACTTTCAAGACATACGTGACATACTTTTTCTGGTGGTCCGTGGCTGTGCAGAGTTCTGGGGGGAACCACTGCCTTCCAGTTGTGTGGATGTATGGGGACCTTCCGTCTCTGTCTCTGTTGTCGGACCCTCTTCCGCATGTTCAGCAAAGGGATCATCATCTGAGAGAAGGGGGGACACTGCTATAACTTGTTGTACTAGCCTGCAGTCTCCATAAAAAAACTGAATACACAGCTTGAACCTGGCTGGGGTCATCAATATTGTTGTAGATTAGTGGATAACAACAATATTGCCAGCAATACAGTACGGAGCTGGTACCAAATGGTCAAAACAGTCTACTAACTCTGAGTGTACAATGGATCCAAAATGGACCCTTATGGACGTGCACTCTCAGAATTAAAAGGGTCCTTGAAAATGAAACATTTGAGAACCACAGGAACTAGCTGGACGCAAACTGTGTCTGGACGTGAATAAGTGTCATATTGAAAAGAAAACATGTATGCTACGTTGGTGTTTTGGTGTAAAACAAACACTTAATAATGCTATGTGGAGAATGACATTTTAAATTAGAATTGCTATATCATTGATGTATTATCTTGCCATAGTAAGTCGTTCTGCCACATGCCTAAATTGTCAATTGATATTACCACAGACATTGCCTAGTCTTTGGCAAGGATTGACTGATTGATTGAAGAATTTATTAGAAGAAAATTGCTGAGGATCAGGTTAGGTACAGTTTCATGACAGTACAGATTCGCTGGTACAAAGTCAACTAATAGGCATTATCCCAAATAAGCATTACACTTGTTTACATTGGAGACCTTTTTATAACTCATATAACATTGAAAAACATAGAGGTAGGAAGCAGTACTGTGTAGGGAAGATTGGAATAAAAGAAAAGGGGGCAGAGACTGGTATTTTGCACAGAGAATGATAGAAATGATGACCCCTGCCCAGAACAGTTCGGAGCTGCGTTATTACGCACGGCACGAACGCACGGATTTCACGTTTATAAAGAAGATAATATGCTATTCGGCTTAAATAACGTTAACCTACCAGCAATGCTGTCTTCCTCGGGTGCCTCAGCCAGTCCTACATCAACACCATACTCCCCAACGTTGGCCATCGGACGGTGCCCAAGGATTTCGTCCAATTCATCAAAGAAGGGGCAACTCGCTGGGTCCGATCCACTTGTAGAGTTCTGGCATTTGGCCTTATTATAGGCAATACGTAAAACCTTCCATCTTTTTTTTATTTGTTCAATGGTTCTACTGTATCCGGCATCTTCCATTTCATTGAACACAACAAGCAACAACTCGGCATTTCAAGCCTTACGGCAATCGAGATGCTCTGATATGTTCAGTTCTTTAAGACAGTTTAACATAAAGAGCGTCTCGCCGTCTGACCAGTTTTTCTTTTGTTGGGGGTTCTTCTTTTTTGCAGCGGGAGTAGCCATTTCTGCGCTCCGTTTTCTCTCCGTTTTCTCTCTTTCTGTGTCCTCCTGTCCTCCTGGTTCTGTGTTAAGTGGGTGTGTTGTGTTTACTGCGAGTCATGTGGCGCTGTACTGCTGCTGGTTCATCGCTTCCTTGTTCCTGTTTACGCATGTCTACGTCACTGCGCTAGCCAATGACACATGCGCAAAAGAACACATGTATACCAGTCTGATACCAGTGCGTTTACATGGGCAATGTAGCCCGATTCTATCGGTATATACCAGCCCTTCAAACCCGAATGAATTTCATTCGGATCAGACCGGTATGGCCATACCGATGCGTTTACATGAGCATTTCTATTCTGAATGAGCATTCATTCCGAATTGAAGTGGAATAAACCTGTCCATGTAAACGCAGCCAATGTCTTTGTTCTGTTTGGAGTCCAGCCATGGTCTTGGGGGGTCGTATAAGTGGGAGTTGAGAATGTTATTTTTCGATGTTTTTTCTTGCAAACTGTTCTATTTAATATACCTGGTTGCGAAAGACGTTTTTCGTGGGGGGAATAATGTGGTATATAGCCCATATGGCTTATAGTTATGAATAGTGTGCAAGTCAAAACTATATAGAAATGATACTAAAGAAATGTAATCTTGCTAAAAGTCAGAAGAATAATGTGTGGTGTGACTTAGCCTTGCATAGGTAATCAAGGGCCTCAGATAGCTGTGAAGTCTGATTTACATTCTATTGTCAAGCTGAAGACATCACCCAGAATTCCTGGCAGACAGCTGCTAATCAGATAGAGGCATTGATCTTCGGCTGATCAGAGAAGTTGATGAACAGCTGGTCAGGGGCTCTCATTGACCCCCCACCCCACATGAACCTACGGTTTAAAAGGTGGACTAAAATGTAACTCAGTACTAGTGCAGTCTCACACGCCGTGAGGCTGGAGCTCAGGGCTCTGCCCTTGGCTCTCTGATGATGCTTCTGCTGTTTGCTGTTGATGCTGAATAAATGACTAGTCAAATCAAATCAAATCAAACTTTATTTATATAGCACATTTACAACAGCTCAAAGCCGACCAAAGTGCTGAACATGGTTAAAATAAGGTAATTAGACACAAAGAGGCATCAACAAATGATATATACACAGGACCAAAAACAAGAGAAAAACAAAAGAGAAACAAAACAATGCATAGTTAGGACAGAACAGGATAGCTAAGTGCGACTAAAAGCAAGAGAGAATAAGTGAGGTTTTAGTAAATTTTTAAAAGCCCCAATCGACTGGGCAGATCTAATGGGGAGGGGCAACGAATTCCAGAGCCTGGGGCCCGCAGCTGCAAAAGCACGGTCACCCCTACTCCTCAAATTGGTCATATGAGGGACCAGCAGTAGCTTATCCGCAGACCTCAAGGCCCTGGTTGGAATATGGGGCTCAATTAGGTCAGAGAGATAGGAGGGGGACAGGCCATGAATGGTTTTAAATACAAATAAAAGAACCTTAAAATCAATTCTAAAATGAACAGGGAGCCAATGAAGAGTGGCCAGGACTGGTGTTATGTGGTCGCGTTTTTTAGTGCCGGTGAGGAGGCGGGCGGCTGCGTTATGGACCAGCTGTAGACGCCTAAGTGAAGCCTGATCAATGCCAGTATAGAGTGAGTTACAGTAGTCTAATCTGGAGGTGATAAAAGCATGTATGACCATCTCCATCTTGTGGAAGATACGCTTTGACTTTAGCTATGAGTCTTAACTGGAAGAAGCTTGACTTGACGACAGAGCTGATATGTTTGTCAAGTTTAAAATTGTTATCAAAAATAAAACCTAGATTTTTGGCAGAGGAATGGATATTTGAATTTAAAATGCCCAGGGAGTTGGAGGGTGGGACAGGATGGTGGCCAAAAAATAAAATTTCTGTTTTATTTTCATTGAGGGTGAGAAAATTGGTGTCCATCCAGGCCTTGACATTGTGGAAACAGGTGAGAAATGGCTGGAATGGATCATTGGAGTCAGTTTTTAGCGAAAAATAGATCTGTACGTCATCTGCATAACAATGAAAGGGCATATTGTGCTTTGCAAAAATTGATCCTAGCGGTAATACGTAAAGGAGGAATAAAATCGGACCTAGTATGGAGCCTTGGGGCACTCCACAAGAGAGGGGAGTCGCAGGTGACGCAAATTCCCCTATGTGCACGGAGAAGGTTCTATCTGAGAGGTAGGACTGGAACCAAGTGAGGACAGTGCCGGAGATGCCAACAAGGTGTTCAAGGCGTGATAATAAAATATTGTGGTCAACCGTGTCAAAGGCCGCCGAAAGGTCGAGGAGCACCAGTGCAGCAGGGGACCCGTTATCAGCAGTTAAAATTAAATCATTAAAAACTCTAAGAAGGGCTGTCTCTGTGCTGTGGCCAGGTTTGAAGCCAGACTGGAACTTTTCGTGGAGACCATGAGATAATACAAATGACTGAAGTTGTTAGTACACGACTTTCTCCAGGACTTTGGATAAAAAGGGGAGCTGTGAAATGGGCCTAAAGTTGGAGAGGATGGAAACGTCGAGATTTTTCTTTTTCAGTAGTGGGTGTACAACAGCATGTTTAAAGGCGGGGGGGACAAAACCAGATGTGAGGCAAGAATTTATTAGTAAGAGGACACTAGGACCAACCGCACCAAAAACCTCTTTGAGAAGGCGGGGGGGAATGCAGTCGGAGGGACAATTTGACGGGCGTAGGAGCATGACTATGTCAGTAAGGGCAGAGAGTGAAATAGGCTCAAACTGAGAGAGAGTTGCAGGACATGGAGAAGAGGTGGGATCTAAGGCTGTGAGTGAATGTGCTGCCCTAAGGTCAGAGATTTTGTCAATAAAAAAGTTTTGAAACTCGATGCAGAGGGCGATGGATGGGACAATGGGAGGGGCTTCGCGGGGGTTAGTGAGGGAGTTGAAAATATTAAAGAGAACCTGGGGTTTATGGCTGTTAGTGGAGAAAAGATTGGACTAGTGAACATGGAAACCTAAACCTGACGTCTCTTCTCCTCCACTTCTTATAAAAACTAGCTGGGCCTGGTAGCACGCAGTTACTGCCTCAATTTACACGACACAGGGAATCTTGTTGTCCTGATGCAATCATGTCCCGTACATGATTGCATCACAACATACAATTAATACCACAAATCTCCTGCAACATATTAATGTGCATGTCATCCCAACACCTTGACTGAGTCACCAAAATGCTTTAAACAAATCTTTTAAGATTTAATTGTGTATTTTAAGAATTATCATTACATATCATTACATTATCATGTAGGCGATATTGTTTTTGACTATATATCAATAGGCGATATTTTTATTTAAAACATATAAATATCTCCTTGTCTCTCTCTCCCTCCCCCTCTCTTTCTCTCTCTCTCCCCCTCCCTCCCCCTCTCTCGCTCTCTCGCTCTCTCTCTCTCCCCTCTCCCTCCCTCTCCCTCTCTGTCTGTGTTGCTACGGGTGCTCACTTTTTGTCGCAGATGATGATGATTGGCTGGTTTATGATTATTAGAAAAGGAGACACATGTGAAGGTGGAAAATAAAATAGATGAGATTATATACTTTTGCATGAGATTTACATTGATTAAAATAAATGTGGGTTCCAAAAGGGAGCTCCTCTCTCTGATTGAGTGGCAAAGATTTGCAAGTCCTTTGGACTTTCTCATCAACATAGAATACCTGATCACCTTAATGGAAACCACAACTGATGAAGCTACCTTGCCAAACCAAACAAATGGTTTAGCTGGTAGAACTTGATCTCTTTCTGTCCTCAAGACAAGCAGATTGTCCTTTGAAAAGCCAGCAATCTCTTTAACACCGACTCACCTTTGCAGATACGTTTTCCTTTTGCGATGGAAGCACTGTCTGTACTGAAGAGACTCAATTATTATTATCCAAAAATATTTTTTTTAGTCATTAATTGGCTCAGTATAATGCAGACATACAATAATGTTAACATGTGAAGCACATTGGAATAGACCCTATGACACTAGGCCACTGTGTTTTTGCATGTCCGTGGCAAAAATGTAATATCCTATATTACATTAGAGATAAGTCCCGTCTTCCGTCATCATTCACTCATTCACTTCCGTTAATTATAATTATAATAATAATTATAATAATTTTCCCGTCTCATTGTTTTGCACTAAACACAACAACAACATATCACATGTCACTAACAACACAAGCCACAACGTGCACGATTAATTTACGGGTGGCGTATAGGCTACTTTTCATTGCTCACCACACATTGCCTCCTCGGAGCATAATTAATTGCGACCAGCTCAAACTGACAACATTACGGGTACACCATTTTGTTCCCTTTAGCGTGAGCACCGACAACTGCCGAGCGAAACCGAAGCACCGCGAGCCAACACGACGCAGCCGCCATTGAAATCTCCCCACAACAACAACAACACACGCGACCACTTCGCTTCAACCCGCGCCGTTGCTTTCACTTTGGTCATGTCTCTATCACACCACACTAACGGTAATATGTCCGTCATTCACGTGCCATGTACATCCCAAAGACAACTGATAGAGTTATTTTGATTGATCATAATTTGTCTAGTGCCCTAAACCTGCTTTAAATGTCAAATTAATATAATGCTGTCATATTGGCCTAATTCTGTCATGTACTCTATTCTGCTATTTCTCTGTCTATGCAAGGTCAAAACTAGCTACAGGCTTTCTGTGGTTATCTGTTGTTTTGAGAACACTGTATCTCGATGTTCTTCTCTGCGCTAACAATTCCTTCAGCGCCACTGAAGTCACCACTGACCAGTGACCTGTCAGTGCCGAGGTCAACGTGTTGTTCGAGACATGTGGACGCTGTTTTTCCAAAGATAAACGGTCACACCATCATCATCATCTTCATCATCTACCATCATCATCTTCATCTGACGACGACGTAATCATCACTATCCACCAATGGCAGGATGACACCTCCGAAGGCTGGACGCTCGTTGTATCTTCAATGATGTCATATGTTTATGTTACCGGACGCTGTTAAAGTCCAGGGCTTTCTCTGTTTAACGGGAGAGAGACGACGACCGATGATGCGTGAACACCTGGTGATACTGTAACCTTATTCTCTCTCTGTCTGAATACAAGATATTTCATTACATCCATGGCTGCCTGTGTCTTGAGTCTGTTTTTTCTTTGTTGCCTTTTATGAAAGTTACCGGTACTTTGTATATATACTGATGTGATGTTTCGCCCTGCATTGGTATATATATATATGGGTGATAAGGAAAAATAACAGCTCTATCAATTGGTCCTTCAAGCCGGATATGTTTAAAACAGGGTGGACGGGGGGAACTGAGCTATTGACCGGAACTGTACGGTCAAACTCTCTTCCCCTGGCAGACCATGTTTTAATACGTATCAAACGAACCAGCCTTGGGTGTAACGATGTATCACTTCTATTCAGATGAAGGTTATCTTTGAACAGTATCACATTTTATTTTTATTTTATTTATTTTGTTTTGGACCTGGACGTGATCGCTGGACCTTTGGACTTGCCCCTTGACTCTCGACATGTCTCAAATTCCACATGGTCCAGCCATCGGAGTCAGGATCCCTGAACCATTGATTTGATGAGTATATCTTTTTATTTTTATTTTACCATGGTCCAGTGATTGGGATCTCCACGTAACTTCTCCATGTGAACCTTGATCTGATGAGCATACCTTTTTATTTATTTTTATTTTAATGTCTTTACCGAACGATTTGTCTCATAATTATCAGCCTGTTTTTAAATTACTGTTTAACACAGCTCCGCCAGGGAGTCAGTCAAGTAAAAATGTTTTATCACCTTATATTCCTGGGAAGACATTCCTAATGTCTCATAAATTCTCTTATCTAGTGGTCATTTATTAAGGTCGTTTCAGCGATTTCTTACCTACTATGTATAATACACAAGTCAGTTTTTGTTACCGTTTATAATCCGCAAGAGTTTGTTGTTATGGTTTAATAATCCACAGGCGTACCACTTATTAATCCACAGGTGCTGACTTTCTAGCCAACCTGTTGTTAGATTATATTGTGTGAATTGCTAACCTGTTGTTAGATTATATTATCCACACGATTTTGTTGAATATTGGTTATATACTGGTTAACTGCTTGTTGTTACTAGGTTATATTTAGTTCTTTATCTGTTTTGGTGGATTTCGTATTGATTACTATATCTTATCTGTCTCTCTTTCTCTCACCACCTCCTGTTTACTTATGACTCAGGCAGAACCCAGATTCTGTTCTTTATGACTCAGGCAGAACCCAGATTCTGTACTTTATGACTCAGGCAGAAACCAGATTCTGTATTTTATGCCATGGTGGTGCGGGAGTGAGCGTATATAGATTTTTTTTTACCTTTGACCGGTTTTATTCTGACCACTGTAGATTAATACGTTTTAAATAATAAGTTTTAAATCAATAAGTTTTAAATTCTAAGTTTTAAATATTTTTTATATAATTTAAACTAATAAGTAATACTGAACCCAGTCAGTATAAAATATTTCTCATTCCAAATTTAGTTTGTCGCTGAAATATCTATGTTCGGTATGTCTGTGTGTATTAATGAACGATTGATTTTTTTTCTCTCTATCTCTCTCTCTCTCTGTGGGTCCGCCAGTGTGTGTGAGTGCGAGGGAGTGAGGGAGCGTAAGGTGAAAGTTTTCTATCTGTTTATCTTTCTCTCTTTTCTATGTGTGTGAGCGATTCAGCTATGCAGGCATGCGTGAATGTTTGAATGCGTTTGTCTGTCTTGCTCGTTCTATAACAATTTTAGTCCAAATTTCAATCATTCTCCTGTCAGTTAGAACTAAATAGCCACTCTGGTCTCTTAGACTCCATTACCCATAATTCCTTGTGGTCTCTTAGACTCCATTACCCATAATTCCTTCAGCAGGAAGTGTAAGCTACTGAGTCTCAAGTGAATTCCATTTAAAACATAGATCAGTTAAATTAACCCTAATACGATTCAATATGTTCTAATATCAATATTGGAAAAAATTAACTATAATATTAAGTTTATTATAAAGTCATTTTGAATTATTTTAAAAGTTTTGAAAATATTTGATCATTTTAACTTAAGATTTTTTTTTGAGCTTGTAGATCTGCTCTTTTTGAAAGTTTTAATTTCCATTTATTTTGGTGTACTTTACCTAACTCTAATATACTCTTCAGAACAAAGATGTTTATTCCTTATTTTTCATTGTTATATTTTAATTTTAAATATTTGAATTATAACTTTATGAATGATGAATATTTGATTTAAATATGATTTGATTTAAATGTTTAATATGCTTTGTTTGTGTTTGTTTCATTTTACAACGAAAAATGTAAGCCACTCCATTAATCCAATTCCTGGACAACAATAAGGTCACAATACCTGCTAATTGTGACATACAGGGCTAAAACTTTAATTTTATGTTTTGTTCCAAACTGTTTTAAACTCTGTTTCATACTACAGTCAACTGCATGCCAAACAGTAAATTTGATTTCCATTTATCTTACAGATTTCAACTTATGTCTTGGATAGACAGCTGTTTGATGCCCCATGCCTACATGATGCAATCGGGAAGTATTTCTTGAGTTTTAAGACCATTCCACGTGAGTTTTTCCCTAAATAAAGTGTAAAGTGATGTAATAAATACAGGTATCAGGAGTGTATTGTTCCAGTCTCAAATACTTGGACCAACAGGTCAACTTGTTAAATAAAGCACAGGACCACAGCTTCACAACGAGGAGGGTAACTTTTTCTTTTTCTGAATGTACAGAATCGTCTTTGATGAGTTACGTAGGTCTCTTGTCAGATTATTTGAAAACTTCAGACTGGTTAGTTTTCTCTCACTCTAAGGCTAAGCTGCCAATGTCATTAACTGTGCTGAAAATTGATTAATCTAAACATTTTTTGAAAAGGTTTGTTGGGACAGTACATTAGCTGAGATTTTTTTGAATTATAATAAAGTTATTTGCAAATTGCAAGGGGAAAACTTTGTTGTGTGGTGTCTTAAAATGTCATGAAATATAACCATGTTTTGCTTCCTAATTGAATAAATAACCATTATATACAGTCCTTTTGAAGAAGTACAATTTTGAATTAATATCAGAATAAATTATACAGTCCTTTTGAATCAGTACAAATGTGTATGTTATCTGAATAACTAACCATTTATTTTTGCCCTTAAGTCATTGAAATCTCTGTCACACTGTTAAGTTTGCCTGTCTGTGTCTGATTTGGTTTGAATAATGTCACAAGGTACAAGACTTGATCAGCTTGCCCTTCGACCCTATCCAAATCATGATAAGATGTAGGCTTGATAGAGTTATTTTGATTGATCATAATTTGTCTAGTGCCCTAAACCTGCTTTAAATGTCAAATTAATATAATGCTGTCATATTGGCCTAATTCTGTCATGTACTCTATTCTGCTATCTCTCTGTCTATGCAAGGTCAAAACTAGCTACAGGCTTTCTGTGGTTATCTGTTGTTTTGAGAACACTGTATCTCGATGTTCTTCTCTGCGCTAACAATTCCTTCAGCGCCACTGAAGTCACCACTGACCAGTGACCTGTCAGTGCCGAGGTCAACGTGTTGTTTGAGACATGTGGACGCTGTTTTTCCAAAGATAAACGGTCACACCATCATCATCATCTTCATCATCTACCATCATCATCTTCATCTGACGACGACGTAATCATCACTATCCACCAATGGCAGGATGACACCTCCGAAGGCTGGACGCTCGTTGTATCTTCAATGATGTCATATGTTTATGTTACCGGACGCTGTTAAAGTCCAGGGCTTTCTCTGTTTAACGGGAGAGAGACGACGACCGATGATGCGTGAACACCTGGTGATACTGTAACCTTATTCTCTCTCTGTCTGAATACAAGATATTTCATTACATCCATGGCTGCCTGTGTCTTGAGTCTGGTTTTTCTTCTTGCCTTTTATGAAAGTTACCGGTACTTTGTATATATACTGATGTGATGTTTCGCCCTGCATTGGTATATATATATATGGGTGATAAGGAAAAATAACAGCTCTATCAACAACATTATCAACAACGCTAGAGTCTACACGGAGAATCAACGTTGCCAGGTTGCGCACGAGAAATAAGCAATATGGTCTGTGAATTTTCCTTCATTTGCCTCCATTCCTCCTCGATCAAAGTCGCTTACAATTAATGGACATGGCAATATGAGGCCTCACTACATGACCCCCCCCCCCCTTCATTACACTACATTTAGGGCCCGATAGAGCACATTTCAGTACATTTAGGTTAGACTTTTTTTTTTTTATATATACAGCAGGGCTTCTCTCTTCGCCTCTGCAAACCCTGTTTTGGGGGGGGGGGCAACATCATAATTATACCAACACCGCTAATCTATTATACAATGTTATATATCGTAACATCATATACTATAATCATATGTATTATTATATTACTAGAGGTTACGGCCGCGTTTATATATCTTCTACATAATATATGTTATATATTATTATATATGTTACAGGGAAATTGGCATTACAGGGAAATTGAAAGGGGAGCGCTTGTTTTCACCGCCCCCAAGGCAATTCTGTAGAACTCGAGGTTACGAAGGTAACCCCGGTTTGTTTAAATTCGGAGTAACATACTCACTATGGGATATCAGCGCCCCCCGGCGATGCACAGAGCTACATACAATAAACTCCCGGGCCATTTCATTGGCTGTGAAGGGTATGTCACGCGGACAGAAGTCCTAGGGGTATAAAACCCTCACGTGACTGTGGCTCCTCCTCTTTAACAACAGCTCTCTGCACGCAGATGCGCACAGAAAGGGGTGTTAGGTGAGTATGTTACTCCGAACAAACCTTCGTAACCTCGAGTTTGTCTTCAATTCTCCATAACATACTCACTATGGGATTCATAAACCCCCCTGGGGCTATAAGCCATACAACCCTCACAAACCCGCACGCCTACCCACGAGGCCCCGCCCCCATGGGCGTGACCTCCGGCCTCACGGGCGCCCCAGCCCTCCGGGCTAGGGTGAGGGAAAAAGTAGACCCTGACAGACTAAGTCTGCCTCATTCAACTAATGAAACAGACACGAGACTGCCCCATAAGTAAAACGAGGGAACAGGACCTCCTCCCCCAGGACCCAGCCAACTGGCAGTCCCGAGGGGACCTAGGAGAAGGAAGTCAGGTATAAGAACAAGGCTCCAGGCCTGTTCAATCCCCCCTCTTAACTAGAGACAACCGCTACACCCAGGACGGCGTGCGCCACTGATGACGCCGCCACGACCAGGCTGTACAAAACCGCAAAAGTCGATGGAGAAGACCAATTTGCAGCCGCACATATCACCTAGACTGGGACCCCACACCCCCCCTGGCCGAGCGGCCCTCGTGGAAGACACCTCACCCCGTGAGGCTGGAGTCCGTGGTAATGACCTAACCAACCGTCTTGCCATCGAAACCCTTGTGACAAGCGGAAATGGCCACCAGGTACACCTTAACCGTCGAAAACGCTAGGTCCTGGTTTAACCTGTCTTGCAGGAAAATAAGGACGTAGCGCACCGGAGCTTGGAAAGCCACCACTGGCAGCGACTGTTCCTGACACCAAGACGCGAACATGTTCCACCTGCCTCCGTACGCATCTCTCATGGAAGCGGCCCTCGCCCCCTGGATGGTAGCTACCACGTCAGGAGGCAGACCACACGAGGTCAGGTTCGCCCTCTCACGGGCCAAACCCACAGGTCTAGGTCCTGAGGGCGGGGTGGAAAATCACGTCCCCTCCCTGCCGTAGCAGGTCTGTGTATAGGGGAAGGGGCCAAGGCTCGGCGTAGAGGAGAGGAGCTATCTTCGATCTCCACACGCCCCACACCGGCACACAGACACTATGGGCTTATAAAGAGGGGTTATCGGCGCTGGGGGACCGACTGGAAAACCCCATGTGTCGATACCTCTGACAGGGGTTGAGACAGGTAGAAGGTACCCCAGCAGTGTCTACCATGCTGTGAACCAGGCATGATAGGCACTTTTGGGCCTATAACAGGGGCTGGATAATGTGCTTATTTATTTTTGAAACATGTGAAATGAGACAAAAAGGAGGCACAGAATACAGTGTAAAAGAGTGAAACGTTTTCACAAACTTTATGAAAAACACTCTCAAAGAGCCTCCTGATAGGGCTGCTAATGTGCTTATGTACTTTAGAACATGTGAAATGAAACAAAAGTAGGCACAGAACAGTAAACAGCATGAAATGTTTAACATAGTCTTATGAAAAACCCATCATGTGTCCCAAAGGCGCCCGATGAACCTGTCCGCGTTGAAAACAGATTCCATGGAGACCGGTGATGTCGTCACGTGATCCAGCGGACCCGCACGTGCGCGTGCGGCGCCCGTTAGAAAGTAACCGTGAACGTGGACACCACAGTGTTGCTTTTAGCGGGGCTGGCCGTGCGCTACACTAAAACAACACTGCTATGTGTTGTTGTCAGTGAGGCGAGTTAGCCGCTAAGTGAAACAACAGTAGCCCGCACGTGCACGCCGCCCGCCACAGTGTTGCTTTTAGCGGGGCTGGCCGTGCGCTGCATTAAAACCACACTGCTATGTGTTGTTGTCAGTGAGGCTAATCAACCGCTAAGTGAAACAACAGTAGCCCGCACGTGCACGTGCGCGTGCGGCGCCCGCCACAGTGTTGCTTTTGGCGGGGCTGGTCGTGCGCTTCATTAAAACCACACTGCTATGTCTTGTTGTCAGTGAGGCTAGTCAGCCGTTAAGTGAAAACAACAGTAGCCCGACTGGAGGCTAAGTTAACCTAGCAGCTAACAAGCTAGTCAGGTCAAACTCACCACGAGCCACAAGAAGAAGATGTTGACGTCCGTTACCATGGAGACAGTAAACGTCGTCACATGATCTCATACGCCCCCCTTCTGCCGCCCTCCAGAGGTGAACGTCGCACAGTACACAAAAAGGTTGTTGACACGACAAGCCCTCTGATCCGCCATTGTGGCGCAAGCCACCGTGGGTCTGAGCGGCCATCTTGTGCCGAGCGGCCATTGTGAGCCTCTCGTCCCACAGTGGTGTTTTGACGCCCCCTGGTGGACGAGATAGTCCATGGGCCAGACGAGAAGTCAGGGACACGTAAGGTGGCAAAATCTCTTTGGCACCATTTTGTTTGTAGGGTCCATATAAGTACTTTGAAACATGATAACCTTTTCAAATGAGTAGCTTTAATACTTGTTTAGGACATTCATGTTTTTGCCATTATCTCCCCACATTCATTATCTGCACAGTAGTTCTGTACCTGGCCTATAGAACCGTTCGCAATTTGGTGTTAGGAGAATTTCTCACTTGAACTGAGTCAATGGGTACCTAGACATGAAAAATCAGAGGTGCTCATCCGCCATAGTCCCAATGGCGTAATGGCCAAATGGCCGCCATCGGCTATGATGAAAATCCAAGACCTTGGCCATAGCTTGGCCATTGTTAGGACTAAAAACGGGTGTAATAAGACTAATTAAACTAATTCTGGCATTTATAATTCCTTTCTGATATTGTTTTGACCATTAAGGAGCATCTTGTCATTGAAATATGTAAGTCAATGCAATTTTTCAATAACTCAATTACTCAATAATGTTGTTCTTTCATTGTATTTTTTTTCAATAATGATTTGTTTTATTTATAACAAAAGACATACACATGAGATATATAACAATTATAAATATTTTATTATTTTAATTGGGTGTTGAAATGAGCAAATAAGAGTGATTTAGACCTACAAAATGATATACAAATAAAATCGTGACTCAAAATCAAATAACAATTCCTCTCAAAGTGCACCATATATGTGCATGCTGGTTAGTGTGATGGACTTTTACAGGATGGATTTTAAAATTTTCCATGGCAGAATATGATGCATGGAACTCCAGCAGCACGGCACCCACATCGGCGAGTGTCACACTTGCCTGAATACTTGCATACTGTGAGCAGACTTGGTGGTAAGGCCTTCAGACACTTAGATGGCAGGAGTGTACCAAAGTGCTCCTCCCATCCATGTTCCATTGGTGCTAGTCTTGCCTGAGGTTCCTTGGCTGTCGCAACAGGTCGCAAGCCTTATGCACCAGAAAGGCACCTTGGATGTGGCCTCTGATCACACTACTTGTGGGAGGGAGAGCATCCATTCCAGCACTGGCACAGGTATAGTTTTCTACCCTGAGGTCATCAAATGTCTTGCTGTTGTACTTGAACTGGCCCCTGCCCAGACACGCACCAAGTACTTCTCTGTCAACGCTGTGTCTTGTTCAGTCAAGGTGTCTGCCTCTCCAAAGATTGTCAGATATTGCACTGGGTCAGAAGCCATAGCTGCATGTTTGGTCCCCACCTTACTCATGCAGTCATCTCCAGTCAGGATATGTGCCTTGATCACTGTCTTGGCTAGTGGTGCTCCAAGATGAGAGACTGCTTGATGCAGTGGGAGGATGCGCCGCTTATCACCAGTGCCATACTGCTGCCAGATCTCCTTCATCCTCAGTGCTTGGAAGTATATGGGGTGTAGTATAGCAGTAATGTGAAGGTGTGTGTGTCATTGGAGACAATTACAACTCTTACACTGTTTCACATGAACAGCCCACTCCACATGCACCACCATGGGGTGGCAGTGGCTCAGAGGTAAAGTGGCTGGGTAGAGTGAACTGAAAACCGCAAGGTTCCTAGTTCGATCCCGGGCTCCCCCAGAGTGTCGAAGTGTCCTTGAGCAAGACATTGAACCCCTAATTGCTCTGAGCAGGTTGGTGCCTTGCATGGTTTCCTCCGCCATCGGTGTGTGAATGTGTGTGTGTGAATGGGTGAATGTAATGTACAATCTATGTAAAGCGCTTTGGATAAAAACGCTATATAAATGCACCATTTAGCATTTACTACCAGCCTGTCAGCCTCAGCACCAATGGCTGTCCTGGAACTTATGGCCTACAAGTGTGTACGGACCTGCAAGCTTCCAGACTGTTCCTGCCTTGCCAACAAATTAAAGTGCACAGAAATGTGCAAGCTACAAACCTGCAGCAATCAGAAGGAAGAGGAGGAAGATGAAGTGGAACTGATTGATTATGATGATGATAATGATGACGATGACGAATACTGAAGAATTGATATTGGTATGACAATTATGATGATGATGATGATGATGATGATGATCATTGATTAAAGTACCTCTCAAGCCTACTCCATAAACCGACTCTGTCACGGACCCTGTGGTCCACAGACTTGGACCTCCTCTCTGTCCCCAAGGCAAACAAGCAAACCTTGTTCTGAACCATGTTCTGAACCTTGTTCTGAAGGCTCTGTCGGGGACAGAGCCTTCAGTGTGGCAGCCCCCACCCTGTGGAACTCTCTCCCAATAGGGATTGGTCAAGCTCCTGCTCCATGCTCATGCAACACTGGACTCCTAAGGCTGTGTGTCTTGAAAAGACACCTATTCTCTCAGGCTTATGGCATATAGTTGTTTGTTGTTTTGTTTGTTAGTTTGTCTGTTGGTTGTTCATTGTTTTAGAAAGGCGCTATATAAATTCAAGCTACTATTATTATTATTTTTTGTATTATTATTAAAGTGAATGAAAGAGAGAAATGTATTTTTTCCCCCCTCTGTATCACGTGTTCTGTTCAAAAAAAGTGGCACGCTTTCTTCATTATTTGAATATATGGTTGGTGTCTTTGAAGACTGATAACTGTGACTAAGCTACCACTTGGGAAAGGCTATCATGATCAAATATCATCTAGGGATATAGACCTATTCAAAATACAAAACTATAATTTGCAAATGTTGCACTTGAGTGACCCCGATTAGTGAAAATGCTGTTCACATCGTATCACAACGTGAAGTGTTGTGAGCTTGTAGACATGCCATTTGCTGAATGTTTGCCCCAGAATAGGCATGCTAGGGTTCATGTGGTTAAATAAGTGAATGAAAGAGATTGAATAATGTTTTTTTCCCTCTGTATGACATGTTCTATTCAAAAAAGGTTAGGCGATTTTTTCATTCTTTGGATCTATGGTTGGTGTCTTTGAAGGCTGATAACTAGGACTAAGCTACTACTTAGGAAGGGTTATCATGTTGAAATATTATCTAGGGATATAGACCTTTTCAAAATACCAAACTAGAATTTGCCACCTTGAGTGTCCCTGATTAGTGAAAATTCTGACCTGGGCCCATGGACTAAGAGGCAAAACTGGCTGGATAATGTGCTTATGTACTTTGAAACATGTGAAATGAAACAAAAGTAGGCACAGAAACAATAAACAGCATGAAAACGTTTTAACATAGCCTTATGATAAACCCTCATGTGTCCAATGGCGCCCGATGAACCTGTCCGTGGTTGTCCTGAGTCTGGCGCTAGGAGAAGGCGTAGTCTGGTCCTGGAAACGGCCTTGTCCTTCGTAAAAAACGCCGGCTCGGTTGCGGTCTGTAGAAGCCCCGAACGGGGCCGTTACACAGAGTGGGATATATATAACCTGTTGCTTAGTGAAGCTAGCTGGGTGTTAAGCCAACAAAACACTGCCTTACTAGGGCGACGTTAAGCTAGCAAAGCGGCTAACGTAGCTAGTCTGGCCTAACTCACTCACGTCCCTGTCGGCTTCCTCCCCTGGTAAACGTCCGTGGCGACGTGCATGAGCAGGCGCGGGAACCTTGGAGGAGGGAGAGGGAACGCCGCTAGGCTAAAGCCTCCGGTGGGGCCCACCAGACACAGCAGCAGTGGGCGATGGTGTGCTGTAGCTGCTCTGCAAATGGTGGGTCCCTCCATTCACAGAGGCAACAGGCTTGTTTGGTAGCACGGTGGCGTCGCGGCCAGCTGGCTAGGCTATCCGGAGGCACCACGGCTGCCGGAGGGCCCAAGGCCGCACGCGGTATGGGCCACCACGCACGGCCCTCGGGCCAGTTTCGTCCGCACGGTGCGCCTCGGGAAGGGCCGCTTGGCCGGCGGGAGGCATGCGTTAATCCGACAGACCTTTTCTCCGACTATGTGGCATCCGCTTGCGGTTAGGGTTAGGGTGCGGGTTTGGTTCGGGTTTACTGTTTAATGTCGGAGCACTGCGCTGTCGGAGGAATGCTAACGTATTGCACCCCTTAACTCCCGCCAGTTGTACACCGCCCCATCCAGCGAGAGCACGCTCTAGCCAGGCGGGAGTTAAGGTGCTTCAAGAGAAAGTTGTAGTCGATGCAGTACCCTGGTACGTTGCAGACTTGGTGAGGGTCGTCGCCGGCGATGTAGTGAGCGTAGCCCGCGAGACCACACTTGCGAGGAGCCTCCATCGTGGTACAGCTAGCGTCGAGTGTTAAGCTAAGCTAAGCTAGGCTAACACCGGTCCGAACAAAAGGGCTAAGCTAACCGGCTTAGCAGCTAACTTAACCTGTTCGGGCTAGCTTGGAACAATGGGGAGGAAAACTAAGATGATAGAAAAATTGAAGAATAGCCGCGGGAGCGTGCTAATAGAAGATTTAACGAAAAGAAAAGCCTGTGGGGGATACAAGTATCTCCGCTTTGGGTTAAAGCTGGTTGTCTGATCAAAATAAATCTAATCCACTTGTAGTATGTATTAATAGCCGTGCTGCATCTGCTGCAGAGAAGCTGAAAGAGGAGGAGCCACAGTCACGTGAGGGTTTTATACCCCTAGGACTTCCGTCCGCGTGACATACCCTTCACAGCCAATGAAATGGCCCGGGAGTTTATTGTATGTAGCTCTGTGCATCGCCGGGGGGCGCTGATATCCCATAGTGAGTATGTTATGGAGAATTGAAGACAAACCAACGCTAGAGGGCAATGCAAGCCAGGCATGAGCCCAGGCCTACACCACACACGCACGCATGCACACGCGCACAAACGAGCACGCACACACGCATGCGGGCGCACGCACACGCACGCACACACACACACACACACACACACACACACACACACACCCACGAACAGCCTTATTCCATGCAGTTGAAGCACAAGGGGGCGAGGGGGCAGGGCTGGCGGGCTATGTTAGTGCAGTGAGTGTCAGTTGGGGCAAACGCAGTCCCCACAACATCATTTACGATTCTGTGCCTATCGGTACATAACTCGGACGGTACTTAGTCGACTAGCAGACCATCGGCCGGTCGTCGCGGGCACTCGCGCGCGACTCCTGGGCCTCAAGGTCTGCTGAGTCGGCGCGCCTCCGCCATGGTCCAAAACTATACTTTATCGGCGAAAAAAAGTAGTCCGCGGTTGTTTGAAAAAGTAATGTCCCAAGCGGGAGTCAAACCCAGACTCCCAGTGGTAGTGGATGGGGATTCCAATGATTATCGAAGTGCGCCACTGAGGCTTCCTGGTTGCTATGTTGTTGTTGTCGTTGTCAACCTCGCATCAAAGCCCCGCCTCGCAGCCTCGCACCTAAAACAAGCGCTCCCCTTTCAATATCCCTCTGACATATATATCAATTACATATTAAAATAATTAATGCAATAAAATTTTATATATCATAATATTCTACCTTATAACATCTATCTATCTTATAATGTCATATGCTGTATTATAGTAGGCTACATAATAACACATACTTAGGCCTACAGTCACATAAATTATATCTACAATACAAACATACATGCTATTATGACATATGAATACATACATATTTATATTTATTTTTACGTATCTATAATATACACCTGAGCCATAAATGAGTCAGTATTCACAACGCCTCTTTGAAAGGAACGGAACCCCACGATCCACCTCCCTTAAAAGAGCCATAAATCCCATCTCTACTGCCCACTCTGTGCTGCAGCAACACGGACACAGAGAGAGGGACACGGAGGGACCAACAAACACAAAACCCTGTGCAGCGGATGGGGTAGTTAATGAAAATGTCCATCACAAGCTGCCATGGTGATGACCCCTGATTATTATCCATTACAGTTCTGTTTAATTCAGTCTTGTGTCTAGCTAGTATCCTACTGCACCTGAAGTCGAAAACTCAATAGTCTATCTCCTTTTAGATAGGTCGGGGCCAAAAACCTGAAGAGTGCGTTTTTTCTAGTCTTTGGCATTAAATATCTGAGTAGAACACAATGTCCAGTCATCTTTTAATTTACCCCTGCTGACTAGCTTTTGATTGAAACCTTTATTTATTCTCAAAAAGAGCATTGAGGTTCACCCTCATTTGCAATGCTGTTGAGATTACAGAACAAGATTAAGATTACACACACAAGAGAAATCAACAGTAGCCTATACATTCTACAATTCAACAATACAACATATAAAAAAAACACAGAAACAACAAGATAAGACCTAACAGAAAATGTGTAAATTAAAAACAATCACATATTGAGGTAGGGAGATTTAAGAGTAAGTTATTAAATTGTCCATAGGAAATTGGGGTGTTCATTTTTAGCTTGAGTTGTAAGGTATTCCATGAAATAGGAGCATCAAAGTAGAAAGCAGTTTTCCCAAGTTCAGACTGCACAGATGGAACCTCGAGTGTAAGCCAGTCACTTGAGCGGGTCTGGCGAGTGCTTTTTTTCCAATCTAACAACAATGTAATGTATAGCGGTACCTTCCCATCAATAGCCTTAAAAATAAACTGGTACCAGTGTCTAGTTCTCCTCTCGGAGAGGGAAGAGCAACCTCTGTCGTAGAGGATACAATGGTGAGTGCTGTAGCTTTCTCCAGTGATAAGTGCTGAGTGAAAGACTGTGTCCAGGGGTAAAAGAGTAGTAGGGGCAGCCCTTCTATGTATTACATCCCCATCGTCCAAAACTGACATAAAAGCCCCCTCTCCGCCCCCTCCCTTCAGCAGAAAATAATGTGCATTACTGCGTTCACATCAGCGCAGGCTGCGCAGCGCTGCTTGTCACCCTAAAACCGAAATAAAGTAACAAAAAAAGTAACTTTATCCACGGGAAACCCGAAAAAAATCCGTCGCGCGGGGGACGCATGCGCACGTGCATGTGTCCCGTATCATGCGTAGAGCCCCTGTGGAGTCTAAAGCGGCACTGCTTGTGGTACACCATTGGTGACCTGCAAAAATTCTGCAAAAAATCTGCACATGCAGTTCCTCCAAACATCCAGCAGAGTGTGATCACCTTTCACAAACGGACTGAGTTTAATCACATCATAAGTCAGTATGTAGAGTCATATTTAGTGCACATTAAAGTGACATACAAATAATCTTTTATTTTATTTTTTAATTCAGAAACTTCTGAGACATGGACGTTAAGCAGATGTTTCAAAGTTTTACACTAAAACGATTAAATGTTACAGCCGTTTATTAGGCCTACACGGCTTGGTTGAACGCTTGATTATGATTAGTCAATCACTGAATTTGTTGTTGAGGAAACACCCCATGCTGGTCAATTATCCCTTGCATAGTGATCTCATATGGAAAGCTGCAGGCAGAATTAAAATGTATTACTAAGTATAAAAAACACACAAATAGTGCCACTCCCAAATAATAAGAGCACAAGACTGACTGAGAGATGCACTCACTTTTAACCACTTTATCCTAAGCGTCCCTATTTTTCTCATGCATATTCAAAAATGTTCAAAGCAATGCAACATTTTACAGATTGGCTATGTTCAAAAAACAGCATGTCAGTAATAAGCGACATTTATTTTAACATTTTAAAACATAAACAATGTTGAACATTGAAAAATAATGTTTAAAAGGATCAGACATTTTCAATACAGTCACAATACATCATTCAGAAACAGAACATGCAAACTCCACACCAAGAGGCCCCAGAAGTAGGTCCTACTCCTTCTCTGTATCTGTATCCTCTCTCACTGACTGTATCTACTTTGTCAAGGAGCTCTCTGACCTGATCTCTGTTTCCTGTATCTTTGTTGTTAAACACATGATATTTCCCACCACATTTGTCAACCAGTTTCTTTAGGTTCTCATCCTCTCTGATAAACTGCTCTATGTTTGTGTCTTCCAGTCTGTCTCCATAAGTGAAGAGAACTATGATGTAAGCACTGATGTCAGGTGACAGGATTCTCTCCAGTGTCTCCATGGCTTTGTATTCCTGTTCGGTGAAGCGTCCCAACAAAACAGCATGTCAGTAATAAGCAACATTTATTTTAACATTTTAAAACATAAACAATGTTGAACATTGAAAAATAATGTTTAAAAGGATCAGACATTTTCAATACAGTCACAATACATCATTCAGAAACAGAACATGCAAGCTCCCCACCAAGAGGCCCCAGAAGTATGTCTTACTCCTTCTCCGAAGTATCTGTATCCTCTCTCACTGACTGTATCTACTTTGTCAAGGAGCTCTCTGACCTGATCTCTGTTTCCTGTATCTTTGTTGTTAAACACATGATATTTCCCACCACATTTGTCAACCAGTTTCTTTAGGTTCTCATCCTCTCTGATAAACTGCTCTATGTTTGTGTCTTCCAGTCTGTCTCCATAAGTGAAGAGAACTATGATGTAAGCACTGATGTCAGGTGACAGGATTTTCTCCAGTGTCTCCATGGCTTTGTATTCCTGTTCGGTGAAGCGTCCCAACTGGACAACATAGAGGAAGGCATGTGGACCTGGAGCGCACAGCAACAACGCTTTGCCCAACTCTGCTTTCTGCTGTTCTTCTGACAGTTTACTGTTACACAGTCCAGGGGTGTCCACCACTGTGACCCTCTTGTTGAACACATCTCCTTCTGCCTTTTCACTTTCCAGAGTGACTGGTGCAAAACCTAAACTGCAGTCAAACACTTTCCTTCCCATGATGGTGTTTCCTGATGAACTCTTCCCCACTTTCTCCACACCTAGCAACACCAGCCGGTAGGCACCTATAATCACTTCAGTGGAGCTTGACCCTGAAACATGGAAATGTGTCTAGATTGAGGTATATATATACATAAATACATACATACATACATACATACATACATACATTTATTCATACATATTATTATTTCTCTGTTGGCAATTGGTAACACTGCTTCTTGGCAAACCTTACCGTTGGAAAGCATGTTTAGTACCTCTAAAGTTACAGTACATGAACACAGTGATGACCTTGAATAGTTCATATATATTTTAGTATTGTGTATTTAGGATGCGATAAAAATCTGAAAATTACTGCAATGCAGAAAGGTAGACTAACTGTATGTACATTACTGATCTCCATCTGATGCATCATTGTTATCGCAAACACGGGGGCAATGCTGGCAAGTCATAATGGAGCCATGTATCTTTCCTTGCATGAAGTTCTATTATTATATGTGAACTGAACAAGAGACTGTCACATGAACGATATCAATAGTGTATGAGAGCAGAAGAATTCATCAATTCAACCTTTTCAATGAGCTATATTCCAAAATTGACCAATTCCAGGTTTATCTATACAATGAAAACATATGTTCACCTTCACTGCTTTGATTAAATACACCCTAACCACTTGGTTGGAGCTCAGTTAACCATTTAAGCCCATATACAGTATTCAGTACATACCGGTATGCCGATTTTTAAGCTCTCAATGTGTTGCAATGTGACATGACGCTTGTACATCTAAATGTTGACAATTTCCACATAATAACATGCCCAAAATAGTGACGCCAGATTGAAAGTTGTTAAGAAAGATAATTTCCTCACTGAGACTAGTGTCATACATTTCTTGGTAACACTTGTTCATAAGGTACCCGTAATTAACGCTTTAATGTATAATTATTTAATACATCATTTAAGCGTTAATGAAGTGTTAATTAAGCATTAATTAAGCATAAATTCCTTGTAATTCATGTATTAAGTAACTTTGCCTAACTAATTATTAACTAATGATGTTAATTAATTATGAATTACAAGGACTTCATGATGAATTAATGCTTAATTAACGCTTTGTTAATGCTTCATTAAAGCTTAAATAAGTAATCATAAATTAAACGTTAATTGCGGGTACCTTATGAGCAAGTGTTACCCATTTCTTTAAATCCAAATTGGATCTGTGGAGTCCACTTAAATTGGACTCTAGTCTGGACACATGGAGGCTGAGTTCTGTTTTGAGCTGTGCCTACATTTTGCAAAGAGCAGCAACATTCCCTTCCTATGCAGTGCCAGTATAGCTGTAAAAAATAGAAATAGAAAGAAATGAGGGAGAAAAAGAAAAAGAAGAGGAAGCCTTTTAAAAGGCAAAAAAAATCTGTATGGTATGATGACCTGAGCAACATTAGATTAAATAAATATACTTACTACGTTGAGCATGTTTGCTGGCCATGATTATCTTGATAAGGTAGTTGATTAATGATGTCTTGTCAGTGTCGATGCCTAGCTGCTGAGGAGTTTCACTTACATTATATTTAATAATTCCTTCCAGTCTCCTCCCCTCCACACATCATCTGGTGGATATTATGTAATGCAGCTACTGGTAACCTGACCCGTCAGACTTAAGAAAGATTGTGCATCTGATAAATGCCTATTCCCTCTAGGCCAACGATGAAAAGCCACCCTACATTTTTCAAATTGGCCTCATGGTGGCGCTATAACAGGCTGATTCACATTTTACCTATAACACCTGTCTGCTTGCTCACCAGACCCCAACCTGGTGAGACGAACCCCCCCTGCGTCTGGAACTCACTCCCAGGCCCAGCTCACATCAAAGATGTCCCCACCCTTGTTTTAAAACACATTCAGAACATTTTTTACCTTTACTTCTATAGCTTCTAACCTTTTAACTAGTTTTTCCTAATAAAAGTTGCTTTAATTTTTTTGCTGTTTTTTAAAGCAACTTTGACTACTCAGAAAAGCACTTTATAAATTGTATGTATTATTATTATAACACTATCGGTGTGAAACTTGCACACACATTCCCTAGAGGCCAAGGAAAAACCTCTGCCCTGCAGTCTTCACATCGGCCTTTTATAGTGCCACCAGGAGGCAGATTTTTGGCAAAACATATTAATCCTACATACAGGGACCTAGGATGTCTCCACAGATCCAATTTGGTTAAAAGGTCCCCACTTTTAAACACATTTTGTTTCTTATAGCCATGAATTTCCCTCAAAATGCAGGGTTTATTAGGGTACATTGTCTTTTATAGAACCCTTAAGTAGTAAGGGGTCCAAAGCCATGCTCCTCTAGCCTGATGAAGCCCTGCAAAAACGTTGATCCCCACTTTTGTTTTCTCTCGGCTTATTACTGCAATGCACTTTTTTTCTGGCCTGCCAAAGAAAACAACTGACAGATTACAACTTGTTCAAAATGAGGCAGCCAGAGTTTTAACTAAAACTAAGATGAGAGAACATATTACTCTTTAAGCTTCACTACTTTAATTTAAGCTTCACTACATTGTCTCCTGGATGTTTTTAGCATTGATTTAAAAAGTATTTTAATTGTTTATAAAGCTCTCAATGGTCTGGCACCTTCCTACCTCTATGACTGCCTGCCTATTATGTTCCAAAACGCCCCTCAGGTCATCTAGTGCTGACCTACTCGAAGTGCCTACAATGGCATATAAAAACACAATGAAGCAGCATTCTGCTTTTACGGGCCGACGGTTTGGAATAAACTTGCATTACACCTAAGACAAGCAGCCTCTGTAGATAGCTTTAAAGTACAGCTCAAGACCTATTTTTTCACTCATGCTTTTAGTTGATTTTTAAATCTCTGCATGTGTTGTTATTCACGTCCTCACCGTTTTGCCTGATTCACTGTTTTTTTTTGCAATTATTTTAATGTTGTTTTATACTTTTGCTTTTCTTTTTTGCTTTATTTGTTCAAAGAACTGTGGGGATGTGCATATATTAGCCTTTTTCATATGATTTGTATTGGTGACATAAAAAAAAGAAGAAAAAAAATAGTGAAATAATATTATTATTTTAATAAGAATAGGTATACACTGGGCATGTCATTATAGGCTAAATAAACACACACACACACACACACACACACACACACACACACACACACACACACACACACACACACACACACACACACAAATAATGTACATACATTAATAAAACAATGAATAGAAAATTAATAAATACAAAATAAATAGTTCAATTTCTAAAATGTTTTCAAAACAGCTGATGTACAAGCCCACAACATGTTGCAATGTCTTGTGAGCTTGTACATCAGATTTTTGTTTTAATCATTTAGATTTGTTGGTGGTTAAGTGGCTCTGTTGTTAAGGCCATATACACAATGGGCCATAGACCATGAAGCAGATACACTATGGCCAACTTTCCTAAAATGAGTGGCAACTGTTCTGTGCATATTCTGAGTTCTAATGTCACTTCGATGTTTGTTATTGCGTGTTTTCAATGCTCTTGTCGTCATACCAACATATGCCACCGAACATGGACATGAACGTGCTCATGTACAGCGTTGATTTGGATGGAATTATCCCTTAAAGGATTTCTGCATTAACCACTGAGCCACATATAACCACAATATAAATATAAATTACTTTGAAAAAAGACAATCAAAAAGCTCACAACACTTCACAACATGGAGTGATCTTGTATATCACCTATTTAATTTTATTTTCCCATTTTGCCTTTTTTTTTTTTTTTTTTTTTTACCCAGGGTAGTAGCTGTGCTCATTTTTAGCAATGGCATACACATAGACACACACTGACAGACACACACACACACACACACATTAAAACCTGCATGGGAGCTAACCAGTACAACCACCGTCTTGTACTGTTGGCCACTGAGCAGCTCCATTGGAGTAGTTGCGGGTTCAGTGCCGTGCTCAAAGGCACTTCAGCGGTTTGATTGATTGATTGATGTACTTTATTTAGTAAGACATGAGAACAGCAGTACATGAAAGTACAAATTCGCAATACAAGGTTTTTTTTGATTGATTGAAATTTTTATTAGGCAAAAGAATGTAAAACAACACAGTTACATTTATAATGCTTTTGTCTAAAAGGTCCGGCCAAAAAAGTCCTTGCGGGCTTGTTTCCGTTGGGGTCCTTGAATTAATTTCACAGACATATAAAGTAGCAACCAAACAGTTCAAAAATCCACATGAGAATACAGAGGAAAAAACATATACCACTATGTACAAAAACAGGCATGAGAAAGTAAAACATTATATACAAAAAATATATATACAAACGATGCATTAGAAAATAGAAATACAAAATATGTACAAAAAAGGGGAGGGGGGAGGGTCGTCTGTCTACAGGGAAACTGGTACTAGCTCCTCTTTAGGCCTCCAGAAAGATGAGTTTTTAGGGCTGTTTTGAATGAGCCCAGCGAACTGCATTTTTTGAGGGATGGGGTTAGACTATTCCATTCCATGGTGGCTGTGCTGTAGAAGGAGGTCTACTAAACTGGAAGACTCATTAAGCACTGAGCTTGTTTAAGATGAGATCCCCATGCACACAAATCATGATGACATATACAGTAAGAGACAGACAGATATACACAACTACTATAGAATGTCATACAATCAGTTTACAGGTTACTGGTATGAAGAGTGAGAAATATGTACAAAAGAAGAAAGAGAGAGGGGGGGTAGGGGGTAGGGGGGTAGGTTAGGGGAGGGGTGAGTGGTGACCATTCACTTCCCCACACAGATTTTGCCTGCCGGTCCGGGTAATCGAACCGGCATCCTTCCAGCAATAAATGCGCTCCATTAACTTTTAGGCTATCGCTGTCCTTTGAGTATAATGGTTAACTATTCTGAAGAAAACATGGAGACCGCAAAGTAATCCATTGTATCTTGGCAGGTGGCAGTCCGGGGACAGGCATTACAGGTGGCATGGTCTTTTCTGTGTTTGGGATTTCAATAATTGAGTCTCATCAGTACAGACAGTGCTTTCATCGCAAAAGGGCCACATGGCTGTGAAGGTGAGTGGGTGTGTATTAAAGGTCATATGGTTATTAAAGAGATTGCTGGCATTTCAGAGTACAGTGTTAGTTGAGGACAGATACAAGTTCTACCAGCCAAACTAGTTTTTTGTTTGTCAAGGTCGCTTCAATAGGCGTGGTTTCCATTAAGGTGAAGAGGAATTCTATGCTGATGAGAAACTCTTAAACCATGCAGGTGTTATGTAAGAAATACCAATGGAACAAAAGAAAAATACACTTTAGAGTCAACACAGATGAGTGATTTATGAAGGGCATGACAGGATTAAAAGGAATGCAGTGTCACAACCAGTTTGCAAACACTGGTCCCTTGAGTATCTTGAAAACCAGGCCAAGTTGCAAGTTTGCAAGTTGCTGTACTACTCTGTCCTCCTCTACCCTGAGTCATCCCATCGTAGCATAATGAGTAGGGGTTAGGTGAGTCCGAGGTGTGAGGTAGTAGTCTGATTAGTTTGTTTTGAGAGGTCTGTAGTTTTTGTAGATTTTAGTGCCGTTGAGGTGCCAGAGCAGTTTCCCAAACAATGGGTCGGGACCCATTTGTGGGTCGCGGACCCATTTTTTTTTGACTAAATATCCCCTTTTTTTCCTTTCCTAAAAAATCTAATCATTTTAGATTGAAGGAATCAAAGATATTTAAAAAAAAATGAATACCAGGTTGCTTATTTCTCTCACTAAACATGGCAACGTTTTTGGATCCCATATGGTTGATTATTTCTCTTACTAAACATGGCAACGTTGAAAGGCCCAATGAGGAACAGGCAGCGCCACAGTTCATAGAGTTACAGGGGCGGACTGGCCATTTGCATACTGAGCATATGCCCCACCCAATTTTTTTTAAAATATTTTTGCTCCTGTTTTAGGATTATTACGTCATTTCTGGGTTGCACGCCCCAATTATTAGTTACGGTAATGTTTGGCCTGGGATGCTTTTCAGTAAGTGGTGGTATTAAGGACGTGCGTTTGTATGTGCCTCGACGGAGTGGAGTGGTAGAGTGTCTGCCGGTTTGGTGGGCCGGTCTGGACCTAAATGCAAGGGCTGAATTTTGGTCCCAGTCCGGCCCTGTAGAGATACATACAGTGGCCGAAAACAGTATTGGGGGGTCGTCTTTAGATCCCATATTCTGAGAGGACATTGAGCCCTCATTTGCAAAAGGACCAGCCAATGAGGAAAAAGTCACGACTAACAAACAAGTCAGGACTAGCGAGTGTAGATCAAGGGGCCAGCCTGACATTTTGACGAACTTTAGACTTGATTCTTACCTTAATAAAAATTGTCATAAATACTATATGCTTCCAGTCGCTAGTTTAAAGTCTCCTTTCAATCACCATGATAGGCGTTTTGCTAAATTATGGTCCCATTTATTTTAAAATTGACGATAAAGTAGGCTCCAGGAGGGGCGGGATGATTTGATTGAACCTACACAACCAATAGCATTCATTCCCCGCCCCCGCTCTTGATTGACAAGCTACCGAACCAATAGCATTCTTTGGGGGTTGTTTTACGGTTCCCTGGTCACATGTCTGGTTGACCCGCCCCCGCTTTGGTCGCATGTCTGGTCTCAAACAATAGCTTTCGATTTCCGACGTGCCCTTAGGTATATATTAAAGATGAAGGATTGCACATTCCTGAACAATCAGCTTCATTTACGGTCTTTAGAAACCAATGGCGTGACGCTGTCCATTCATTTTATACAGTCTATGGTGTAGATATAGACCAGGTTTGGCAACCTGGTAAAAAACAACGTATAAGAAGTAGTGATAATAGCAGATGGTGGGTTGTATCGGGACAGGGGACGGCTCGTTGGATCCGTGCTGGTCGAGGTGCATCCAACAGCGACCGGCCCCGGCCGGTCTGGGCACGAAAGACCGCCTCCTGCGGAGGTCAAGGGACCTCCGGACAGGACAGACATAGAGGAATGCCGCAGCTTGTTTTTAAACAAACTATTTGTTTTAGCCGATATATAGATCAAATAAACATACTGCTTCACATGAACAATGTTGACTTAATTAAGAGATTTGATAGGGGATATATGTTTTATATACACAAATAAAAATGTCAGAAAGGGTTCATGCATTAAATCACACCCTGTTATAGAGCTTAAAGGACAACTTTGTTTTTTTACAACCAAGGTTTATATTTTAGCTTGTAATTAAAGTAAATAAAAGATGAGTGTTACATTTTTTTAATTTACTGCTTTCTATAGTTTTAGCAATTTTCGCGATATTTTTTACAGTGTGTGTCTAGTGGCATTCTGTCCGGTGGTTAAATATGTCTTTTTTTACACAATAACCCAGCGTTTTCTTTATTAGTATTTACAGAAGCTTGTTTCTAGCCCCCAATAACTCACATCTGGCCATCAAAGACCACAGGACCTTTTTTTATTGTGTAAAAAAGGCATATTTAGCCACCGGACAGAATGCCCCCGCCCACTGTAAAAAATATCGTGAAAATTGCTAAAACTATAGAAAGCAGTAAATGAAAAAAAAAGAACACTCATCTTTTATTTACTTTAATTACAAGCTAAAATATAAACCTTGGTTGTAAAAAACCAAAGTTGTCCTTTAAGATTCCTGCCCGAATTTGTCAGGCTTCGAGCCGGGATCGGGCAGTACATTTATAGCCTACGTTTATAACAGCAGCACAGCATAATAATAAACTTTTATATTATGAGCCTAGGACACTATACTAGGACCCAGGAGCAACTGAATATTATCTACGCCTAAATACACTGTATATGACGTAGCCTCGCGTGGCCCGACAATATCACACGACACACTGCGTGGATATTAGTCTGGTGTTGTCTGATCTATCTGGGTCCATTTATGACCCCAGTACCGAATGAGTCCGAATGAGTGGCACATCTTTTTATTTTGACACACACATATATATATATATATATATATATATATATATATATATATATATATATATATATATATATATATATATATTTATATATATATATATATTAGAGGTGGGCATAGATTATTTTTTTGTATCTAGATTAATCTATCTGCAATCCTGGAGTCAATCTAGATTAATCTAGATTAAAATGGCTCATTTGAAGTCTGCCGAAGGCATTCAAAATATGTGTGTTCTAGGGATGCACCGATGAGACATTTTGGCCGATATCGATATCCGATATGATATAATGCTGTTATGGCCGATAACCGATATAACCAATGTCGATATGATCGATAAAAAAAAATGTTTTATCCAGTCTGAAAAACATGTGTAAACACTACATTGTAAAAAGCAATCCCTGTTTATTTCAAATTATTTTATATTATCATCTGGATAATCCCCAGAGCAAAAAACATAAGTGTCAACTGCAAAAAGTACCAGTGACAGCAGCTTAGAAACTTGGCAAATATCATTGATGTGAAGAATAAAAAGTTTGGGCCCCAATACTGACCCCTGGGAGACGCCACAAGCAATGTCCAAATGATTTGAGCTGTATTTGCCCAGCTTCACAAACTGTTGACGTCTGTCCAAATAACTTTGTTTTAATCCAGTCTACTGCAATGCCTCTAATGCCAATTTTCTCCAGTTTGTTTATTAATATGTTGTGATTGATAGTGTCAGAAGCTTTTTTTGAGGTAAATTAATATTCCAATTGCAACTGTGATTCTTTCAATGGATTCCATCAATGCCTGAGATGTTGATCTGTTAGTTCTAAAACCATATTGACTCTCTGAGAGTAGGCTACATTAAATCTTTCCAAAAAAAGAATCTAGTCTGCTATTGAAAAGTTTCTCCAGTAGGCCTATCTTGTGTGTGTGTGTGTGTGTGTGTGTGCTGGGAGGCATGCGTTAATCCGACAGACCTTTTCTCCGACTATGTGGCATCCGCGTGCGGTTAGGGTTAGGGTGCGGGTTTGGTTCGGGTTTAGTATTGGAAACGTCGGAGCGCTGCGCTGTCGGAGGAATGCGCTGTCGGACTAACGTACTGCACCCGTGTGTGTGTGTGTGTGTGTGTGTGTGTGTGTGTGTGTGTGTGTGTGTGTGTGTGCACCCGCACGCTTAATAGCATACATTTGTTTGTTGTTACTTGTTAGCACGTAGCACTCATTAGCATGCTCTATAGCAACAAGTATTGCCAAACAGCGCCCAACTACTGCTATATTTGTCCACCAACACGGTAGTGGAGGCTTTGCTTTTGCCCAATGACCACTTTAATAAGCTTCGCTGGGCTTACACTCCTGAAGCAAATGAATTAACGTGTGGAGCAACCGAGTGAGACACACTCGGTCTCTGTCTGAGTGAATGAGAGGCAGCAGTGCGCACGTCGGTACACCATGTGAAACCCGACACCTATCCCCCCAGTCACACACAGACACAGAGTAATTCGACCAGGCATACATCAGCTAATGTAATTGACCCAACTTTGAGAATAGATTAACGGCGGTATTTTTTTTATCGCACGATAAGAGTCCGCCGTTAACTGTGCCCGGTAACAGCGTTAAGGTCCCGGCCTTAATATATATATATATATATATATATATATATATATATATATATATATATATATATATATATATATATATATTAGTGATGTGTGGGTTGACCCGTAACCCGCGGCGCGGGTGGGTCGAGTCAGAATTTCAGGCTGAGTGGGTCAGCCGCTATCACACGCAAAAAAAAAATCAATTAAAGGGAAAGGGATATTTCACTTTCAAAAAATAACTGTTTTCATTTATTTTTAATATTTTCTTTGGAAAATGAAAACAATTAAATACAATAACAAAATACAATTAAATAAATGAAAAAAAGTAATCGAATAAACACGGCCCCCTCACAAATTTTGGTCTCACCACTACAGACAGACGTTTCTCAAATTATAGGAGGATGGTCATGTTTTGTGCAATGCCCCCCCTCACCCACTGTAAAATAAGAGTTCTACTTTGGTTCACAGAATATTGAACATCACCATGGCACATCTACAAGAATGTGGGAAAACAGTTCCGTTCAAGCCATTTTTAAACGGGATGGGGTCAGGCATCAATAAGAATTTATTCTTCTGCCTGTTCCTTTTCGCTCATGGATGTATTGGATTTAATGAATTAATATCCTATGAAATGAACTATATGTACTGTAATACAATACCATGTGCGAAACAAAATAAAATAAATAAATGAAAAATGTATTGTTCCGATGCACACGTGAGCATTTTATGATTGGGCAAGGAGGTGGTGAGTCATGGTTTTACACTAGGAAAGATAGAAACACATGGTTATTATACAATTCAACATTTAACACTACAATAAACCAAGTGACATTCAATTAATACACCAAGTGACATTCAATATTTCGCTAAGGTCAATGATTATTTTATTTCCCTGCATTCTATATTAAGTACTTATGTGCTATGTTCATTACACACAAACACACACCTATCTATGAGTTTCAAGGCAAACAATACATAACCCACAAATTGCAACATGCAACCATGAACAAGTGAACTAACTTAAGTGACGCATGACCCAGGCCTGCTGAGACTCCAGGACAGAGGGCTCTCCAGTGGAGTTGTTACTGCTGCTGCTGCCAAGCAGAATTGAACGACAGTCAGGGTATATATATACCGGGCCACTAATGAGTCGTGAGTGAAGACAGGTGTGATTGGTGATGAGTGACAGGTGAGAGGGGTGGATCCAATCCATGGGAATAGGGGGTGGGTTGCTGACTAGAATAGATGACTCTTTTCTACACCCACCCTCACTAACCTTAACCTCAGTAAAACAATGCCTAAGCCTAACCTCAAGAAACACTATTTGTAAAACTAAGAATTAAGTAAACTTAAGTATGTCATACATAAAAAACAACTACTCTAAAAAAAAAAGCATTTCATGTAATTTAAAAAAAATATTGCACATGTATTAATTAACAGGGTCAAGTTTTGTACAATGCAATTTAAATGTAGCCTGCATTGAGGGTGGGGTTTGAACCGGGGACCTTCAGAAAAAGAGAAAGGAAAACACAAAGATGCTTTTTTTTAATGAAGCCAGGCCTCTACAATAGCCATTGGCTCATGGAGGCTTCTAGATAATGGTCCGTAGATCGAGTGTAGAACGTTTCACGCAAATTGCTCAAACATCACTGCAGAAACACAGGTTTAAGAGTTTTTCAAACTGCTCAAAATGGCGGAAAATCTAAGGGCGGAGCTTACTGGTCAAAGTGATAGATGTGTTCCTCATGAGTCAAGGCACATGTGTAAGCTAGTTGCATGACTTATGCCTGTTTAAACTTTGCATTTAAAAAAAAATGCTAAAGTGCCCCCCTTTGGCCAATTGGAGTAAGACTGGTTTTGGTGATATTTGGAATGACCCTCTACATTACTGCAAAGAAATGTGAGTCTGCATGTATGTGTTAGGGGCAGACGAATAATTGTTATAAAACTGCAATATACATTGGCTCATAAAAGCTTGATTTTTTTAATTTATGGAAAATCCGCCACTAAAGTTTTGTTGGCATAGGTCCAAAGTACATGTGTAGAAAGTTTTGTGCAGATTGCTCAAAAATCCCAGGAGGATAGTTTTTTTTACTTCTTTTCATATAATTCAAAATGGTAGGAGATCTAAAGGTCAGAGGTCAAAAGTCAGACACGAAAGTTGTTAGGCATGAGGAGACGCATGTTTGTATCGAAGTTTCATGGCTGTAGGTCAAACAGGGCATGAGTTGTACCTGTTCAAAGTTGGCACTTTCAATTGATTGCTATAGCGCCACCCTTTGGCCAATGGTTGTAAGTTTCGGGCCTTGGCCATTTGGCATAGCCCTCCACCATATTGCTTTTCATAAAAGGTTACCGCACGTTTAGGCCGTGACAGAAACAACGGCGGAAGAATAATAATAATAGCGAAAGCCAAGAGATGCAAAGAGGTTTCGAGCCTAAAGGCCTCGCACCCTCAATAACACTCCACAATCATAATCCATGGAAACCCTCCATCCACAGCCGACCTCCTCCAACCTAAAAGTTAGCTCACCTCTGATCAAAGTTAGGTGCCTTTACATTCAACTATTGTGACACTGCATTCAATTAAAATCCTGGCATGCCCCTCATTCATCACTCATCATGTGCATATATTTTTTGTCTCAAGTTTTCTTGTTCCAGTGTTCCATTGGCACTTTATCCTTGAGAAGTATTTAACTAATAATGTAATTATTATGTCATCAAATCCAAACAAATCAAATGTAGCTTGTAGGGTGTGTCTTTTTTCTATTGTTACATTTGCATGCCTTCGGACTTTCTCACCAACAGAGAATACCTGATCACCTTAATGGAAACCAAAACTATTGATGCTACCTTGCCAAACCAAACAAATGGTTTTGCTGGTAGAACTTGATCTCCTTCTCTCCTTAAGACAAGTAGACTGTCCTTTGAAAAGCCAGCAATGTCTTTAACACTGACTCACCTTTGCAGTAACGTGGCCCTTTTGCGATGGAAGCACTGTGTGTACTGATGAGACTCAGTTATTATTATCCAAAAATAATTAGGATTTTTTTTTGGGTCATTAAGTGGCTCAGTAGTTAATGCAGACATACTATTGTTTTAAAATGTGCAGCACATTGGAATAGACCCTATGACACATTAAGGGTCCATTAGTATACATTTAGGGCTAGGCCACTGTGTTTTTGATGAGATGATTATTTTTGCATGCCCGTGGCAAAAATGAAATATTAATGAAAATGTCCATCACAAGCTGCCATGTTGATGACCCTTGATTTACATGGTGAAAGAAACGCAAATGCCCACTTTCCATGCCGTACCCGAAGGCAGCATTCAAAATAATTGCCTTTTCCTTACTCTCCTGAACTTGAATGCAGCATTAATGTGGAAAGGAAGAATTTGTTGCGCGTGGTGTTGCCTACCAAAAATAGTCGCCTACCAAAAATAGTCGATCTACAAGCTACAAAATGAGATATTCCTCCAAATCTGGCTAGGATTGAAAAAAAGAATCGCCTGCCCCTCAAAATTTCTCTGCGCAGGTCCGCAGGATGTTCTCACGTCTCACGTTCTCACTTGAAATTACAGTGATCCCCAGCAGATGTCATAATTGCCCACACTACAGCTCCAAGAGGATCCTGGAAGATGGGTCAAGTTTTGAGTACTAAGTCTGACTGCAAAGGATTGGTCTGCTTTGTGTGCATCCAAACCAAAACCAGGGTCTTGGAGAGACCTTTTACGAAGATCTGCCTGCTGGTGGAGGCCACAGTATAAGACCATAGACATTTTTTCTATCTATTCCCTCTTTGTAGTACCACTTACAGTAGCTGCAAAGGTGAATGGGTTTGTATTAGCCAATTAGGTCTTATGATTATTATCGAGATTGCTGGCATTTCTGAGTACAGTGTCACTTGAGGACATGCAGGAGGAGATACAAGTTCTACCAGCTAAACAATTTGTTTTGTTTGTCAAGATCGCTTAATAGGTGTGGTTTCCATTAAGGTGAACAGGAATTCTATGGTGCTGATGAGAAACCCTAGAGAGTAGACTCTAGTCTAGACAATGCAGGTGTTATGTGCAGATTTATGTACTTGTTGACAGATTAATGGAGGGCATGACAGGATTTAAAGGAATGCAGTGCCACAACTAGTTGAATGCAAGAGCTCTTAACTTTGATCATTGGTGAGCAAACATTTAGGTGGAAGTCAGACGGTAATTGCAGACCCCATGCTGTGGATCGAGGGTTTCCAGGGATTATGGCTGTGGAGTGTTATTAGTAGTTGTTGTTGTTATTATTATTATTATTACTACAGGGACAGAGCTCTCAGCTCTGTACCTGTTTTGGTATTGGCATTATTCCATTTCTTCTGCCGTTTTTGCCAGTTCTGGCTGAACCGTGCATACGCTTTTTACGAAACTCGGCCATATGGTAGATGGTCATGAAAAACTATCAAGAAATAATTCTCACAATCTTTCGTCAAAAGGTGGCGCTATAGCACTCAGTTGAAAATGCCAACTTTGAACAGGTACAACTCATGCCCTGTTTGACCTACAGCCATGAAACTTCGATGCACACATGCGTCTCCTCATGCATAACAACTTTCACTGTTTGACTTTTGACCTCTGACCTTTAGATCTCCCACCATTTTGAATTATATGAAAAGCAGTAAAAAGCAGTTAAAACCTATCTCCTCCTGGGATTTTTGAGTAATTTGCACAAAACATTTTACACATGAACTTTGGACCTATGCCGACAAACGTATGCAAAAGATTTTCCATAAGTGAAAAAATGAAGCTTTAATGAGCCAATGAATATTGCAGTTTTATGACAATTATTCATCTGCCCCTAACACATACTACATGCAGACTTACCATTCTTTGAAACTTTGCAGAAATGTAAAGGGCCATGGCCGATTGCCATTAGACCTGCTTACACATGTGCCTTGACTAATGAGGAACACATCTATCACGTTGACCAGTAAGCACCGCCCTTAGATTGTCCGCAATCTTGAGCAGTTTGAAAAACACTTAAACCCAGGATTTTTCAGCTATTTGCGTGAAACTGTATCATCGGTGTGATCTCTTTTTTCAGAGGTTTGTCTGTTGGTCCAATAGCGTCCCGCTTAAGTGTATGTCTCACAACCTCAAGGTCACAGGTTCAAGCCTCACTTGGTGCAGACTTCATCTAAGTTGCATTTCACACAACATGACTATCAATGAATACATCTGCAATTGTTAAAGATAACATGAAATACTTAATTGAGTGTTTTTTACGTACTTCATTGTGAAAATAGCTGATCTACAATCTCACAACTTTTCAGATAGCAATGAGAGTATGTTTTTTCAATGTATAACATACTTCATTGTGAAAATAGCCGATGTACAATCTGACAACTTTTAATGGTTTGTGAGCTTGTAGATCGGCTACTTTCACTAGTTTTGGTTCTGAGGATATGTACAATTTCTTCATTGGTAAATGGTTTGTGAACGAGTGATCTTAGTGTTAGTGAAACAGGAGCTTGGGTCATGACAGAAGGCAAGAGTTTGTGATCCTCAACAGACAACATCAGCCTGGACAAAGCTATAGCACTATAGGTAGTGTTGCAGCTACCTAAGAGTGCCTCATACCGCATGGTTGCCGGTTCAAGCCTCACTTGATGCAGACTCATTTAAGTTGAATTGCAAAAAACATGACTCAATCTATTCCGTTTCCATGGCTCTCTCTCTCTCTCTCTTCAATCTATTCCGTTTCCATGTCTTTCTCTTCAATGTATTCCGTTTCCATGTCTCTCTTTCTGTCTCTTCAATCTATTCCGTTTCTATCGTCAATCTATTCAGTTTCCATGTCTCTCTCTCTTCGATCTATCTATCTATCTATCTATCTATCTATCTATCTATCTATGTGAAACTGTATCATCTGTGTGATCTCCTTTTTCACAGTTCCCTGTCTGTTGGTCCAATGGCGTCTCCCTTAAATAAGTGCCTCACAATCTCAAGATCGCCAGTTCAAGCCTCACTTGATGCAGACTTCATTTAAGTTGAATTGCAAACAACATGACTGTATCAATGAATATATGTGCAAATGGTAAAGTTAACCTGAAATGCTCATTTGAGAGTACGTTTTTTCAATGTATGACATATTCATTCTGAAAATAGCCTATCTACGATCTCAAAACTTTTCAGATAGCAACGTGTTTCTGAGCTTGTAGATCGGCTGCTTTCACTGTTTTCGGTTGCGAGGAGACATACAATTTCTCTATTGGTAAATGGTTTGTGAACGAGTGGTCTTAGTGTTGGCTTGGTTCATGACAGAATGCATGGATTTTTAGCTTTTTAATCCTAAGGCCACAAACAGTCAGAATCGGTAACGTCCTGTCTGATACTCTGATCCTGAGTACTGGTTCTCCTCAAGGCTGTATTCTCAGCTCCTTTTTATTTACCCTCTTTACTCATGACTGTTTTGCTCACCACCTCAACAATCTAATCGTAAAATATGCGGACGATACCACCGTCATCGGGCTGATAAAATCCGACGATGAGTCCAATTACAGATCAGAGGTTCAGAACCTAGTTAGGTGGAGCGAGGACAACAACCTCATTCTGGGTGCATTTCTCCTTTCCGACATGTCGCCTTTCCGACGTTGATGAACCCTATACCTAACCCTAACCCTAACCCTAACCGCACGCGGAAGCCACTAGTCGGAGTGGTGAGATGTCGGAATGGAGAGTGAACACCCCTCATTCTTAATGCTTCAAAAACGAAGGAGCTCATCACTGATTTCCGCCGTAAAAAGACACCTCCTCATCCCCTAACAATCAATGGTACAGAGGTTGAGATGGTAAAAAGCATAACATTTCTTGGTGTAACCTTTTCGGAGGATCTCAGCTGGCACTCTAACGCCAACTTAATTCTCAAAAAGTCCCAGCAACGGCTCTTCTTTTTAAGAAGACTAAAAGAGTTCACTCTCAATGGTCAGATTCTTCTTAATTTCTATCGCTGCATTATTGAGAGTATTCTTACTAGTTCTTTTACAGTTTGGTTTGGTAACCTCACAGTGAAGGAGCGAAAATCCCTGAATAAAGTAGTGCGCCTTGCCCGAAAAATAACTGGTGCCAACCTACCAGCTCTAGAAGAGCTCTATAGTGCTAGACTCTTATCTCGGGCCTCCAGTATCATGGAGGGCTCTGCTGGTCATCCGGCCGCAGGCCTCTTTGCACTACCCCCCTCGGGCAGACGCTACCAATCTATTGGTTGCTCCACAAACCGCTCTGCAAACAGCTTTTTCCCAAGCGCAGTGCGTAAATGAAATGAAAAATTGCCCCTGTCTAGATCCTAGACCACGCTCCCCCTCTTCTCCTGTTTATCAATCTCCTGTAAGGAAGGACTGGTCCAAGGTGTATCCAAAAATGCTCATGTCCCTCTCGTATTTATTTCCTTATGCCTCTATGAATTGTTGATGTCTTTTTGTACCTTTTTGTATCAATGTCTTGTAAATGTTTTTTAAATGTGTTTAGCTCTTGCACCCCATTTCCAATGTAGTTCACTACAAATGGCAAATAAAATGACTCTGACTCTCTGACTCTGAAGAGTTTATGATCTTCAACAGACAACATCAGCCTGGACAAAGCTATAGCACTATAGCTAGTGTTGCAGCCTATTAGTCCGAAGGTTGAGAGTTCGGTTCCTGTTAATGGCAATAGGTTGAGATGTCCAATCAATCCATTCTGTTTCCATCTCTCTCTCTCATCAATCTATTCCGTTTCCATGTCTCTCTTCAATCTATTCCGTTTCCATGGCTCGCTCTCTCTCTCTCTCTCCAATCTATTCCGTTTCCATGTCTGTCTCTCTCTCTCTCTCTCTCTCTCCAGTTTCCATCTCTCTCTCTCTCTCTCTCTCTCTCTCTCTCTCTCTCTCTCTCTCTCTCTCTCTCTCTCTGATTATTATGATTAGACTCTTTGCACTTTCTCTTGATGATGATAATCTGTTTTACTTGTCCAGTTCTGCCCTCCTTTGCCTTGTTAGCATACTGTTCCATGTCAACAGATGACATGCCATCTGTCTTCGCCTATTTCTTCAACCATTATTCACTGTGGTCATATACTAGGGGTGTGCCGATACACTAATTTCACCAAACGATACGATACGATATTTGGCTCACAACTTCGATACGATTTCGATACGATATTCAGACATGCAAACTTGTAGCTTTTCAGCTACAATAGCCGTTTTGAATCCAAATAGTATGACACCTGACCCGAAAAAAAAACATGTTGTCACTCTTTTCACTTCGGGGACGTTTGCATGCCTAATTATTATGATTGTAATTTTTTTTTTTTTTTTTTTTTTTTTCAAAAACGATTTTTTTTTTTTTTCCAAAACGATACATATCGTCGCGAAAACGTATCGCGATATATCGCGGGACGATATATCGGCACACCCCTATCATATACCATTCACTTTAATTGTTTCAATGTTGGACCACAACTGAATTTTCAAAAACATTAACCCTTCTTTCAAGGATTGAACACACGTTTTGACATTTTGAGTGAATTAAGGTAGCTATCATCAAATTACTTCTTGTCCTCACCTGACACAATCATCCTATAGTAAGATTGCGTATAGAGGGTGGGTCGAGGGTGGAGGTCACAAACTAAACAACACTGCTGCTCAGATCCGCACCAAACTTGGCACAAACACTGGTCAGGGGTCAAGCAGGCGAGCTTCCTCTGGATGCCTTTTTTGTTAGTCAGTGGGTGCTCAGCTACAGAGACAACTAATTCAAAAGATAGCACGGAAGTGGAAAAAGCGGCACTGCAGAAATAACAACTGCAAAACAGGGTCAAATGCACATTCGTCTTGTTTTTTGTTGAGAACGCTCTGTTTTGGCGCAGAGCAGATTCAAAAGTAACATTGGGGGACTACTAAGGCATACATGTGATCATCCCCACCTGTGTAGGGGGGAAGTCCTTGCTTGACAATCAATAAATTAGTTAAATGGTAAATGGTGCATTTGTATAGCGCTTTTATCCAAAGCGCTTCACATACAGTAGTTTGTGCATTACATTCACCCATTGACACACACATGCATACACCGATGGAGGAGGAAACCATGCAAGGCACCAACCTGCTCATCGGGAGCAATTAGGGGTTCAGCGTCTTGCTCAAGGACACTTCGACATTAACTCTGGGGGAGCCCCCCAGCCCGGGATCGAATTGGCAATGTTGCGGTTCCCAGTTCACTCTACCCGGCCACTCTACCCCTGAGCCACCGCCGCTAGCGACCGCCGTTAGTTCACTATAACACAAACAATGAAGCAGTACATATGTGCGTGTGTGTGTGCGTGCGTGCGTGCGTATGTATGTATATATATATATGTATGTAATATGTGCCTAAAGCCCCTTTAGGCAAACCCTAGTATGATGAGGCCCGTAAAGCCCGGTATGAGTGTGTTCTTAGTGCACATAATGCATGGGCTGCAGGTTTTGATATCTAGTTACGTTTTTTTTAAGTCAATGAATAAGGAGTATGACGTGGCTGTAGCATTGCCTGGTCTCCATGCGTCCAAGCATTTACTTTGGTTCTTGAGATAGGAGTTGCTGACAGGACCTGATTACTGCTACACTAAACTAAATTAAGTCTGAATGATGCAGGTCAACAATGGAAACGGCATGACAAGCACAATGTACTATGAAACATAATACTATCTTATCTAATCTTTCTTTCTCTCTCTCTCTCTCTCTCCCTCCCTCTTGAATGGCTGCTGACGGGTGTTTCTGGGCTCTCTTGTATTTTAAAAGGGAGAAAAGAATGATACGGGTCAATAGAAACACTAAGAAATTCTATGTCCCCGCGCTGATGGGACACCAGGACATGGCATCCTTTAAATCCTGCCATGCCCCTCATGATCCAATCACTCATCATGTACGTGCCAGTTTTGACTGTCATATTTTATTTTCCACTGTTCCTTTGAGATATGTCAGAAATGACATTATTTAATAATACATATTAGACGTGTGTGTATATATAATAGAGCCGGAAAGGAAGCTTGTTGTGCTATTTTTTTTAGGGAGAAGCGGGGGGAGTAAATAAGTTATACTTCTTTTCAAATATACATATTTTATTAGCATTGCATTCATTTTATTGTCTCCGCCAGGCCGAAAGGCATGGCGAGAGAGTATGTTTTACCGTCCGTCCGTCCGTCCGTCCGTCCGTCCGTGTGTGTGTGTGTGTGTGTGTGTGTGTGTGTGTGTTACCAGCTAATCTCCGGCACTGTTGGCCCGGTCACTGCGAAACTGTGCACACACACTCCCTGGATGCCAATTCAGAACCTCTGCCTCAAATATGTCCGATTTCCCATATTCCATCCTCATTGGCTAAGGTTGCCTTCCAAAATTTGCAGGATTGGTCCGTTTTGAACAAAATGCCTCAAATCATGAACGCAGCTTGCGATTTCCGTGAAATTTCACAAACACATTCCCACTAGGCTGAGGAAGAAATACCACTTGGAATTTTTCAAATCAGCCTTATGGTGGCGCTATAAAAGGCTGATTTGTGTTTTTAACTATAACTGCACCGATCTGTGTGACACTTTGCACGCACACTCCCTAGAGGCCAAGGAAAAACATCTGCCCTGCATTTTTCACATTTGCCTTTTATAGCGCCACACATTTTTGGATATTAAGCCTTCAGATTTTATCCAAATTTCACACAAATCGGTACACATGATCTCTGTAGTAATTTGATCAAGATGGAACTGTTTGATTTTTCATATTTCATCCTGATTGGCTAAGATTGACATTTAAAGTTTGCAGAAGTGGCCCGTTTTTAACAAAATGCCACAAATCATGAACGCAGCGTCCGATTGAGGTGACACTTTGCACGCACATTCGCACTATGTTGAAGAACAAATGCCACCCTTTAACATTGCCCTATTATAGCACCACCAGGATACTTTTCTTTTTTGTATTACTCCTACAAATGTTGTCTAATCATCATGCAAATCGGTACCCATTATCTCTATAGTCAAGTGAACAAGATGGTTCTGTCCGCTTTTCCATATTCCATCCTGATTGGCGAATTCTGAACATTGTTGGCCCACAATAACCTACCTGACCTGATGGAGACCTGTGCTCCGAGGAGCACTTTTTCTAGTTTATTATGCTTTTGTGCTACATTATATTTGAACATTTCAATCAATCAAAATTATACTGTGTAAAATTTAAGGAATGCAGCAGGGTCCTAGCACCTGGAGATATTTTGGAACTCAATATGTCAGAAACTGTATTTATAGAGATTAAAATACAGTAAATAAACATTTTGTTTAATAATGTTTAGAGAAGTTGTCAAAAACATATTTGTGTATGGTTAATGTGAAACATATACCAGTGAAAGATCAACAATAACTTTTGTTTAATTGAAAAAGTAGGACTTAGGTACAGATTTCAATTACTTTCAGCAAATGTAATAGTGTCATAATACTGTAGGGGAGACAGGGAATAGTTTTCACATGGGTAAGTTGTCAGACTGGCTATATCTCCTATAATACATTATAAACATACGTATAAGGCATTATAATCTGCTTATAACACTGTATATGTATAGCTATAAGAACTCATACATAATCATAATGCTTTATAACAATAATCATAAAGTAACATTTTATAAAGCCTTTTTTAACGCCTCAAGTATTTCATTAGACCTTTTTTTTGCAAGGATCATTTGTACGCTATTGTAATTGCCATAGATATAATAATGTAATAATATATTAGTCAGTGTTATAATGCATTACAACATCATTTCCCTCTATACCAGCAGTTATCAGCTGTTTGGTGTTTTACTGTGTATTGTAACCCAAAAACATCCCCATCTACCAAAACAAACAAGAGGGCAATGTGTTTCTGCAGGTAAACACCACCACACTTCTCCAGTGGCTGATAACTGTCAGTAAAGGGAAATGATTTATTGTGTTACATACTATGCCTAAGCATTTTACAATGATTTTTAATGTCAAGTATAAAAGCATCGTTATTGGCGTGTAACAGTGTATAATTGCAGTTATAAGTACTCATAATGCAATCATAACACATTATAAAGCCTTTTATTATGACTGAGGTTCATAACACTTCATAATTACTGGCCTTCACTGACATTTTATTTTGTCCAGGATCATATTTATTATAATTATCATAGTTGTAATTCATTATAATATTTACATAGGCCTAATGCATTATAATCACTATAAGTGGTCATTGGCTTCTTTAAATAAAGTAAAAGTGAAAATAAATGCATTCAATGTATTTAAGAAAATAACAAAACAATACTGCCTACTACGCCTTCAGGAAAGCAATTCCTTTACTTAAAAAAAGAAAAAGAAAAACATCAGCTGCATTACAAGTTGACCAGGTTGTGCGTTGAGGGGAGGAGACTGGTTGTGCAATACTCTATAAAGTATAGTGTGGAAGAAGTTCAACTCTAATCTCTTAAGAACAGATTCAGAGCTACGCTTATTTATCAAATGCAAAAGTGAAAAAGCTGGGGGTGCTGTTTTTCCTTTTTATTTGACGATGGGTTCCCATGGTTCAACTGTACAACAGCAAGAAGACATCAGAACTACCAAGACATCATTAAACAACTACAGTACCGAGATAACCATGGCCAGCAATCATGGTAAGTAATCTACTGCTGCTCAGGTCATCATATGAACTATGGCATCACACTATAAAATGTCATCTTTTGTTAGAAAGGCCTAATAGATTAAGATTAAGATTATAACTATTATTTTATTGTTTACTTGAGCTGCATACTGTAGGAGTGGATTTTTGCTCTTTGCAAAGTGTGGACGCAGCTCGAAGCACTACTTAGACACCATCATGAGTCTAAATGTGAAATCATTAAATATTCATTGGTGCATATTGACAAAATCTCCACGGAGCCAATAGAAACGTATGAAAAGAAAGTAAACAAAAATGTGGCTGTTGATGCTACTGTGCATGAACAGAGAGTATTACACTAGTTTCTAGAGTGAGGAAAGATCTGTCTTGAGTTCCAACCACTCAAGACAGATGAACAGAAAGTTTCACTATACATTTGGAATTTGGAAAATGTTGAATTACGTAAGATGCTGTCATGCACTATTGATATAATTCCGGTCTCAGTATCCTGTTCCTTTCACATTTACACTAATGCTAAAACCTTATTAAAAGATACATGGCTCCAATCAGTTGTCAATTTAATCTGACTTAGTTTGCTTCCGTACAAAATACATGCATAAAAAAATTACATTTAAAGAAAGTGCAAGGAGGACAAGAAACCTAATAACTAAGTAGTGAATAGTGACATCTAAACTCAACGTATGGGTTAAAACTGTGTGGAAACAATTTTGAGTAGCAAATAAATAAATAAATAACAGCACTGCAGAACAAACACAAAGACTTAAGGCCAGTGGTTCTCAAACTTTTCAGGCTGCGGCCCCCCCAAAAAATCCAATTTGAACTGCGGTCCCCCAAAATAGTCATATTTGAACAAGCTGACAAGCACTTATAATTGTAGGAGTTGCATTACATTTTGTGCAGGCTCGGTACCCAGTTTTTTTTTCTTTTTACTTTTACTTTACTTTTTAATTTGACTCTGTTCCAGAGATAAATATTGCCGATCTACATGCTCACAACGTTGCGAGCTTGAATATAGTCTATTCTCAAAATGTCTGCCTCTTTCTTAGGTAATATTTGACAATTTGGCCAATGTTTGAGATTTTTTAAAAGCTGTTTGTTGATTACTTTTGATGCGGTAATGGTCTTATTTTAGAAGTATAAATAAAAAGGTATTAAAAGTCATTAAATTGTCACTTTAGAAATATACGGATACCCTGTATACACTTATACTGTATGTTGGTTTGTTTACTGTTGAGTGAGAAAACACCGTTGCACATTAAGCAGATGATCTGGGGACCCCCTCAAAATCAATCAACCCACAGTTAGATAACCACTGCTTTAAGGCCTTCCTTCAAATTTGGACAGTAAGAGGATTGGTTTTCAAAGCCATGGACAAAGGTATATTAACGGCCATTCTTGCATGTTGTTCTAGCCCGTTGAGTTTAGGAGTAAAGACTATGTCTGATACAATATGTGAGACAAATGACAGATAATATTTTTCCCAAAGACAATATTTATTATGTTAAGGATGAATGCCACAACATTTGATCTGTTTAGTCTAAAGTCTTGAATTTTTCTACAGATATAACAACTTTAACAATTTCAGATCATGTAAAATGACACTTTTATGAATGTATATATAAACACACACACATATACCATTTTAACTGTAATTAATTAAGCCCATGTCTAAATCTAACCAACCAATGGAGTGTGCCAACAGTGCCATGATAAATCAAGGTGGTGGAACTGAAACGCCTAATATAAATAACATCCTTGTAAAACTCTCAACAGAGCAATTCAAGAAAGAAGATGAGCTACGGATTGTTCTTGTTGGAAAGACTGGAGTTGGGAAGAGTGCTTCTGGCAACACCATCTTAGGAAAGAAGGCATTTGTAGACAAGCTAGCCTCTTCCTCTGTGACAGCGGAATGTTTAAAACAAGTAGGAGAGTTAGGCGGACAAACATTGTCCATAATTGATACTCCAGGTTTATTTGACACAAAACGAGATGAAGCAGAAATAGTGACGGAGATTAAGAAATGCATCTCTTATGCGTCTCCTGGTCCCCATGTGTTCCTGGTTGTGATCCAAGCAGGCAGATTTACAAAAGAAGAAAATGACACAGTACAAATCATCCAGACCGTCTTTGGAGAACAGGCAGGAAAGTATACAATGGTCTTGTTCACCAAGGGAGATGAGTTGGAAGAAGATGGTTCCACTTCCATAGAGGAAATGATCAAGGGCAATGAAAATCTTAACAATTTTACTAATCAATGCAAAGGAGGATATCATGTTTTTAACAACAAAAACAAAGATACCTCTCAAGTCTTGAAACTACTACAGAAAATCAAGGAAATGATGAAGGTAAATGAAGACCGCTACTACACCAATGAGTTGTTCCAAGAGGCTGAGAAATCCATAACAGAAGAAACAAAAAAGATTAAGAAAGAAAATCCTCATTTGACCCTGCGAGAAGCAAGAAAAAGAGCTGAGAAAGATAATTCCTTCATTAAGAAATACCCTGCCGTGTGGGCAGCTCTCGCTGTAACTGCAGGTGTGGCTGTAGCTGTGGTTGTAGGTGCCGTTGCTATCGTTGCAGCACCAGTAACTCTTGTAGCTGGTTCTATAGCAGTCGCAAGTGCCGCCATCGCCTCAAGTGCAGTGACAGGTGGAGTTACAGCTACGCTTAAGGTTCCAGACAAATGCAAAGTGCAGTGATATCCAAGTTTGTCTCTTATCATTTGAACATGTAAAATTATAGTTTTGTTGTTGCCTGAGAGGCTGTATTGCAATTTATTGCATTATTATTATTATTATTTTTTTAAACATGTTCAAAATAAAGATTTCATTCATTCATTCATTCATTAGTTTAAGCTGATTGTGTCATGCTGACTGCTTATTAATTTGTATTATAGCTGGCTTTTCAATTCCTTTTGATTTTGTGTGCATGTGTCCAGCTTTTCCCCATAAATGTGAGGTCGCCTCTGTCTAAATAAAGTATGCCTACATTTGGTTTAATAATACCCTGTGTATAATGGTAATCTGATTCTAAATAATTATTCAAAAGCATTTTAATTCTGTATATTCTTGGATGCATTGGAGTAATACACTACAATATTCAAATGTATATATTTTTTAAAACAATTTGTTTTAAAGCCTTTGAATGACTATGGTGTTTCATCACAATTAATCTCCTATTAATATTTGTAATACTATCTTATAAACTGTATATTTTTATCTTTCAAAACTCCTTTCTATGTTCAATCAATTTGTATTATTGTGTCTATTCTAATAAACATGATTGAACATAATATGTGTCATGCCCATATGTTGTGCTGTGCAGCTTGTTAAAGACTATGGTGTTTCATCAAAATGCATCTTCTAATAATATTTTTTTTAGAATGGATGATTTTTCTGTTCATTCACATGATAAGTTTATAGAATCTAGTCTCATTTCCATAACCTGTTATTTTCAGGCTATGAGCTGAGAATGGTGTTGGTAGGTCAGGAGAAAGTGGGGAAGAGTTCATCAGGAAACACCAACATGGGAAGCAAGGTGTTTGCCTGTAGTTTAGGTTTTACACTAGTCACTCTGAAAAGTGAAATGGCAGAAGGAGATGTGTTCAACAAGACGGTAACAGTGGTGGACACCCCTGGACTGTGTAACAGTAAACGGTCAGAAGAACAGCAGAAAACAGAGTTGGAAGAAGCCTTGTTGCTGAGCGCTCCAGGTCCACATGTTGCTGAGCGCTCCAGGTCCACATGTCTTCTTCTATGTTGTCCAGCTGGGACGCTGAACAGGAATACAAGGCCATGAAGACACTTGAGAGAATCCTGTCACCTGACATCAGTGCTTACGTCATGGTTCTCTTCACTTATGGAGACATACAGGAAGACACACAAACATAGAGCAGTTTATCAGAGAGGACGAGAACCTAAAGAAACTGGTTGATAAATGTGGAGGGAAATATCATGTGTTCAACATTAAACATACAGGTCAGAACAGAGATCAGGTCAGAGAGCTCGCTCCTTGAAAAGGTCGATTCAGTCAGTGAGAGAGGATACAGATGTCATTTAGGTAACACGCGTCCTCGAGGTGCAAAACCAAAACCATACAACTATTGAATGAACATTACTTCTCTAAACACAATTATCAACAAAACATAAAAATATAGAGTGGCACTGACACTGTGTGTGTGTGTGTGTGTGTGTGTGTGTGTGTGTGTGTGTGTGTGTGTGTGTGTGTGTGTGTGTGTGTGTGTGTGTGTGTGTGTGTGTGTGTATGTATGTATATATATATATATGTATATATATATATATATATATATATATATATATATATATATATATATATATAGGATAGGAATACAACTAGAAAGTGACGGTTGATTGCATTTAATATAATATATAAACTTAGTTAGATAATAATGCTAGCGCTCTTAAACTTCAGTTTCACATATAGTCTGTCCAGCCGGGAGTCCTGTCTAAGTGATTATTTATAAATAGTGTGTATAGTGTTTTCTTTCTCTTTCATATAGGCTATATAATACTATTAAACCTCTTTTTCACTATCTTTGTTGATTAAATATAAAGCACTTTATAATGTTGGTTTTAAAGTTGCTGGTGAATAATGATCATGTTAGGCAAGTAAACTTGTAACCAGAGCTTCAAGACCACTGATCATAAGGTCTACCCTCCTCTTTACTGGAATATCATTTAAAGTAGTAAAAGCCACACCACATCTTTCCTATAGATATTATACCCCTGCACTGTTAATTCCTTATCACATGTATCTTAATGTGTTTCAGATATAGCAAATAATGTGAATATTGTTGGACATTAGACTAAGACTGCAAATATAATATGTGCAATTTTTAAGGGTTAAAAACTTTAACCCTTTCTTTGGTAGATTGATTGAAGCTGAATGTGTGTCCCTATAGGTTGATGTCCAACACACATAGACACACAGACACATTCTAAAAAAGCCAGATGAGAGTGTATCATGCTGCACTGGCAGTTCAAGTAGGCCTCAGTGCAGGTTTCTGGGATGATTGGTGGACAATCGAGTTTGTCAATTACAAATCTGCAGGGATCACTGTTTTAATTTCATTTTCTAATAAATATTCATACATAAGGCCAACAATGTATGCATTTATATCTAAGATATTCTTTATTTCCACTTTGACATTACACTATAAACAAAGTGGGGTCGCCAAAACAATTCAACCATAACATGGGGTCATGGTGCCATGTCATTGTTCCGACGGCTCATTGTTCCGACGTATACGAAGAAAAAGAAAGAGGTATCTATCTTTGAAGAAAATTGCAGATCTACAAGCTCACAAAGTGGTGCGTTGCTACACATTGTGAGTTCGCAGATCTGCTATTTTGTATGAATGTTCGGCCCCAGAATATGGACGCTAGGGCACATGTGGTTAAAAAACTGTTTTTTAATTAATACAAAATTTGATTTATTTGGTTTGTCAATGAATGGATCTTCTTTTAAGTACTGTCCACATAGCCTATACAGAACAGCAAGCACAATCACCTCTATCAAATAGGAGGTATACCAACCCAACCTCCCATCATCCCAACACATTTTGAGCTATTTTTGAAACAAAACACCTTAGTATGACAAAGTATAAAATAGGCTCAAGTGGTTAAGTTAAGCACTCTATTAGTGGAGTCAAGTGTGTAGCAGAGGTCATCCAATGGTCGGCCGCAGGGACTGCAAAGAGTTTCCAGAATGAACTTGCTCATTAAGAAATGTTATCACATTTGCCTACACAAAAAGATAAAAAGTTTGAAAACTATTTTTGCATTATACAGTGGTCCCTCTCTTCTATTGTTTTTGTAGAAAGTTAAACTTGAAATCTAGTTTTGATCTATTTTTGGCAGGCAAATACATTTGTAATTGGGAGCTACCCATTCCTCAGATATGCAAGGATATTGGAAATTCAACAACTTTCTCCTTGTGATGATTCTTTCAATGGGTTTGTTAAACGACTAGCAAAGGATATTTTCCATGATGGCTTGAACACGGAATTATACAAAAACACATGTTGCCATATTGAGAGACCTATAAGAGCTAAAGAGCCTTTGGCGCAGTCAATAAAATCAAATCTGGCTGCCAGGTCAAATTGCAAAGCACAGTAGTTCTGTTTAAAAAATAAAAAGGAAAGCTTGCAGCTCTTGTTTTATTGCTCTGTACATTTTTTTTCTGGCCTTGTCCAAGGGGCAAGACCTTCCAAAAATATGCATGACTCATGAATGTCCCTCTCCACGGAAGTCTTTAGTAAAGGGCGAAAGGCTTATTCGTCATGAAGAGAGACCCGAGCAACATTACACCAATGAACAAAATGTTCATTTTAAATAAAACAATGCTATGATCCTTTCTGGATCATTTTCAGTTTGACAACTGAAGCTGTGTCCACTTAACTCACCTTAAATTACTATGCAAAATGAATGCATCTACAGTACATGATGCTTTTATTCAAGTAAATAATTCAATCGATGTGGATGAGTGTGACAGCAGTTCCTCCATACAGTAGGTCCAGCAGAGGGTAATCACGTTACACCTAGGACCCTTACTGTTCCTGATATATGTGAATGACATGTCTTCAGCCTGCGACTGCAACCTGTTCATGTTCGCAGATGACTCGGCCCTGCTAGTCTCGGACAGGGACAGGCTGCAGGTTGAGAAAACTCTCAGCTCGGAACTCAACAAGATCTGCATCTGGCTCTCCGACAACAAGCTTTCATTACACCTGGGTAAAACGGAATGCATCCTCTTTGGGTCCATTCCTAACCTTAGAAAGGCAGAGAGTTTCACGATCAAAGCGGGTGATGATATCATCAAAAGAAAAAAACGAAATTACCTACCTGGGCTCTATCTTGGAGGCTGACCTCTCTGGTGACAAAAATGCTGAAAAAACGATCAAAACGGTCCACAAAAAAACACGCTATTTGTGGAGGATTGATCGTCTAGTCCAGTGGTTCTCAACCTGGGGGTCGCGACCCCCAGGGGGGTCGCCAAATAATTTGGGGGGGTCACCAGATTTTTTGGTGAATTTGAAAAAGAAAATGAAAAAAAAAACTTTTTTTTTTTAACAAAATATTTTTTTATGTTATCATTAATTCACGTTTTATCAGTTAATTTACTCAATTTACCCCACTTTTTGCAAAAATGTTTTGATAATAAACAATTATCAAACAACCTATTATAATTAAATAACCTTCGCGCGCGCGAACGGGACCGCGCGCGTGCACGCGGGGGGGCGCGAGAAATAATATCATTATTTTGGGGGTCGCGGCCTGAAAAGGTTGAGAACCCCACTCTAGTCAGTAAGAATACTCTGAAGACTCTTGCAGTGGCCCTCATACAAGGTCATTACGATTATGCATGCACTTCGTGGTATCACAACACCTCCAAGGCCTTAAAAACAAGGCTCCAAACATCCCAAAACAAACTTGTAAGGCTACTTCTTGGCCTCAATTACAAAACCCATCTAACCCCTGATCATTTTGATAGGATTGGATGGCTTAGGGTTGAGGACAGAGTACAGCAACTTGCTATGGGCCTGGTCTTCAAGATATACCACAACATTGGGATCCCCCTGTATTTGTCAAATTACTTCCAAAATGTTAATGATGTCCATGATCACAATACCAGAGGAAGCTCCACAAACCTTGTCCAACCCTTTTTTGGCTCAACAAAGGGAAGTAACTCGTTCTCATGCTATTCATCAAAAATGTGGAACGCCCTACCAAAAGGAGTAAAGGAGTGTAAAACCCTACTCTCTTTCAAAACTGCCCTTAAGATACACCTTCAGGAGGCTGCAATTGGAAAATGGCCCCTGTCCTAACCTAACCTACCCCCCGACCCCCCCCCCCCCTCTCTCCTTCTTCTTTTGTACATATTTCTCACTTTTCATACCAGTAACCCGTAAACTGATTGTATGACATTCTATAGTAGTTGTGTATATCTGTCTGTCTCTTACATGTCATCATGATTTGTGTGCGTGGGGAACTCATTTGAAACAAGCTCAGTGCTTTTAGGAGTCTTCCAGTTTAGGAGACCTTGTATTGTGAATTTGTACTTCCATGTACTGTTGTTCTCATGTCTTACTAAATAAAGTACATCAATCAATCAAGATAAGCTTTTAAGGATCACACAAATATAAACATAATTGACCATATAAAACATGAATATAGTATGTTAATACTAAATGCACACAAGCAAGTGAGGTGGGGAAAACACTTTGGCTCATCAACAAAGCATACCAAACAAATGGCTGACCAGAATTACATAACTGCATTAGGTATACTAGACCATACCCGGTCGGCGCAGCACATCCGTGGGGGGATATGCGCACATGATCTGGCAACCCGGGAGGCGACATTGTTTGACACATAAACGCTAATAAGAAGCTGAGATTTGATGAAATTGAAAAACGGGCTTCACAGTTAAGTTCAGATGGTAATGGTCAATGGCTGTGTGCAAAATCAGAGCAATTGGTCCAGCCACTGAGGAGAACCGGGTAGCTTCACCTACTCACTCACCTACTCACTCACTCACTCACTCACCACTACAGACAGAGGTTACTAGAATTATAGTAGGACTAGACCATACCCGGTCGACGCATCCGTGGGGGGATATGCGCACATGATCTGGCAACCCGGGAGGCAGTTCGTCCCATAGCCTGGCAGCCCCGTAACCATGGCGACAGTGTTTGACACAAAAACGCTAATAAGAAGCTGAGATTTGATGAAATTGAAAAACGGGCTTCACAGTTAAGTTCAGATGGTAATGGTCAATGTGTGTTTGCAAAATCAGAGCAATTGGTCCAGCCACTGAGGAGAAGCGGGTAGCTTCACCTACTCACCACTACAGAGGTTACTAGAATTATATTAGGATTATAGTAGGATACTGGCTAGCATTTAACAACCTGTTGTCATGATGTTGCAGATGACTTCTAAACAAGAAAAGAATGACATACAATAGATGTCATTGTACCTGGAGAGCTAGGACATATTATCCAATGTGAGAGTGTGTGACGCGTTGTGGGCTTGTAGATCTGCTATTTACAAAAACTTTTGACAAAATGTAAAAAACGTGGAATGTTTTTGCAAACATTTTTAGACCACAAATGTTATGCTGGTCCCTGGCACTAACCTTGTGGTTGGACATGGACATACAGTCAGTGGAAAAAGCATTCACATTTTTTACTTTAGTAAAAGTATCAATACTACAATGTAGAAAATGTAGAAATACTATGTTAGAAGCTAATGTCCAGAAATAAAAATGTACTTGAGTAAGTACAAAAACATTGGTATCTAAATGTACTTAAAACTAAAAACCAAAACTAGAAAGTAGGCTACTCATTATGCAGAATATCCCATTGCACAAGTTGTCAAATGTATGACATCTTTTGAAAATAGCAGATCTACAAGATCTGTGAGCTTGTAGATCGGCTATTTTCGAATGGACAAAATGTATATGAAGGTGAAGTGCTTAATGTAAGTTTTGTAATAATCGAAATCTACAAAGGAACTAGTGAAGTTGTCAAATAAAGGTAGGCATATTGCGCACATAACAGGCCTTCACATAATGTACATAGACCTACTGTAGTGTGCACATAACACTATAACTAGCAAGGTTAACATTAGCCTAGTACTGTAGTAGTTCCAACAATAACTATACAGAAAAAAAGAAACACTATGGAAACACGATCGCATCGTCTGTCATCAGCGTCATGGCTGAACGTCAACCTGGTTTTTGCACGTTCTCCATTACAACCCGTACATCTACATAAACGTTCAGGTTTCAAATATAAAGTGCTAACCACATGGCCATGGATGTTACAATTATATACGGGCCGTCAGAAGTACCCGTGTCTTCCGTATTGTTCAATGAAAAGCATTCTAATTCGATCAGTGGCCTCTTTCTCCGAATTTTCTCCATGCATTCAACTATGCGACCCTAGCGGTTGGGAGGTGTATTGCACTCTGATACATTGTAACTGTATGAGGAAATGGCCGTCGAACGGATTAAAATGCTTTTTATTGAACAACACGGAATAAACAGATACTGTTGAGGAACCATACATATACGACATCTCTGGCAAACAAACACACACACACACACACACACACACACACACACACACACACACACACACACACACACACACACACACACACACACACACACACACACACAAGAAATCAAGACAGCAGCGTCATGATCCTCACCCCAGCAAGCAACAACAACAAAAATAGATTATGGCCTACCTTTCTTTGAGGTAAACTGTGAAGAATAATATTGCAAAAATAGTTCCAATCCAGTGCGTAACACACAAACAAAAACTCCTCATTTTGAGTCACGAGCGAAGAAAAAGTGTAGGCTTAATGTGCGTGTGCAACATGTGTGTGTGTGTGTGTGTGTGTGTGTGTGTGTGTGTGTGTGTGTGTGTGTGTGTGTGTTGTTGTCACGTGACTACTAGCAGCGTGCCTGCCGGCAGGGCACCACACACACACACACACACACACACACACACACACACACACACACACACACACACACACACACACACACACACACACACACACACACACACACACACACACACACACACACACACACACACACACACACACACACACACACACACACACACACACACACAAGTTTGTCGCAGGGGAGGGGCTACTAGCATGGAGCTAGATGCTATAGCCCGAAGGGACAGTCATGGGTTTGATTGGTTGTTGTTGGTTGTCAGGGCAATATCACAACCAATTGGTGGACGGCCAACAAATGATCACACGTTCCAGACCCTTTTTTAGCAAAAACGCCCCCTTTTTCCTACAAACAGGGAATTCGTTACCCAACCCCGCCCCTTTTTCACCGATGCCCCGCCTCTCTTTAAATAGCTTCAGAGGTTAACTCCCACATTCCGATCATACCGCCACATCTGCGTAGTAGACTGGAGCTACTCTCCAGTCAAAAAAACAGCTGCTTTTATGGTCCTGGGAGGGTTCCATCAGATAGGATTGTGCAGGGGGTGGGGCAAATGTTGTAGATGGATGTTTGTTGGTTTTATTGTGATGTTTGGGGATGGTAGTTAATATAGATCAGTTAAAGGGTAAGACCACTTTGGTAGAAGTTTGGGTTGTGTAGTTACCTTGCCATGATGTAACTCCAAAGGTGGGCAAGAAATAAAAAATAATTGCTCCATTGATTAGAAATTGATAATTCAAAGTATGCTCCTCATTGACTTACATCGTACGGTAAAACAGCTCTCAAAGTCACTCTTTTAGCACGTAAATGAACCCAAACAAAGTTGATTCAGACAATATAGAACATCACCAAACCCAGTACTGTTTGTTTTTTTTTATAAAAATGTCAACTTGTCAACCTGTTGATTATACTATTTGAAGATCTGGATCCGGATCCGCGGATCCAGTCCGGGTTTTCTACTTATTAAAAATGGCAAAATCAACAGGAAGTTGACATTTTTATTTAAAAAAAAAACAGTACTGGGTTTGGTGATGCTCTATATTGTCTGAATCAACTTTGTTTGCGTTCGTTTACGTGCTTAAAGAGTGACTTTGAGAGCTGTTTTACCGTACAATGTAAGTCAATGGGGAGCATATTTTGAATTATCAATTTCTAATCAATGGAGGAATTATTTTTGATTTCTTGTCCACCTGTGGAGTTACATCATGGCAAGGTAACTACACAACTAACCCAAACCTCTACCAAAGTGGTCTTGCCCTTTAAGGGATGTCATTTTGGGGTTTTGATGGTATATTATTGGGTATTGAATTGGGGGGGGGGGGGGGGGGGGATGTGAAATAGGCGATGATAGAGCACCCCCTGTGGTTGGTAGCACCTGAGGGTGGGGAGTATAAAATGCCGCTCTCTGAGCCAGACTGTAAGTAGGTCTGGTCAGGGTAACATGTGCCCGGAATACATGGTTTTATTGTTACGATGTATGTCATGGACGCTGTGATATTAGAATAAGGGCCCACCATTATGGTTTGATATATTTCCTGCCTCTGCCTCCTCGTGACCGCACAATCAATCCAACAAGGGTAAAAGGAGTGGACCGAGTATAGACCCCAGTCAGTCAGTGAGGTATATAGTGTTTAATCTGGCATCTGGGCACTGGACAAGTAAAGCCTTGTTTAACCCCTTGTCCTCACTGTAACACTTTTCTGTAATTTCTACAGTAAAAAATTACAGTAACTTATTGTTCTGTCATTTTACAATGTTTAACTGCATTTTGCAATGCATCATGGGAAAAAATCATTACAGAAAGTTACTGCATTTTTCCACAGTAACATAATGTAGAAATTACAGTCAGGTTATATTCTACAGTAAAAATGTACAGTAATTTACTGTTCTGTCATTTTACAATGTTTAACTGTATTTTGCAATGCATCATGGGAAAAAAAATCATTACAGAAACTTACTGCATTTTTCCACAGTAACATATTGTAAGAATTACAGTCAGGTTATATTCTAACTGTAGAATGTAGTTTTACAGTAATATGTAAAGTATACATATTCATAATAATATCATTTATTTATACCACACTTTACATTTTTGGAAATCATAAAGTGCTTTACATGATGTGAACATCATCATCATTATCAGTCATCATCATCATAATTAATTTTATCCTACAACTTCTTGTTTATGCACTAAAAAATGCATTTAACTGTTTGAAAGGATTAAAAATGAAATTGAACACCAAATTCTGGGCCAGCGCGTCACCCCGAACGCGAACATATAACTCTCCTGACACACGGCCATACCGTTCTCCTTAATTGCCTAGGGTCCAATGTCAAGTTATTACGTGCAATAAAGTGATATATCTCAATAACTATACATCTTTAGAATCCGCCTTTTGGATATGTTGTACAGCTCGCTAAGGCGCACACGTGGATGTCTTGTTTGTCACGGTACGACACTCCTAAGTTGACCTTCTACACTTTCGGAAGGCTCATAGAGTCTTAAACCTTAAGACCATACCAAAGGACAAACTTAAAAAAAAAAAAGTGCCATACTGGGACAAACAAGACATCCATGCGTGCGTCTCAGCCAGCTCTACAACATATCCAAAAAGTGGACCCTAAGTCCTTATCGTATTCGAGATATTGAGCAAGATAGCGAAGCCGTAACCATAGCCAATTAAAGGATAATTAAATCATGATTTGATATCAGGGTTTGATCATTTCGACTTTTGGCATTATTTTACGTGTAGATTTAGGAAAAAAATATATCGGGAAATCACGGGCCTGGAACACCCTAAAACCAACTAGGAAGTGGCCTTTTGAGGCACTTCCTGTTTTCCGAGAAAAATAAAACGTAAATATTTGGAATCAGCGTCATCATATTTGTCTAAAACCAGAGTCTCGAAGAAAAATACAATTTCTAAAAATTTAACGAGGGTTGACCTTTGCAGTCTTTTCGCTGACCTTTGAGCTTTATCAGTGTCAAAAAAAATCAGGGCTGGTGCCAAAATATCCTGCTTACTCTCAATATGGATGGAGAGAAGTTTTAGATTTTAAAAAAATATCTGGAGCGATTAGTTCCAGATTTTGTGCTAAATTTTGTGACAAAAGTCAACGTCCAATCTTTTTGGTGAGCTTTTGTATTTCCCAAGGTCCTAGAAAATCTAGACCTATTCCATTCAATTCAGCGTCCTTTTCTGAGTCAGAAAAAGTGTTTTTAAATTTAAAAATAAAATATTTTTAAAAAATGTGAGAAAAGCTAAACTTTGAACTATTTCAAAAATCTATAACTTCCCTATTAAACAATTCTAGACAATTGTGTAACCTACCGTTCGACTCAAAATCATCTAAATAAGAGGGTGGAAGGGTCAAAATAAAATAATAATAATAATAATATGTTTGTGAAAAAAGCTTCCAAGTTTATGAAACTTTAACGCTTGTTTAAACCACTTTATAAGGGTCATACAAAATCGAGACCTAGCCTATTCGATTCAGCGTCCTCTTTTGAGTCTGAAAACATGTTTTTTAATTTAAAAAAATATTTTTGAAAAATGTGAGAAAAGCTTAACTTTGAACTATTTCAAAAATCTATAACTTCTTATTGCAGATCAGCTATTTTTTTTTTTTCCTTCTCTTTCTTATATTATTTGACAATTTGGCCAATGTTTGACCAGTTTTTATAGTATAGTTTGTTGATTATTGTAATGCAGCAATGGTCTTTTTCTTTGATTTATTTTTATTTTTTAAGGTATTGAAATGGTTACTTAAAATGTCACTTTGATTGATTGATTGAATACTTTATTTAGAAAGACATGGTAAAAGTACATGGAAGTACAATTCACAATACAATACAATACAAGGTCCTCTAAACTGGATCGATGACTTCACTGTTATCTGGAGACCCCCACCAATATGTGGGGACCGCCCTGGGGGTCTCGACCCACAGGTTGAGAACCGCAGACATCCTTCATTCACAAGGCGGAGCTTGTTAGTTTTGAAGCACAGACCCCGGGAGGCAGAGTAACGGCTCTCGGCTGAGAGATTTGTTTGTCAAACCGTGGTGCTTTCTGTACTAAATAACAGGTAAGTTTAATTAGTTTATGGAATTAAAATGTTATACAAACACGGTCGTGCACTGTTACATGAACTAACACGTTCATGTAACCGTGCACGACCGTGTTTTAGCCATGGTTCACACGACGCTCGTCTTTTCACGAGCCTCATGGCCGGAACTTCAACCTGTTTTTTGCACTTTCAACGCGTACATCAACATAAATGTTCATACTTCAACTATAAAGTGCTTACCCCACGGCCACGAATGTTACAATTTTAATCGGGTGTGTCTAAGTACCCGCATCTTACGTATTGTTCGATAAAACGTATTTTAATCCGATCGGTGGCCATTTTCTTATAGTTTTAATGCATGTGTATAATGTAATACACCTCCCAACCGATGGTCGCGTAGTTGAAAGCATGCAGAAAACTCGGAGAAAATGGCCACCGATGGGATTAAAATGATTTTTATTGAACAATACAGAAGGTACGGATACTTACACCCCCCCGATTCAAATTGTAACATCCGTGGCTTTGGGGTAAGCGCTTTATATTTTAAATCTGAACGTTGATGTAGATGTACGGGTTGTAAATGTAGAAAACGTCATGATATGACGGTCATATTTCAGGACTAACGGTATATCAACCGCTTTTACATGGAAAGCATGTGTTTGTACGATTTAATATAAATGGATGATGTTACAATGCGACCAGGAATCCTAAAACGTTAAAATGTGATTCAACGTGTTAGTTAGTAACATTAGCTCTTAAAGGAGAGCTAATGTTGGCCACATATCCCTTGGTGAGGCCACGTTTGTTTTGACTGTAATTAGTTTATCTATGAATCTTGTTTTGAGCCTACAGTACAAAGTAAAATAATTTAATTAATAGAGAAGTACAAATGGTACCAGTGGATCCTTAAAGAGAATTATATTATTGAGGATTTTAGTGTGCAGACAAATTTGGTAATCCGTTTTTTTTAGTTTGTTTTGCTTTGCACACAGTAGCTAACAAAAGCAGGTAATGCATAACAGTGGTTCTCAAAGTGGAAACCAGAGACCCCCAGGGGTCATGGGGGGGTTCAGGTGGTCCCCAGCTACATTAGCAAATAGCATCAAAATCAGTTTAACAACTTAAACCCTATACATTTGCTTTTGAAAATAGCAGATCTACAAGCTCACAGTGCATTGCATGTGTTGTGTTGTGAGCATGTAGATCAGCTGTTAAACCAAGTGAACAAAATGTGTCTCGAGTCCTTGGCCAAGTGCATACTAATTAGGGGTCCTTGACACGAAAATGTTTAAGAACCACTGATTTGATTGATTGATTGATGTACTTTATTTAGTAAGACATGAGAACAGTACATGACAGTACATGGAAGTACACATTCACAATACAAGGTCTACTAAACTGGAAAACTCATAAAGCACTAAGCTTGTTTAAAATGAGATCCCCATGCACACAAATCATGATGAAATATAAGAGACAGACAGATATACACACATACATATATATATGACAGATATAACATGAGTTCATTAGTCAGTTCTGCATTGAGTTCATCAGAAGAACTGAATGAATTATGAGCAATCTGATGAGTTAATATTACATTTTAATTTACTGTCGATGGCACAAATAATGTCTTATAATGTTTTTACTTTCTACTGTTACAGATGCTGAAAGTGCGCAGTGCAAAGACTGGTCAAGAAGAAGTGAAAAGGTGAAACCACTAGGAAAAAACAAATCTCTTCAGAAACCCAGAAATGTTTTTCTGCAAACAGTGTGCCCATGAGAGTAAAACCATAGTTGGTTTTACTCGTCATATGACTCTTCACAGTAATGCGCCAAACTTCCTTTTTACCTGTGGTGCACCTGATTGTACCCGTGCATTCAGAAAGTTTGCAGCCTTCAAGTCTCACCTATACAGAGATCATAAGCAGTCTCACAGGAGGAGTGTTACAGACCAACACATTGGCACAACACTGATTTGTCAGATTGAATTTTGTCAGATCACCTTTACAAATCTTAAGAATTCCCTTAATCATTTGAAAGGCCATATACAAGAGGGCAGGAAAATAACATGTCCTTTTAGGGGTTGTGAGAAAACATTTGGTGTGAAATCCACATTTTCATCTCATGTTTCGAGGACACACAAAAACAGTTCAGCTGAGCATCTACATGATGAGGCAATGTTTCAACACCCATCCCAACTAGCACAGTTTGAAAACCCATCGCAAACTGAGAGTCAGCCCTCCACTTCTCTCACTGAGAGTGATGAACAGCCTGAGACCGGTGAACTTTATGATAGTGTAGATAAAGACCTCTTTTTAAAGAACTTGTCTTTGTTTTATTTGAAGCTTCAGGCTAAGCTACTTTTACCAGCGTCAGTTATTCAGACTATAATTGAAGAGGTCCAAGACATTCATGATGTTGTTCAGTCACATCTCTTTTCAAAGCTTAAAGAGAAATTGTCCGTGCTTGGGGTGCCTGACATGACGATTACAGATGTAATTGAAGAGCTTGCAAAAGATGACATATTAAAAAAGGCCAACAACATTTTGCGTACAGATCAGCGTCGTAAGTCAGTGTTTAAAAACAGCTTCAATTATGTTCAACCTCTCCCCTTGTATCTATACAAATTTGTCAGGAAAAGAATGCTTTGCACAATATGTGCCAATAAAAGAAACTCTAACGTCCCTGTTTGAAAACGAGGGTTTCAAACAGCAGTATGAAAAGGCCCATTCTCGCCTCTCTACTCGTGATGTGTTCATGGATGTATGGGATGGACAGAATACTACTGACAATGTCTTATTTAAAAGTGAAACATCATCGTTTGCCTTGATCCTTTATCAAGATGCTTTTGAGGTCGCCAATCTGCTAGGATCAGGCCGAAAAAAACACAAGATACTGGCAGTGTATCTGACACTTAACATTTTGCCGGACAATAGATCAAATATTTATCACATGCTTTCTCTGCAGGGAAAAAGGATATGTTATTTTCCTGCCCTCTAATATATGGCCTTTCAAATGATTAAGGAAATTCTTAAGATTGTAAATGTGATCTGACAAAATTCAATCTGACAAATCAGTGTTGTGCCAATGTGTTGGTCTGTAACACTCCTCCTGTGAGACTGCTTATGATCTCTGTATAGGTGAGACTTGAAAAGGAAGAGCTCAAATTCACTTGCAGACATGGCAAAAGGACCAGCTGACCAATATGGCTGTGTGAGATGGCAGCCTGACTGTCCACCTGATGAAACTGAAGAGAGTCTCAAAGAGAAGCAGAGGGAAATGAAAGACATGTACAGCACCAAGGAGCCAAATGGGGCAGAGAGAGGACATTTGACTCAGTTAATGCAAGAAACCTACTACCTACAAAGAAAAAACATCAATGCCAGCCCATCTCCTTCGATTTCTGAGCTGAAGAATGAGTGGCCATATCTGTTCACACCAAAGTTGCTGTACAGCCATTTCCAATTACTCACAGACAGTGGAATCCTGGATAAAATGGAGCAGGCTATGCACGAAAAAGAGAAGCTGATCCTTCGGTTTTTCCAGCAGAAGTCTAATGCTGATGAGGTCAAGCGCATCCTGGTGAAGTACGACCATGAAGAAAACTGTGACCCATCACCATGTGTGATCCTACTGCTGATGGCACACTTCAAGGAAGACCTAGATGGACTCATTTTGCAGGCAGATGTGAGTATGAAATTATCATAGTTTAAAGCTTTTGACATTTATATTGTGTATTTTACAATCAGCCCACTCTGCTACAGTCAGGCAGGCGATATCGCAGCATTAAATGCTGAATGAACTGACCCTCAGGGACAGTTTCCACAGCAAGGTTGTCAGGCTGCTGAACAGGTGCTGAGCCCCTGCTTACGTCTCAATTATACTTGCATGTCAGTATTGAACGCTGAAAATAGCTGATCTATAAGCTCAGAACGTGTGCATTGTGATGCATTCTGAGCGTGTAGATCTGCTATTTTTGGTGCATGACACTGATGTGCAACTAAGTATAAACCAGCCTTTAGATGCTGTGTCATTTTATACTGGCACAGCACTGTCATGTTTTGTTTTTACTTTAATTTTTATCCCACAATTTTGTAACCCTTATTTTCCACCCGGTGCCAATTTTCTAAGTGATCCTGGGCACTAGACTCTCCTCACCAGCCTAGGGAGGCCAGGGCCGAGCTCATGCCTCCTTCAATGCATGAGAGCCAACTGACCTTGTTGTCACCTGATAGGGGGGAGTTTCCCTGGACGTAGCGTGTGGAAGGAACACGTTATTCCAACCAGTTCCTTTCCCCTCCATCAGGCGCCCCGGCTGTCATGGGGGAGGCGTTATAGCCACCAGCATTAGTGCATGTTTTTGTGAGGGTATTAACTACCCTGAGAGACACGGGGAGAACATGCAAACTCCACACAGAGTAGGCCCTTTCGCCAATCCCACCTAGGGTATGGGCGCTGATGACGCGGAGGAGAAGACACGCCCACAGCGTCCCCGGCGGGAATCGAGCCCAGGAGCTACCGTGCCCTCGCAGCAGCACTGTCATTTTATGTGACTATACTGTAGATGCACTCCATTCTCACCCACTTTTATATCTGCTGCCACGTGTTGTCTTTACTTGCACATGAGTCTGACGATGTCTTTATTTTGTATTTAATTTTGGTATATCTTTTAGTTTCATTTAATACTTGAATTCTGTTTTGTTGTTTGGCATTTTTTTCTTATTAATACAATTAATGTGTGGGTAGCTTGTACAAAAGATAATTTCACTCTTGTACACCTGTAAACTTGTGTTATGCCCAAGTTGAAGCTGTTACCCTGACTACATATATGTTTTCTGTCTTTTAGGTGTTGGCAACAGCAGCAGATGTCGAAAGGACAATGAACCTTCCAGACTCTCCGTGTCTAATTGTCCTAGGTAGTGTATACAGTTTCTAATCTGTTTTAAAGCATTGCAGATACTAATACTAATGGAGGACATGTTTTAGTATGTGGAAAGCAACAGACAAACACTGTTAACATGCAAACCATATGTCTAATTATGTTTAGGTGATGTTATCACAGCCAATCAGTGGATGCTGAGCATTGAGGGGCAGGTCGTTGTGGCTCCACAAACCAACTTCCTGGCTGGAATGGCAGCTCTATGTACCAGAGGCACGCCTGCTACACTCTGGAGTTCATACAAAGGTACCTTTCTGCTTGAAGTAGAACCATCATGTGTAACTCAAAAGATGTGCTCTCTTGTAGAGCAGCTGTGAGTGCACCTTTTACATAAAGAGTATGTGATTTGTGATTGTAGATGTTTCATTGGGATCAACCCAACCACTGGCACCAAAACAACCAAGCTGCTCGGCCAAAAAAGTGGGAAGGTGAGAGAGAAGAGGAACAATTCGGTCTGTCCTCCCGTCGCCTCCCTCCTGAAGCGACTGATGGGACTTCAATTGGCTTTGAGTGTAAGTCATGTGCAAAGAATTTGGACCATTCTCTTGCCCACTATATGAATGAAATTCTTAATATGTTGCTTTGCCATCTTAGGTCATATTTTACACACAATAAAGCAGTACAGTTTTATAATTTAGTTTTTTAGATCTCTATCTCATGCTCTGATTTTAGGAGTTGTTCAGAAGAAAAGTGGTCTAGAACACTGTCTTCAGTTACACTTTATTTGTATTTATTTCTTTAAGAAAGGTTTCGATTAGCTGACCTTCATAGTTAACCGAAACATGTTTCTTCAAATACATCTTTAGTAAGTGAATATGGTGTGCACTTATTGACTTCTTTGGCTGTCATATCCTGTGTAAGTAGTTGTGCAAAAGCAATACCTACTAGGTGTTGTTCAGAAAAGGGAAAGTCAACTAATGTAAGAAGAAAGGATCACAGGGCAGTTTCTGGATGTCACTACTCCCAAGGCCAATTACCTCCCCAGACCTGCCATCTAACTGTCCACACCTTTCCTCATCACCTGCCCCACCCATTCCCACAACTGTCCCCAATTCTCAGCCCTGTAGATACCTGAGCTTCTCTGCTTGTTTCCCACCTGCACCTCATAATCAGCATTCAATACTTATAGTGTTCTTTTTTGTGCCCTAACAGATGTTGCTGATTTCCAACCTTGTGTTCCATGGATACCTGCTGGTTAAGACCTCCTGCCTGAATGGATTTTGACATATGCCATCTCCTCAACAGAGGTTTTTGCCATTTGCCTTTGTTTTTGTTTGATGCCTCAAGACTACCTCCATGTTTTTGGTTCCACGTCCATTTCTCCTGTTGGATGTTTGCACAAAGTTTGCAAAAGTTTGCACTTTTATCTTTGCACAGTGTATCTGACATGTGACATTTTGCTGTTCATGTACGGTTCAGATTTTTCAGTGGTTCTCAACCTTTTCAGCTGGTCGGGCTAGCGGTGGGTGAGCTAGATTGTGGGTGCCAGTACACAGCATTGACAGTGGCTAACAGCACTGTCAATACTGTGTCTGGATCTGGCTTGCCTGCCGCTGACTTGATTGGCTGGGGATGTTCATGTTTAAAATCTCAGTGGTTCTCAACCTTTTCTGGATCAGGGCCCCCATATGCGTGTGTGTCTGTGCGCGTGGTGGGGGGTGTTAGGCGTACCAGTATGGCCTCTGGATATGTGATTATTGTAATGCAGACAGAAATGTCACATGATGTGTGAGACAGTGTCATAATCCATGTCTGCATGTGTATGGTACGTGTATGTCTGTATGGTTAAATGGGTATGTCCTACGGGCCTTCTAAAGAAGCATGCAATTAAGAGAATCATTACTGACCCCTGACAGAGAAAAAAAAGAAGTTTGCACTTGTAATATTGATGGTTTTACAGGTAAACAATCTTAATGTAAACATTTTTAATAAATGTTTTATTGCAGATATGACTCTGGCTTTTATCTAACCGTTGAAGAGAATTTAATGCACTGATTAATTGGATTGAACACGAATTTGCATTTAACAATGAAATAACTGTAAAACAGATCTACAATAATAAATTGTATTAAGTATTTACAGCTATTACTGGCAGCAAAAGTTGACAGTAAGTAGCTGTAAATGGATTTTACAATAACTTGTTGTAATTTAAATTACAGCAACGAACTGTAAAAATGTATACTGTAATTTACTGTAATTCTTTTTTACAGTAACAAACTGCAAAACACTTATACTCTGATTTACTGTAGTTCTTTTTTACTTAGATTTACTGTAGTTCTTTTTTACAGTAACTACAGTAGCTATTACAGTACTTTATTGGCAACTGTGCTGCCAGCTATTAACTGTAAATTCTACAGTCCAATTCGTTACAGTGCTGAATTTCCTTTTTAACCAATGCATTTTCCTTAGGCTTCCCGCAGCACTCAATCTGCCCCTGAAGCTACCAGCAGCACTCAATCTGTCCTCCCTGGAGCTACCAGCAGCACTCAATCTGCCCCTGAAGCTACCAGCAGCACTCAATCTGTCCTCCCTGGAGCTACCAGCAGCACTCAATCTGCCCCTGAAGCTACCAGCAGCACTCAATCTGCCCCCCCCTGGAGCTACCAGCAGCACTCAATCTACCTCTGAAGCTACCGACAGCACTCAATCTGCCCCTGAAGCTACCAGCAGCACTCAATCTGCCCCACCCCCCCCCCTGAAGCTACCAGCAGCACTCAATCTGCCCCCCCCCCCCCCCTGGAGCTACCAGCAGCACTCTATCTGCCCCTGAAGCTACCAGCAGCACTCAATCTGTCCTCCCTGGAGCTACCAGCAGCACTCAATCTGCCCCTGAAGCTACCAGCAGCACTCAATCTGTCCTCCCTGGAGCTACCAGCAGCACTCAATCTGCCCCTGAAGCTACCAGCAGCACTCAATCTGCCCCCCCCTGGAGCTACCAGCAGCACTCAATCTACCTCTGAAGCTACCGACAGCACTCAATCTGCCCCTGAAGCTACCAGCAGCACTCAATCTGCCCCACCCCCCCCCCTGAAGCTACCAGCAGCACTCAATCTGCCCCCCCCCCCCCCCTGGAGCTACCAGCAGCACTCTATCTGCCCCTGAAGCTACCAGCAGCACTCAATCTGCCCCTGAAGCTACCAGCAGCACTCAATCTGTCCCCCCTGGAGCTACCAGCAGCACTCAAATACCCCTGAAGCTACCAGCAGCACTCATCTGTCCCCCCTGAAGCTACCAGCAGCACTCTATCTGCCCCTGAAGCTACTTCAGACTTGAAACAGTGACTATATACCATGTCATCTTTACATTTTACCATGATAAAGGAGATGATTCGATATTGTGTTGTTTGTAGCCTATAGCCTTTTTTTGCTCATTCTGACATTATTTTCCAGTTTGAGAAACGTTGTTTTGGTGGGACCCTCAGTGATGGGCCCCTTCTAGCAGCTATGTCCGCCCCACTCTTCCTCCTCAACCGCCTGGTATTCAGCATGTCTACCACCTGCCACAGAGTACAGTAGGGCAAGCTAAGACAAGAAAAAGGTCAAAGGATGAAGTTGCTGCCACCCCACCTGCCGCCAACGACTGTTATTATTGTGCAAGTGTGAGCCCTCTGCCACCTACAGAACTTTTTTGTAAACTTTTGTTGGAGTGAAAATAGCAGATCTACAAGCCGATACCACGTCGACGTGCTGTCAGCTTGTAGATCGGCTATTTTCACTATTTTAGCAGATCTACAAGCCCACAACGCGCCAACGTGTTGTCAGCTTGTAGATCGGCTATTTTCACGATTTTAGATATTTTTAAATGGGCTTAGTAAAAAAAGAAACTATTTTGGACATGCAAGGTTTCCACCCATATCACAATGTTGTATTATGTACATTTATAGATTAAAAGTATATGTACTTTTCATGCAGTTGAATACCTTTTCTTTATTTAGTGAATGTTATACTTTTACCTCAAGGATCCAGATTACTTCAATGTGTAACATACCAGGCATTCTTCTATTTCCCTGCTCCACTAGTAGGCCTACATTAGTCAATGAGTTATTTGCTGTAAATCATCCTCTGAAACAGTGTTCTGAGACTTGAGATACATCTTGTTTGATCCCATTGGAGGGGAGATAAGTTCAGGTGTCATAATATGCAAGATGTTTATTTATTACATCTCCTACAGAGTAAGATGAAATAAAAATAAGTAGTAAAAAGTGTGTAGATTTATCATAATGGCAGCAGCATTAGTTAGAATAGATAGACTGATGTGCATTTGCAGTGAAAATAATTATGTACAGTTTAACGATAAAACATAAAATGTACAGTGAATATATACATTTATATATACTGTAGTGTGTACATCTATCACCAGTGAATAATCTACAATAAGTCTATGAATGAAGTACAGTCTCTGAAGAGTCATGCTTAACAAGCATCTGTTAAAGTTTGCCAATGTAGGCCTACATATTGTACATGTGATCATACAATAGTAAAAATAGGTTAGGTGATGGTGAGAAAAGCCATTTCTTGGTCCATTTAGATGTTTAAAACAATAAGGACATTTTTTTTTTAAATTCATTGCAGGGTTTATTTTCATGGCGTAGGTGGGGATCGAACCCACGACCAGCCCCGACCTTTGGATTCTCACCAAGCATACCTAAAATTGACAAACTCCCAATTTTCATGAATCTATGGTGTATACTCATAAAGTACATGGATGAATCACTGGGGAGAAGCACAAAAAGACGGGCCTGTTGCATTTTTCATCTTTTCCACGTTTGCTTTCTTTTTCTTTCTCTCTTTCTCCTCTTTTTTCTCTTTCCCCCTGCTTCCCCCTCTCCCCTTCCATTTTTTTCCTCCTTCCCCCCCTTGGTAGGCGTATGTTTCCCAGCCCTGGCGCACCTCGCTAATCATTAGACTACCAATCCATTTCGACCGGTAGTATGGGTTCGACTCCTGCTTGGGATGAACTTTTTCAGTCATCCGCAGACTTATTTTTTTCGCCGATAAAGTATAGTTTTGGACCATGACGGAGGCGCGCCGACTCAGCAGACCTTGAGGCTGAGGAGTTGCGCCCGAGCGCCTCCAGGCGTGAGTGCCCGCAACGACCAGCGATGGTCTGCTAGTCGACTAAGCGCCGTCCGAGTTATGTACCGATAGGGACAGAATCGTAAATATTTTTGGTGGGAACTGCGTTTGCCCCACTGACTGCGTTTGCCCCAACTGCCACTCAAAGTGACTACTGGCCAATCACAGTGCGCAGGACATTCCCAAAGCTGGCTGTACGGACATGTTGATGACCCCTGATGGTAACCCTCCATCCACAGCCTAGGACCTCCTCCAACCTAAAAGTTATCTCACCTCTGATCAAAGTTAGGTGCCATAACATTAAACTATTGTGACACTGCATTCAATTAAAATCTTGGCATGCCCTTCATTAATCACTCATCATGTACATATCTTTTTTTGTCTCTCAAGTTTCTTTGTTCCAGTGTTCCATTGGCATTTTATCCTTGATGTTTCCGTGAGAAGCATTTAACATGTAATTATTATGTCTAATAAATCCAAAACAAATCAAGTGTGGCTTGTAGGGTGTGTCTCTTTCCATTGTTAAGTGTGCATGCCTTGGACTTTCTCATCAACAGAGAATACCTGATCACCTTAATGGAATCCACGAGCTACCATACCTTGCCAAATCAAATGGTTTAGCTGGCAGAACCTGATCTCCTTCTATCCTCAAGTAACACTGTCTTTTGAAAAGCCAGCCATCTCTATATTAGCCATATGATGTATTATACGCACCCACTCACCTTTGCAGCTAAGTGGCCCTTTTGAGGTTGAAGCACTGTCTGTACTGATGAGACTCAATAATTATTATACAAAATAATTAGGATTCAATTGTTTGGTCGTTAAGTGGCTCAGTAGTTAATGCAGACGTACTATTGTTTTAAAATGTGCAGCACATTAGAATAGACCCTATGACACATTAGGAGTCCATTAATATACATTTAGGGCTAAGCCACTGTGTTTTTAGTAAGATGATTATTTTGCATGTCCGTGGCATAAATGAAATATTAATGAAAATGTCCATCACAAGCTGCCATGGCTGCCCTGCTCCCACCTCGTTATCCTTCCAGCTGCAAACAACTTGATTTGAGACAGGCAGCAAGCATGTTAAGTTCACTCCCCTTCAATAAATTGTTGCTTTAAGTTTTACGGTTCATGTTTTGTGCAGATTAGCTACAAAACTTATCTGAGATGTGTTCATTTCATGAGCTTTTGTTAGCTTAGTTTGTACAGAGTATGGTTCATTGTTTTCCCCTATTTCCAATCTATGTGATAATTAAAGGGTTAGTTCAGATTTTTTGAGTATTTTCTGTAGGAAATACTTACCATTAATGTAGTGGTTGCAAAGGTATTTATTGATTGCCCGAGTCCCGTGGTCAGAGTTATGGTCCGTTTCTGATAAATATGAATGTAGTTCCGGTAGATTAGCAGATTTGGTGGGGGCCGCTCATTAAAAATAAATAAATTAAAAAAACTAGCGTCATTTGTATTGTTGACCTATTTCTACCATATAGAGCAGGTTTCGTTCAATTTCGACCCCTCTGTCACATGGTACTATTTTTTGTGTCATATATTTTGTGCGTGAGTAGGCTGCCGCGGCGCAGTGATTCTGGACACAAACATTAGTACCATGTGACAGAGGGGTCGAAATTGAGCGAAACCTGCTCTATATGGTAGAAATGGGTCAACAATACAAATAACGTTAGTTTTTTATTTTTTTTTATTTTTAATGAGCGGCCCCAATAAGTTACAAATTACTTGCTAAACATTGTAGTCAGTAATGTAATCCGAGTACCTCAATTTAAAAAGTAACTACTAGTTACTTTCAGTTACTTTTGGATTACTTTTAAGCAGAACTATTTAATTAGATAAAACAAGTTTTACCATTGATATATAAGAATGTTGAGCCTATGAAATTAAGATAAGGATAACAGAAATATGGTTAAGGTCATTTCATTGTTCAAAATTTGACCTCTCTGAACGGTGAACAGTTACATTACTGTAGTGTCATTGTGTCAACCAATAACACATCATAACAAAATGCATTGTGACCGACAGTACCATTTTGATTGTTTGACAACCAACAACTAGCCAATTGTAAGTAACAACCGTCCCTTTGGGATCTAAACTCCATCCATGTGTGGTCAAAGTTTAGCAGTGGCAACTAAAATCTCTTAACACAGCATTTTGACATTCCCGGCCGACTCATTTAGATAGACACGGCATGAGTTTATAACATTGACTAGACAGTTAAGACTCATTTATATAGTCTACAAAGAACTCAGCTCTAGAACATTATATTTATACTGTAGGCTACTCTTTAAATAAAAATCCTCATTTTATTTGACCTTTTCAAAAAAAAAAAAAAAACTCCTCCCCAATCCAATATACGCTCTCCTATCTCCCTGTCTGAAGAATTGCCTGGTCTGATTATTATAAGCCACTTTGGGCTTGTTTTTCTGAAGTTGCTTGTAGAACGGTTGTGAGCTTGTAGATCGTCTATTTTCAAATAGCCAACATATATAAATATGCACATTGTTTATTGGACGACATATATAGGTTTGAAGTGCTCATGTGGCCTATTAGTCGCTTCTTTTGGGCTTGTTTTTATAGATCTGGTTGCTTATTTCTCGCAAATTCTGGCAACCACTCTGGAGCCGCACTGTGGGGATTTTACATGGAGCACACACACCCGATGTTTGGCTTAAGCTCTGGACTTTGATTGCCCCTACATGTTACTGATTAGAGAGAATTTTATGTTTTTGTAATCAGTTCATTATTTCCTGCGTAATCGATGAATAAAACTGAGTGTGTAAATTGGAGTATTGCATTGCGCGATGCACACATTGTCTTCTTTAAATAGACTATCATCTTATATAAACACGGTTGACACAATAAGGAATTGACACCCTCCCTTCTGCTAATTATAGTAAAATTAGAATCACAGAGATTTGTTGACAGTAATAGTCTAGTAGAGAGAGATGCGCGCTGTGCTTCCTGGCCATCTCCACAAATCCATTGCAGCCTGTACGGAGTGTGCCCTCTTGTGGGCGGTTGTTTGGTGGTATAATAATTTATAACTTGTTTGTAAAATTGATGAGGGGAAGGGGAGAATGTAATCTGCCTGTAACCCCCGTTGTCACACCCCTGTTACTGTAATCCAGATTACACACTTTAAAATTATATATTTTTCTACACTATTTGGTTCCAAAATGATTTCCAATACTTAGTTGTGTGGGTGTCTGATAAAATAGCTGATCTACAAGCTCACAACGTATCACAGTGCGTACCCGTTGTGGGCTTGTAGATCTGCTGGGCTTGTAGATCACTGTCTTAAAATGTTGATGTCCTCACAAGTAATACTATAGTAATACCGCCGCAAGGCAAAATCAGCCAATCATCAATAACTAAATGGTGAATTATTTCATATAAATGCAGGTTTAAAAACACAACTACAATTAGGCACCATAGCATCAGACCGTTATAGGCAATAAGAGCAATCACAACGTGTGTGCGTCCTCAAGTTGAATGTGTGCCCATGTGGATCTGCTCAAGACTGACTCAGACAGTCGCGGTCACAGCAAGAGAATAACACTTGTTTTATTTTTAAAGAATATTAAATATTGCACTTCATAGAAATATCAATTGCGTGGCCCTGTTGAAAACATTAAATGTTAAAGTGTATGTGGAGACACCCAAACAGCTGTGTGTGTGTTCAAGGATGTACTTTATTGTTACATCTTGTGTACAGGTACATAAGAGTAAAACTTATTTTGGTTTGGCTTCCTTCAGACAATGCAGCAGCATAAGTAATAACAATAGAATAAAGAAAACGTAAAAAGATTTAAAGAAAGAGTGCAAAAAGCGCAAAAAGAGAATGAAAAGAGCATCATCAAATCGTGTTTCCTTAGACCAAAGAAGCCGCTGTGTGTGTGTGTGTGTGTGTGTGTGTGTGTGTGTGTGTGTGTGTGTGTGTGTGCGTGCGTGCGTGCGTGCGTGCGTGACATCCTCCATTCAGTACCAATCAACTGTGCTTTTTTCCACCCCGTTCCATGCCTTGTGCTTCTGTTTGTGTGGTTATTGTGTTGACAATGCAAAGTTGTCATATTTGTCAAGGTGCACTGTCACCAATAAGCCACATATCTAGGAGTTATAGGGGGACCAATCTGGGAACCCGTTCGGTAAAAAAAAAGTTGTTTTTTTCTTTTAGCTGAATATGTCTTGAGAGTGTATATAGGGTGTTGTTGTTGAGATATTTATTACTGTACATTACCACATATGTTAAACTTGTTCTCTGCATTTACCCATAACCTATAATCCTAACTATTAGGAGCAATGGGTGCTATTAATACAGCACCCAGGAGCAGTTACTAGGGTGAACCAGACCCATTCGGGGGAAGAGTAAAAAAAAAGTATATAATCATAATAATAATCATATTCTTTCAGGATCTGTCTTGAGAGATTAGTCTTAAGGTGACAGATGCAACCTGACACTTTGATTCAGTTTAGAGCAGTTTGACGTCACACAGACGTTTGGAAGACTTTGAAAGTGAAGTATAAGGATGTGTGACAACACCCTCCTTCAAATCATACACTCAGGACCGATGAAGGTGAAGCAACATTGTCTTCATTTCCAACGTCTCCTCTGCAGACTGGACGTGTATATCACAAGGTAAGAATCCTAAGAGAATATTACAAATGTTTGATGAGTGTGTGGCACATGTGATGTAGTGTATAATGCAAATGTCTGTATGCAATGATTGTATAAGACTAGAAGTTCGGGCCGCTACGCGGCCCGAACGTCTAGCGTGACGCGTTGTTCACTTTGCAGTGCGCCATGTCTGGCGTTGTATCTCCAGCCGTTGTGGCTTTGGTGAAGTTGTCGTCATTGTGGTGGAGAGAGTTCTTGTGGTGGAGAGAGTTCCTTGTATAGATTATTACTATTTATCACTATGGAAGCCGTCGAACTGGTGCGATCTGACGGCATCCTAGAATTTATAGGTAGGATGTGATGTCATGTGATGTCATGCTGTCGTGAGATTACGTCACACTGGCGTTGTCATCGTGATGTCAGATTACGTCACACCGTCACACTGGCGTCGCATACGGACAACCGACATGGCGCAGGATTCAAATTGTATATATAGATAACAGTGATAGTTTTTAAAATCCATATTTGAAAAGTACAGATCAACAGGGGTGTTGTGTTTCCAGAACACACATGTGAGCAATGACTGTGTAATTGTCACAGTTTGCATAATCCGTTTCAAAGTCATTTATAGTTTTTTAAGCGCTGGCAGAATCAATCATCACTAAAGTGTATGTCATGCAGTGTTGCTATGCTCATTTGGGATGTGCTTGCACTGTATTTTAATGACGTGACGCGCACGTCGCTTAACACCTACACTATAGGTCCACAATGCACAATTGATATGCATCTAGGCTCATTCCTATGTTAATGTACCTGGTGTGAGTCGGGAGCCTTTGTAAACTTTGTTGAAGTGTGAATTTAAAGTAGTTTCAAATCTATGCGTGTGCCTGCGCGTGCTCCTGGTCAAATAGGTTCCTGCACGCCGTGCAAGGCCTTCCAGTGAGCATTGCACCCCTGATCTCATGCAAGGGAGACAATCCAAGTTGTCATATTGACATAAGGTGTGTTGACAGAATCATGTCGACTCATGCATTGATTGACATGCATGAAAACATTCCACCTTAATGTCGGCGGTATATAAATACCCTTTGAGAGTCACAGTTAATTAAATGAGTTTTTTCTTTTCCTCCATTATGTCTTAACTTTATCTAGTAAAGATGAAATAGCATCAAACTACTGGATATTCTGCTGTTAGACTGATGATAGGTTCTTAGGGCGGCTTCACACTGGGTCCGTTTGAAGCGAAGCGTTCCTGTACGCATGGCTGGCCAGCATTCACACTGGCCAAGATTCTTGCGCACCCGAGACCATTAATTTAACAGTAATGGTAAATATGTGCCTCATGGGGGCGCTGTTGACTATGGGGCTTTGGTAGATACAGAATGTCATTCACAGAAGAAGAGTCAGTGTAGAGTGAATAATATAAAGTTTGACTGTGTTCCTGACGTTGTCTTGAGTTATAATAACAACAGAACAACAATACACAACCAAAGCAGTGTGTGCGTTGGTCTTTGAAACCTCAAAATGTAACGGTGTCTCTCGCGTCTCTGTTATTATCAATATGATAACGATGTCACTAATGCATCCTTGGTATTTTAGCAGTGACGTCACCGACGAATCCTTGGCATATTTATCCTAGTGGCAGCGTTCGCTACAGATGTGTTTTTTGTTTATGTTTTTTCACGGCTCGCGCTAATCAAACACTAGCGGGATTATTACTTCTTGTCAACATTCAAGTAGAACTATGAGAAGGTATAACCCAGCTAAAATAATGTGTCATTATAAAAATATATAAATGATATATGATTAGCAGTCCACTTCCTCCTGTTGGTACGGATGGATTCACATTGCATCGTTCCGTACCCGAGCACGCATGATCCGGATCCAAGACTACCTCGGGAGGTGGTTTCGGGTACGGTACGGTGATCCGTTTCGGGGAACGATACGCAACGTTCACACTACCACAACATCAGCCAAGTGGTCCAGGGTGCGCTCCCGGGACCATAGTGTGAAACCGCCCTTAGTTTACCTACAGTATGATCCTATAGATTACTATTTTTATGCATTTGATGTATTATCTTGTGTTGTCCTTGCTTAGTGTAAATCCCTCTGGATTAAGAGTGTCTGCTAAATGCCTAAATTTAGCAGTAAGTATGCCTCTAAGTATGGGGTGTGTGATATTAATAGTGTAATGGTGGTGTATAGCCTACATACTGTACTAGTAAACTTTTTTTTGTTACCACCATGCTCTGACTCTTCTGATGCGACATTGTCCTCATAAAACATATCAATAATTATAATAATATAAAAACAATCAAAGCAAACGGTCACAATCAGAATAAGCAGTTGATTTTTATTTTGTTTCTCCATTATGCCTTAAAGGGACTACACCATGCATTTAAAAAATAATAATTATATTTAATATCATATTGTTTATGCCCCTCAAACGTTTTTCAAAAGGTTTGAGCCTAAATCAAGCCTCAGATAGTCATTCCAACTAACTTCTCTCTGGCTTATAAAGCACTTTCACCTGCAATACCACATTATCCTGTTTGGCACGGGGCGCTATTGAGCCAGTTTGTATGCATGTTATCTCCTGGTTCTGTGGAAAAAGTAAAAAAAAAAAGAGAAAATAATAAGAAAAACAAAAATAAAACAAGTTTTTTTTGTTTTTTTTTAACTGAAAAACGGGAGGTATTGTACCCTGACGTCACGTCACGTCAGGGAACAAATCAGTTTGGCCTGTTTTAAGAAAAGCCTCACCCTGCGTTTTAACAGCGGGCAACTCCGGGCGATGCCGGGCGATATCGCCCAAAAAGATAAAGAAAATACATCTTTCATCGCCCCCCCGCCCACTTCGCCCGATCGCCGGCTCTCATAGACTTTCATTATATTTTTGGGCGACGTCGCCCAGAGTTGCCCGCTGTTAAAACGCACCGTGAGTGTTCAAACTGGGGTATTTTTGGGGATAGAAGAGAGGTAGGGGAGACCAAACACCCACAAAAAAGAAGAAAAAGTTAAAATTCATGGTGTAGACCCTTTAAATGACAAATGTTTCGGCTGTCCAGCCTCACCTATTGTGAGGGTGACCCTTGGCTTGATATTATAGCTTATACAGGATATACGAAATCATGAAATAAAAGAAAATCCTTTGTAAAATTTGTATTAAAATGTTTAAATAAATTAACAAGTGAATAAATGTACCAAATATGCACTTGACCTGCCAGCAGCCTACCTACCTGCTTCATTGCTTTTGGCAGCGTAGCATGTACAGTAGGTCATTCAAATATTCAGAACTGGTTAAAATCAGATGGGGAAACTGTACAGCGTTGGGACATCTGAAGTTATCATACATGAAAGAGGAGTTGCATTTTTATTAAAACTATTGTGGTATTATTCTAATAACTGCTGCTATGATAGCATATGCATAGTTAATTGTGCACTCCCTAATGTGAGCACAGAAATGTATATTTATACTAGCCTATATATTGCCCCCACCTTTTCTTTTAATGTGAGTGCTCAAAAGGCCTATTTCATGTTATGTGTTATTATTTGATTAACGATAATGTGGCTATAATTGTCTCTATAAATACACTATGTTGGCTTTTTCAAAGTGTTGACATTAGGGGGGGCGTCGACTAGGTTGAGATGTAGAAGGGGGTGCATTCCCTAAAAAGTTTATGAACTGCTGATATGGTTAAACAACTAAATGTAATTGGCACCAGGTCCATGACCACCTTAGACGCTAAACACAGGACCCAACACGAGAAAACCACTGCTTAGGCCTACATACAGTATTATTCATTTGACTAATAATCAACAAAACATACAGTGTGAAGGCCTGTGCATGGGTGCACTGTCATATGTGTCATTTTGCATCATCAAAATGTATGTTTACTTTTTTATATATAGGTGTGCAAAGGTTTTATTTTGCCATTGCACTGTCACCAATGTTTTCATGTGTGTCACTTAAGGTGTGCTGTCGCCAATAATGTTTTCATATTTGTAAAGGTGATTCAAGTAAAACTATTCCAGACAGTCCATCGAATATTCAAATAATAAACAAAACACATACAATACATTAAACAGTTAAAATCATTGAGGCTGACTCGTCAAGTGTTTACGCAGCCTGGACGAGTGCCGGAGACAGCTCTTCTAACTAGATCCTCAATAACACTGTTCCAGGACTCATCCAGGCGAGACACAAATCCATACACAGAGTGCCTTAAGAGAGCCTCACATGTATGGATTCCACACATTACAAACAGGTGGCTGGCACTATGCCATCTAGGGACTTTAAGCAGAATCCTCAGGGCATCATTGTAGGCCACTTTAAGCCTCTGAACACATACTGTACTGAACCTGCGAAGCAGCATTAGCCTGGACATAAAGTGTGTGGCACTGTCTAGATATATCTCTAACATCATTGATCTGATAATCAGTGAAAATGTGGCCACATTACTTTATTTACTATTGTATTATAGTGAGAAGCGAGAACCCAGTCCAACCCTGTGTGCGTGTGCGTGTGCGTGTGCGTGTGTGTGTGTGTGTGAGAGAGAGAGAGAGTGTGGCTGTGCACGTGCACATACCATTCAGATTGCCAGCATTTCACAAGCAGGCTCTTCCTCCCCACCACAGACTGATACTGTCACGATCTTGGCCTCTGCCCCTGCTCTGTGTCCCCCTCCCTGTCCAGTTTTTGCCCCTAATGTGACTCTGTCCTTGTGCCCAGTGTGTTCTTGCCCTTGTTCTGCTCACCCCCTCCCCTCTCTGTGTGGCCCTGATCGAGAGGACTGGTTCCACCTGGGCACCCAGCTGTGGTCCGTCTGAGTTAATGAGACTGTCAGGTTACTTAAGATGGGGTGGCCATAGCTGAGTGATTAGTGAGCCCCAGGGACGTGCACAGATAGACTCTAGGTGGTGCTCGAGCACCTGCCCTTTGCCCTCTTGACCAGAAGTGCCCTTTTGAAAAGAAGAAAAAAAATGTTTTTTTTTTTTTTCCAGTTTACAGCAGGGGTCTTCAACAGGGGGTCCGGGACTCCTAGGGGGTCCTCAGAGTTACTACAGGGGGTCCGCCAAATCTTTATGTGATTTTTCCTTTTTACCATAACCACTCGAAACCTAGCATCCCTTTTCTGAGGAGAACTTTAGCCAAAAATAGCCGATCTACAAGCTCACAACGCCTCGCGCTGCGAGGCGTTGTGAGCTTGTAGATCGGCTATTTTTGGCAAAGAGGTATAGGTGTAGAGGGAAAAAAGAGCAGACAAAAAAAAGTATAATTTACTTGAGCACCTGCCCCTCAAAATGTCTGTGCACGCCACTGGTGAGCCCGCCTGGCCAACCCCTGGTTGTCGCAGGTTCAATTCCAGGCTAGGCTAGCAACGTGTTGATGTGTGTCCCTGAGCAAGACTCTTAACGCCTAATTGCTCCCTGAGTGTGGTAGAATGGCTGCTCACTGCTAATAGTAGTTATAGGATGGGTAAATGCAGTGTACGAATTTCACCTATGTGCATACATATACGTATGTGCTGCATACATATATTTATTTTATTTTATTTTATTTTATTTTTGTTTGCTTACTGTTAAATTCGTTGTAACTTTAACTGTATTCTTGCTCTGTAAAGCACTTTGCGTTGCATTTCATGTCATGAAAGGTGCTATACAAATAAAGTTTATTATTATTATTATTATTATTATTATTATTATTATTATTATATACAGTGACAAAGAACTCCGCAAGGGGTGGGGACTAAATTATTATGAATTATTATGTGCTGTGTGCTCAATTAAGTTGCTTCTTCTGCTCCAGTTTCTGTTTTGAGAGTATTTCTAAGTTTTGCCCTGCAAGGTGTACCTGTGATTTCAGCTAAGAGGTTTCAGTATGCCAACTTTGTTTGTGTTAAGAGTGTTTTCTGCATTTTGGGTACATTCCATCCCCAGGATGAGCGTGACTAATTCAGTGATTGTCAACAGGTCCTGACATCCTGATTGGCTGCATTTCCCTCTAGTCACCTCCAGACCCACCCACAGTACGGTCCCCACCTGTCACATGTGTCACATGTGCTCTCTGCTCATTAATCTGTATGCAGGTACCTACGCTATGTTGCTATCACACTGGCTTAAATAGTGCTAAATGTACTGTAATAAAACATAAAACATCTAAAACGTCACATTTAACAATCACAGTATGACACATTCAATAAGGATTGATTGATTGATTGACATTTTGTATTCACAAAATAAACAAATACAGTATGAGACAGATATGAATAAATAATATAGTCATCATATCTCTGTACAATACTGATGAAGGTAAAGAAATACTTATTTTTCAATATCTCCTCTGCAGATGAGGGTTAAATTTGACTTGATCTGGACGTGTATTCACCAGGTAAAGATACTAAAAGGGACATTTACAATTGTTTGGATGAGTAGTTTATGTGACATTACAATGTATAGGCCTACTATGGCTGTATTGCTGCAGGAAATAATTGTATATGATAATGGTGATCATTGAAAACATATTTGATACAGATAATTGATGTTTGAACAGTATTGCTTTGAATAATTACAACTCTGGAAGTTTAATGTGCTGCTACAGGATGATAGAGATGAAGCATTCTAAAATTGTGGAATATTTTCAACATTTTCTCAGGAACATTTGTTCCTTGATTTGTGGTCTAATTGTACTTTCAGTAACATTGATTTATTGTTTTATTTCCAGTGCTGGAAGATAGAATCAACAGCAGGTAACAATTCACTGTTACTAAACCTTACTAAACCAGTGGTGAGTCTCAGAGAGTCTGACAGCTTGAATGAATTTAACCCATTAAGACCTGAGGCCGATTCTAAAAAGGTCGAACAGTGTTCTGAAAAAAACGTATGTTTCTATATCAGGGGTGCTCAATTTTCTTTCATGTCAAGAACCAACCAAAAGTATTATGTATTTGTCCGCCGGCCCCCATCTCATGTTCCAGGGACCCATAAAAGCAAAGATTTGAGTTCAAATGTTATAAAAAATATATAAATACAAAGATGTGCACACATTTTTACGATTTTTCAAAAATAGCAGATCTGCAAACTCATAGTGCGGCACGAAGTGAGTTTGTATATCTGCTATTTTTTAATAGCCAACCAATGGGTTACAGTAACAGATGGCTGAGTTTATTTTCAGAGAATGTTCATTTTAATGATCCAACTGATCATTTTGTTCTGACTTGGACCAAATGGAACTATCGTTGTATATTTCAAGTTCTTGTATTTACCAGTATCACAATGACAACAATGTTTTACAATGTTTTAAAGAAGAAAAGGGGGGTACTCACGACCCACTGTTTGGGAGACAGTGATCTGTCGGGGGTCTTTGGTCTAATGGGCGGCAGTGGCTCAGGGGTAGAGTGGCCGGGTAGAGTGAACTGGTTCCCAGTTCGATCCCAGGTACCCCCACAGTTAGTGTCGAAGTGTCCTTGAGCAAGACACTGAACCCCTAATTGCAGTGTTGTGTTCTAGTTTTTTTCGGAAGGTATATGCTACGATACGATGCGCGTGGTCGTGGGTATACGCTCTCGCGTTTTCAATGGATGAAACAGTTTTTGAAGGTATACGGTAGAGACGAAAAAAAATCTCAAGGTATACGCCGTACACAGCATCTGACGGTAGAACACACCACTGCCTAATTGCTCCCGATGAGCCGGTTCGTGCCTTGCATGGTTTCCTCCGCCATCTATGTGTGAATGGGTGAATGTAATGCACAATCTAATCTATGTAAAGCGCATTGGATAAAAGCGCTATATAAATGCACAATTTACCATTTAATGGGCAGAGAAAGCCACCTTGAAAGTAGGCTGTGCCTGTGCTAACAATTCATATTAAACTACAAACTAGCACCATGCTGCCATTTGCTACAGTATATGGATAGATATACTGTACCCTTTAAAATGCAAAGCCATCACAGTCCTGGTTTTCTTTTGTTGTGAAATAATATGGTAACAAAATAATATTCATATTCTACATACATAAATAAATACATAAACTAACAAACTATTACCACTATTAAATTAAATGAATTATTCCTTATGTTCTTTGATATGTTATGCAGTGATGCCAATAAAATACTTGTGTTATTCAGCCCTGACTGAGCGCCAGGTTCACGCACGCAATCTGTGTTGCCAGCTGTAGATTGCCAGCATACATAAATCTGTCACATGTGCTTTCTGCTTATGAATCTGTATGCAGGTATGTGATGTCTCACACCTACGCTATGTTTTTGTCACACTGGCTTAAAGACCTCTACACACTGTACGATATTTGAAACGGTCGGCGATTGAACAGATCGTTAAGCATTTCACATTGCACAAGTTTCTCTCTTGAAATCGGGCTAAATATATCGTTGTGATTCTCGCACGATTGATTGGTCGGTGACAGGGGTTCACTGACTTGGTACAAGGGTCTTGAGGTCTACTGACCAGTCACTCCTTAAGGTCCCAGCAACAAAGTTGAAAACGCGGGGAGATAGATCATTTTCCTCCATAGCGCCCCCACACTGTGGAACAAACTGCCACCCCATGTTAGAGTGTCTCAAACCCTGCCTGTGTTTAAATCACGTTTGAAAACTCACTTGTTCTCCTTGGCGTTTGAAAATTCAGATTGAGAAGCTGCTGCTTCCCTCAGGCATTGTGTCAATCGATGTCTTGTTCACTGTGTGTGTTCTCTTGTTTGTTTAGTTTTTTACTGAGTGTACAGCACTTTGGTTCAACACTGTTGTTTTTAAATGTGCTCTATAAATAAAGTGGATTGGATTGGATTGGACTGACTGCAAAATATTTCACCACGATGTGATCCCGATCCAATACATACATTTGTTTTTATTCCAAACGTCTCACGAAAACGTGAAAGCCTCCCGTGATATATGCGCGAGACCGAGACAGGACGCTAATGATTGACATTGAATAATTCTCAATTTCTCTGTATTTCTCTCTCTCTCTCTCTCTCTCTCTCCCTCTCTGAAACAAACGTTTCAAAAGTCAACCAGAGTCCAATTCAGATCAGAAGCAGTGTTGCCGTGTCCGCTTATTATAAGCGAGTTGCTTGTAAAAAATATTGGTGGTTGCGTTTCTTTTTAGCTTATTTCCAAAGTGTAGTTGCTTATTTGGCTTTATTTCTTAATGTTGTTTTTTTTCTTTGAAAATACTTGCGACGCGTTGTGAGCTTGTAGATCGGCTATTTTATTTGTATATACTGTAGGTTTAAAGTGCTCATGCAGCCTATAGTCGCTTTTGTTGGGCTTGTTTTCATAGACCTGGTTGTTTATTTCTCGCACAAAACCTGGCAATACTGTTCAGAGATACGTGCGTCACACACACGCACGCACGCACGCACGCACGCACGCACGCACGCACACACACACACACACACACACACACACACACACACACACACAGCTCTCTCTGTCTGCAAGCCCTATTCTTCTCTAATAATAAACATCGTCGTGCAGGCTCGCTCACTCTATCAATCTGTTTATCATGTTTAAACTAATACAGGACTGGACTGTCTGTACGGTAATATTGCGGTTCTATGCGGGAGGACTAGCCACGGTGCGTCTCTGTTGTATTAGACTCAACAGTGAATCATGCTTATTATAAAATAGTTTTCCCACCAGCTACCTCGCTGGCTGGTACTGAGCTCTGATTGGCTGTAGCACGGCTCTCATCGGGTCCGACAAACCCAAATATCCAAGATGCTAGAAAACTAAAAATTATCGGGAACCGCTCGCCGAGCGCAATTTATCTGGGTGTTTCTTCTCTGAGTACCTTACACACTGCGCGATCAACACCTCGCCGAGGAACGCCCGATCTGGACTGAGATCGGTGGTCCTGTCGGCGATCACCAAGAAATATCCCCGAGAGCCAAATCGGGTCAAATATCGTACAGTGTGTAGAGGTCTTAAAGTGTGTGCTATATGCTGTAAACATAAAACAGCAACATCTAAAACATCACATTTAACATGCAGTATAGTATGACAATCACAATATGACATTGACATTTTTTATTCTCAAAATAAAGAAATGTGAGACGGATATGAATACATTAAATATGCAAAGCATCCAGGAGTCCACATATCTGTACAATACTGATGAAGGTGAAGAATATGATCTTATTTTTCAATGTCTCCTCTGCAGATGAGGGTCAAATTTGACTTGATCTGGCTGTGAATTCACCAGGTAAAGATACTAAAAAGGAAAATTACAATTGTTTTAATGAGTAGTTCATGTGACATTACAATGTATACTGTATTACTGCAAGAAATAATTGTATACAATAATGGTGATAGTTTAAAAACATATTTGATACATACGACCGTACAGATTAATGTTTGATGAATAAACAACATTTGTTCCTTGACTTGTGATCTAAATGTACTTTCGGTAACATTGATCCATTGTTTTATTTTCAGTGTTGGAAGATAGAATCAACAACGGGTAACAATAGACTGTTACTAAACCTCATCCCATTGGTGAGTCATAGATGAAGTGAATTTAACAGATGAACGTTTCCTTCATTAAGTGAGCAAAACACCCTCACCTCCCCAGGACTGAAACACACCATTCCACACACCCTTTTAACCACATTCCATGTTTCAACTGTAGCTTACTTCAAAACAAGCACAGATTGTGTACAGGCCATGACGGTGAATGAAGTCATGTGGTTGTTTGATATACAGCACATATACTGTAGGAATGATATGACGGTGAGATGAAGCTTGATTTAATGTAGCTCATGGGACATATAGAGGGAAAGATGCACAATATCCTTGTATGACATCACAGCAATGTATGCTACTACTACTATTACTAATAATGATAATGATGATGATTACATTACATTACAGTCATTTAGCAGACGCTTTTATCCAAAGCGACTTACAATAAGTGCATTCAACATAGGTAGGGAACGAAACTACTAATCACCAGAAGTCTTAAGTGCATTTCCTGCAAAAACAAGCAACCAAGAGTATACCTAGCGCCAAGGTAAAGGTGCAATATTATATCAGCTACCTACTTTCTTAAACAGATGAGACAAAATAGCAAAATCAAATGAGCAAAAGTGTATCAACTAAATAAGATCCAATAAAACAGTACCACAATAAAACAAGAGTTCGTACAGCTAGTTAACAACAAGTAAGCCAGGCACAGAGGAAGGGTAGTGTTTCCTGAAGAGGTGGGTTTTCAGCCTGCGGCGAAAGATGGGCAGTGACTCTGATGTCCTGACATCAGTGGGAAGTTCATTCCACCACTGTGGGGCCAGAACAGAAAAAAGTTGTGACCGTGTCGATCGACCAGAAGGACCATTGAGTGACGAGGGAATCAGTCGCCCCGAGGTGGCATGATGATGATTATAATAATACTATAGATGCATCGTTGTTGTTTTTATTATTATTATCTAGCTACTAAAATTGAAATGCCAAGCCATGTTCGTCAGGGGTCTGCCAGCACACAAGCATTCCAACTACATCGTAGCGCAGGGGCTTAGGGGTGTAGGGGCGTAGGAACTGGAACCGTATAGGGCAGGGGTGCCCAAAAGGTAGACCGCGATCTACCAGTAGATCACAAAGCTATGCAGGTAGACCACATGACATGCCCCTAAAAAACTATAATTCAAATATAAAAAAATATTTATAAATACAAATCACAAAACTCCTCCTTTTTGTCATCTGCCACTTGAATCAAGGTGACTTGATTGATTGACATCAAGAAGGGCCTGTCAGCTTCCTTCACGACTTCTATAGTAGTCAAACTGCTATGTTTTCAAGAGTGTTGTGAGCAAACGTCAGTAGCATTACATAGATATTAAAATTGTGTGAGGCAAAGGTTTTCGGGTCCATACACTTCCATACAGAATAGGAGGAAGACAATTATTTTCCCCCACTATTTCCCATTCCAAGTGTGTTTGTCTTATATGTAACGCCAGCGCCGCTATTCCCACGCCCTCTCAGGTAAAAAGGTACTCATTTTACAAGTAGTTCTCAAGTCAAAAAGGTGTGGGAACCCCTGGTATAGGGTAAAACAGGGACGCCTGCTGCGTCGCCATGGAGACATGGACAAAACACATCACTGCACTTTCGGACACGCAAAGCCGACAATCAACGCTTCGTTTGAGCAGAACTGTAGCAACAGCTAATTATTTAATGTGCTTGCCTTACTTTCTTTACTTCATATGAAGTCACGCTACTTATTTCATTACTTCAGCGTGGACTTCAGTTGTGTGAGTCGGTGTCTCTTGGTGTTTTGATTGATTGATTGATTGAATATTTTATTAGGCAAAAGAATGTAAAACAACACATTTACATTTAAAATACTTTGTCTAACAGGTCCGTTCATAAAAGTCCTTGCGGACTTGTTTCCAATGAGGGCCTTGGTATTCAATTCATAGACATATATAGTGAAACCACAGTTCGAATATCATTACACAAAGAAAATAAAAATAAAACAGCAAAAAGATTATATATATATCTATATAACACTATGTACAACAAAAGGAATAAAAAAGGGGGGAAAGATATGTACAAGAACAGGGGGGGGGGGGGTCGGCTGTCTAACGGGAAAATGGTACTACCTCCTCTTTTGGCCCCCTGAAAGGTGATTTTTTAAGGCTCTTTTAAATGAGCCCAGCGAACTGCATTTTTTGAGGGATGGGGTTAGACCATTCCAATCCTGGGTGGCAGTGCTGTAGAAGGAGAATTTGCCCATGTTTGTTTTATGGGTGGGTGGTACCAAATTGTTGTTAACGCTCCCTCTGGTATTGTGACTGTGGGTGTCACTAACCTTTTGGAGGTATTTACTCAGATATGCGGGAATAGGGGACATATTGGGCAAATTTTCATTTACAATTTTGAAGGCCAGTCCCATTTTTAGTTGTTTACCCTGTCTTCCACCCTGAGCCAGCCTAGGCTGGCAAAATGGGTGGGAGAAAGGTGGTTCATGGGCCCCAATCCGAGGAGTAGTCGAATCAGTTTGTTTTGGGAGGTTTGAAGCTTAGTCTTCAGTGACACTGAGGTGTTGGAGTACCAGGAGGTGCTAGCATAATCAAAATGTGGTTGAATCAGGGCCCCTGAGAGGGTCCTGAGGTGTCTCTCAGGGCGGCTTCAGACTATGGTCCCGGGTGTGCACCCCGGACCACATCGCAGATGTTGTGGTAGTGTGAATGTAGCGCACCGTTCCCCGAAACGGATCACCGTACAGTACCTGGGCCCACCTCCCGAGGTAGTCTCGGGTACGATACGCTGCAATGTGAATCCATCCGTACCGACAGGAGGAAGTGGACTGCTAATCCTATATCATTTATATATTTTTATAATGACGCATTATTTTAGCTGGGTTTTACCTTCTCATAGTTCTACTTGAATGTTGACAAGAAACTAGACGCGTCGCAATTCAGGGCAATTGCAGAGTGTGGTTGCGCCGACGCGAGTCGCGGATCGCTGCCGTCGGGACTCGAGGAATACGCTGGGAGGAATACCATCAGAGGCTGCGCCAATTACATTGTCACATAACTCCTGAGATCACTTGCGTTTCATTTTGAGAGGATTGATCCCCCAACATAAGGTTTTTGCATCAAACGGTTACAGTTTGAGCATTTGTGGCGCCCCCTATGGATCAAAGTGGAAATGCTTTTGGGGATTTGTTGAGTAAACCACCCTTGACATGTGATTCAAATTTGGGATTGACTGGACGTTTCGTTCGTGATTTGTGGCCTTTTTTGTAAAACGGGCCCCTTCCGCTAACTTTGGAAGCCATTTACGGACGAACGGTATGGACTATCAAAATTCTGTTTCGGTCCAGATTATCGCATGGGTCCAGAGATCATGTGTACCGATTTTTGTGAAATTTGGACAAAATATATGGGAGGAGGAGCTAAAAGTGTGTTTTGAAGAAAATTCAAAATGGCGGAAAATCTATCCAGACGCAAATGGGCGTGGCCTATATGGGAAGTTGCGTAATGACCCAAGGAATCCAGGGGAAAAAAATTTTGATTTTACGACCTACGGTTCAAAAGTTATAGGCCAAAACGTAAAGGGGGCTGTTATAGCGCCACCATGAGGCCGATTGGTTTAATTATTTTTATAATAATTTCGGACAATATTATGAACCTTTCCTCCAAATTGAGTAACTCTAGCTCTTACGGTTTCTGAGAAAAAAATACTTGAATTTGAGTTTTTTCACTTTTACATTAAAGTGGATGGGGACATTTAATGCACTAATAAATCAATATCAATTAAACTATTTAACCAATCTCTTAGCCCTATACACGCGCACGATTCCCGATTTAGACGGTCATTTTGATATATGGCACAACATTAGGGGATAAAAACTGTGGGAGGAGATGCGGCTGAAAGTATTGTTTATCTATAATAATAATAAAGTGTGAAGATAACTATAGTCTGGTTGCCCTGTTGGGCAACCACACTAATAATAATCCCGCTAGTGTTTAACTAGCGCGAGCCGTTAAAAAACATAAACAAACAAGACCAGGAGACCTGGTTCTGCCAGACCTAAGCCGGACTTCACATGACGTGTCAGCCTGTGTCTATGCCTAACCCTTTGTGTCTTACAGTATACCATCTGTATTTGTACTTGTGACATACTAGTGATGTCATGAGTAGTCTATGCCTATTTACTCATGCAGAAGAAATCTAAGCACAACCGGACAAAGGAACCTAACCACAAACGGACATACCATGTATGGACGAAATGGTGACAAAGGCTCATGTAGGCCATACCTTTCAGGTCTGGCAAAAACACATGTGTAGCGAACATGTATATAAGGATAAATATACCAAGGATTAGTCCATGACGTCACTGCTAAAATACCAAGGATGCATCAGTGACGTCACTATCATATTAATCTGAGTTCCCAGAAGTTTTCGCCGGCTCGGCGAGGAACTTCCGGGCCAGAGCCCTGGCATTTGTGGGCGGGATGTAATTTACGCTCTGAATCTGAGCGGACACGCCTCTTACCGGTCTGGAGCTGTGCAACTCGTCTAAAAAGTCCGACGAGAGGCAAACAGCAGGACACAACAATGGCGGCCGAAATTTCTCAAGGGGAAATTGCTTCCCGTCGATCCTATTTAGATGCAGCATCCACTGCATGTGGATCCCGCCCCCTTTTCTTCATTGGCTGTTGATTTGAATCACAACGCAGTGGCCGCGCCCCCGCCGTCCAAACTCCGAGGCAATGCCTCCCAGACTACTATCATATTGATAACAGCAGAGACGCGAGAGACAATGTACATTTTGAGGTTTCAAAGACCAATGCACATACTGCTTTGGTTGTGTATTGTTGTTCTGTTATCTCACTATTATAATTCAAGACAACGTCAGGAACACAGTCAAACTTTATCATTCACTTTAAACTCTGACAAGTGACTCTTCTTCTGTGAATGATATTCTCTATCTCCCAAAGCCCCATAGTCAACAGCGCCCCCATGATGCACATATTTACCATTACTGTTGAATGAAGTGTTCTCGAGTACGGAAGACTTTTGGCCAATGTGAATGCTGGCCAGCTGGGAGAGGCCAATCGTACTCGGGAACGGTTCGAATCAATCGGACCCAGTCTGAATCCACCCTCAGTGTCTCTCTCTGTGTGTGCCTCTGTATTGTGCCCACAGCACAATAAAAAATCACACCTGTGTGAAGGTAGCGGCGCCTTTGATACATTTTGTCATCAATAAGTGTTTATAATGTGTTTATAGCCACGTGTCACGTGAAGCTTGACCAATCACTTTGTTGACGTGTCTGACCAATCAGAACGTTGACGCAAAAGCCAGGTATAGAGCAGGATCGCGGCTAGCGCCGCTAAAAAACTTAACATGCGCCAGTGAATGTGTATGTGAAACTCTTGAGGCTTCTTATCATTCTTTTTTTGAATTGTTGCTGTTGGCCCGTATTTAACCTACCTTTGCTTTTGTTACTACTACCTGGATGCTGCTGCTACTGACTACTTCACTGTTAATGTTCATACTATTGTCATTATGTCATTTCATTTTACTACTATCACGTCTTTCTTATATTTGTATATGTTGATACAAACATTTCTCTTTTTTTCTACGTGCTACAGATTGCTACCAAATGTAATTTTACTGTTCTCTCCCAATAACACAACAATGTGTTCACACAGGAAATATGCATGCGCCCGAAGGGCACTTTATTGTTTCGGCCTGGCGAGAGAGTATGTTTTACCCCCTGTCCGTCCGTCCGTCCGTGTGTCCGTGTGTCCGTCATTCGATCTGTCTGTGTACAGCTAATCTCTGGCACCGTTGGCTTGCTCGCAGCGAAACTGTGCACACACACTCCCTGGATACCAGAGCAGAACCTCTGCCCCAAATTTTTCACAGGGGCCTGTTATAGCGCCACCAGGAGGCCGATTGGTGCAAAACACATTTCTTTTGTGTTTATGATTTTTATTCAGCATTAATAGCAGGTTACAATAGTTATAGTTGCGGATACAATAAGACTCATGCCTTTTTCTTTTTCATATGTACAAAGACAGACAGTACAGTACAATTCACTAAACATAACGTTTAACACTTAGCTGGTTCAGAGTACAGGGCTGGTTCAGTTCGACACAACATTCAATTCTCCCCATACCCTCCCTCCCTCCCTCCCTCCCTCATGGGTCTCCAGTCCCCGTTCGTTTCACCACATGAAAATGAATAGACAAAAAAAAAAAAAAAAAAAAAAAAGATCCTAAGAAAAAGAAAAACATTATGTTAAATCAGCAAAGTCCACAACATGTTATAAAGGGGAAAAGAGAAGGAAAAAAAGAAAAAAGAAAACATAACCTAAGAATACTCCTTTCCCCCTCTTTCTCTCCCTCTCCCCTCCTCCCCAGTAGAAAGCAAAGTAGACAAAGGCAGGAAGACAGTGTGACGGCGTGAAGGGCAGGTGGGGGGGGGGGGGGGGGGGGGTTTCCAGATCCAGCAAAACACATTTCTTGACAGTACTCCTACAGAATTTGTCCAAACAGCACGCAAATCGGTACACCGTATTTCTATAGTCATTAAACGAAACTTTTCTTTCAGATTTTTCATATTCCTTCCTGATTGATTAAAATTGCCTTCCAAAGTTTGCAGGAGGGGTCCGTTTTGAACAAAATGCCTCAAATCATGAACACAGCATGCAATTTCCGTAAAATTTTGCACGCACATTCCCACTACGTCAAGGAAGAAATGCTACTTGAAAATTTCATGGTGGCGCTATAACAGGCCGATTTGTGTTTTTGCCTATAACTGTACCGATCTGTGTAAAACTTTGTATGCACACTCTCTAGAGGCCAATGACCTGCAGGGCAAAAGACCTTTGCCCTGCATTTTTCACATCTGCCTTTTATAGCGCCACCAGGAGGCCGACTTATGTAAAACACATTTTTTGATTGTAAGCCTTCAGATTGTATCCAGATTTCACACAAATCGGTACACATGATCTCTATAGTCGTGTGATCAAGAAGGATCTGTTAGATGTTTCATAGTCCATCCTGATTGACTAAAATTTACATCTAAAGTTTGCAGGAGTGGCCCGTTTTGAACAAAATTCCGCAAATCATGAACGCAGCGTCCGATTGCAGTGAAACTTTGCTCGCACATTCGCACTACGTTGAGGAACAAATGCCACCATTCTAACATTGCCCTATTATAGCGCCACCTTGAGGCAATTTTTTTGCAATAGTTTTGTAACGGTCAGATACTATATATTTGACTGTTACTATTTTTTAAATCACGGGTATTGAATGATCTCTTTAAAGATACAATTGATTATGTTGAGAGCAGTGCACTTCAACAAATAAACAACAAATAAACACAGCCAGAAATAAAGCACGAAAGTTTGTGGTCAAGTTAACCCTTTTATCTAAATCAAATGACAGGAAAATAATACATGCATTGCAAAAGTAGCAGATCGTGAAGCCCGACGGTAAAGTCCGCGTCTCGCGCACGCTCGCGCGCACTCGCCTATTGTTCCAATATTGTTCCTTGTAGCGTCTCCCAAACGCTCCCCCAAAACAGCACGAAAAAAGTTAGTCCAAAAGAAATCCAAAAGCAAAAGTAATCCTCTCCAGAAGCGGAATAATCCAAAGAAACGGCAGATCTCCACGGAGAAAAGAAACGTATCCACGCTGGATACAAACACAAAATAAACGGTCTCACCAATAGAAGAATGTCCTCAGCGTTTCTTCCCTTTATCGGTGAGTATTGACAGATAATGTGGCCTTTGCTATTTTCCACTGATAGCTTCGAGGAACAGACAAATAATCAAACTAAACCAGGTCTCCCGTGGACTCCCTGACGGTTTGTCTCTGTCATTTCTTTTCCCCCCCCTGAGGGCCGGCAACTTCCGCACACTATATGGTGCGTCCGTCACAGACCCATCAATCAATGTCAATCAATCCATCACAATACATCAAAATGAAAGCATAAACATATAAACCCCCCAAAACAATAACAAAATGAAAACATAACCATCACAAACGATAGGACCTTACCCTTAAAGGATGGCGTTAATTTAAGGACTATTTTAATTCATAGGCATAAACTTTTAAATGCCATTATAAAACTAAATCCTCTTTTACACATGTGTGGCAGCGCTACATAGACCCCCCCTCCAGCCAGCGGCTTCTAGGGTGAGTGGCCATAGAACTTTTTTATGTTGACCACATTTATTGTGTCCTGTTTATCAGGTGGGTTATTCCATCCTATTCGGTAATTTACCGGCCCCAATTTTCTCAGTATTTTCGCTGGCCCTTCCCACTTCGGCGCAAGCTTAGCTGAGAACTTGTCACTGGCTTTTGAGAGAGGATGCGTCCTGACCCAGACTAGGTCACCCGGCTGGAAGTGCGCATCTTTCCTGCGGGCATTATAAAACCTAGCTTGTCTAGCCTGGTGCACACCCACTCTCCTCCTGACCTCCTCCGCCATCTTCTGCTGTCTCTCCACCAGATCATAAGCGGCTTGCTGTTCAGGAGACGGTGGTTTATTGATCAGCCTCTCCAGTGGTCCTTGGAGCTTCCTGCCCAAGGCAAGCTCAGCAGGGACTTTGCCTGTAGTCTCCTGTTGGGCGGTGTTGAGGGCAAAACGGAATTCCGGTAGCCACTGGTCCCAGGTGTTATGATGCTGGCCGACGAATGATGCAATCATGGTTTTCAGTGTCCGGTTGACACGCTCTGTAAGGTTGGTTTGTGGATGATAACTGGTGGTGAGCTTCTGGACAACACCCCAAGCCTTGCAGAGGTCCATCAGCAAGTTGGCCGTGAATTGTGGTCCTCGGTCCGAAACCAGGTACAATGGCACACCCCAGCGGGTGAAGATTTCCTCCCTGAGGATCTTGATGAGACGAGGTGTTTTGCTGTCTCTCAAGGGGAACATCTCCACCCACTTGGAGTAATAGTCCACCACCACCAGGAGGTAACAGTTACCGCTTTTGCTCCTTGGGAATGGCCCCATGAGGTCGATTCCCAGCATCACTCCGGGTGCGGTGACTTGGGTGCTCTGCAGTAACCCTGACGGTTTGGTGTTGTCTGCCTTGTACTGCTGACAGGTGGCACAGGTCTTCGTATGATCCCATACGTCTTTGCGGACATTTGCCCACCAAGCCACCTCCAGAACTCTCAACAGGGTCTTCAGCCTGCCCAGATGGCCACCCAAAGGATTGTCATGGAAGTACCGAAGGAATTCTGACACCAGAGACTTAGGAACAACCAACTGCCATTTTTCTCCCTGGTTTTTCACCGGAACTCTTCGGTACAATACCCCTTGGTGTTCAAAGAAGCCGATGCGATCCGGCGGAGATGTTGACTGACCGATGTCCCTCCTCAAGTCACATACTACCTGGTCTTTCTCCTGTGCCTGGGCCAATTCTGCCAACGTGGTCGGTAGGTCAGAGTGGCTTTTGGAGGAGATGACCAGACAGGGTGATGAGTGAATGGAGAGTGGTTCATAAGCTCTGGACAGTGCATCCGGGGCGGCGTTCAGACAACCCTTCCGATAATGAACCTTGAAGGTGAATTGCTGCAAACGGAGTGTCCACCGAGTCAGCCGAGATGTGGTCTTCGGACAGTTGAAAGCCCATGACAGTGCAGCGTGGTCGGTGAAGACATTGAACTCTGGTCCCTCCAGATAGTGCCTCCATTTTTCCACCGCCCATACCACTGCCAGGCACTCCTTCTCAGAAGTGGAATAGTTCCGTTCTGGGCCTCGGAGTCCCCTCGACGCGTAAGATATTACGTGCTCACCATCCTCGGTGATTTGAGAGAGGATGGCTCCGAGACCCACTTCGCTGGCGTCCGTATGTACCTGGAATGGCAGGGCGGCATTGGGTTGAGCCAACACCGGTGTACTCTTCAACGCCTCTTTCAGAGCGTCCAAGCTGTCCTGGCACTCCATGGTCCAGTTCCATTCCACTCCCTTCCTCTTGAGGTTGTTTAGTGGAGCTGCCATGTCCGCAAACCGGGGTATGAATTTGTGATACCATCCCGCAAGCCCCAAGAAACGCTGTACGGCTTTTAGGTCCCGAGGGACAGGGTAGTCCGACACAGCTTGGGTCTTGGATGGATCGACCTCCACGCCTCGGTTGGAGACAATGTGTCCCAGAAACTTCAGCTCCCGCTTGAAGAAGTGGCACTTTTTCATGTTGAGGCTGAGATTGGCAGCATGCAACTTCTGGAAGACAGATTCCAAGTCTCGAAGATGCTGCTCTTTGGAGCGAGAATACACAATGATGTCATCGATGTACACGAAGCATAGCTTTCCTCTCAACTCCGCCAAGACCCGCTCCATTAAACGTTGAAAGGAGGCGGCAGCGTTCCGCAGACCGAATGGCATGGCCTTAAACTGGAACAGGCCAAGAGATGTTATGAAAGCAGTCTTTGGCTTGCTCTCCTCTGCCATCGCCACCTGCCAGTAACCAGACTGCAAGTCCAAAGAGCTGAACCAGGAGGCACCTTCCAGGGATTCAAGGATGTCGTGAATGATGGGCATCGGATAAGCGTCTGGTAAGGTCTTGGCATTGACCCGCCTATAGTCCACACAAAACCTATAGGATCCATCAGGTTTGTTTACTAGGACCACAGGGGATGACCAAGCTGACTGCGACGGCTCAATGATCCCATCCACGAGCATTCTCTCCACATGGTCTTCGATGACCTTCTTCTTCAGAGGGGAGACACGATAAGCCTTGGATCGCACCGGCACTTCATCCTGCAGGAAGATGGTGTGTTTCTCCACCGATGTCTTCCCCAGTATACTGGAGGTGACGGTGGGCCAGTCTCCCATGAGCTGGTGTAGCTCCTCCGGGCTGTCCGTGTCGTAGGGTGCCACTGACTCTCTCTGGACAGTGGAAGCCCAGCAACTTCTCATCTCCCCTGGTGGTAAGGCGTAGTAGAGGCGAATGCCTGGTTGGTACATGATGGAGGGAGCCTTGTCCCACACGCTGGAGTCGGGGTTGGGTTGGCTTAAGAATGGATAATAGGTGTAACCTTTACCTGATTTCAACCCATATCTCCTCTTAGCCAGATCAAGAATGGCACCAGTTTCAGAAAGGAAGTCCAGCCCAAGGATTAATGGGAACACAAGATGGCGGTCCTGCATCACATGGGTGTCGATAGTGGTTTTCATACCGTGCCAGTCGAAGCAGACACCTTTCTTTCCCAAAGCGTGGCGAGTTGTCCCATCGGCTAGGACAAATCCTTGTCCTCCTGCCGGTAAGAAGGTTTCGTCGGGTAACATGATCCGCTTCCCCAGACTTTCCCTAATCAGCGTGTATGAACTCCCAGTGTCCACAACGGCTTCTACTGATATTCCCTTGATGGTAACCGGGACTAACAGGATCCTGGGTTCTTTCTTTTTGTAGCCCTGGTGTTGTACTACTGAAAGCTCTGCTGTTTTCTGAGACTGCTTCTTCTCCTTCTTTCCCTGTTTTTCGGTACTTGCCTTCACCCTCTGCCAGTACTCCTGGGACCCTGAGAAGTCCTTCTCCACCATGGAACCCACCTTCACCAGCTGGGTCACTGTCGTCACAGTCCCCCTCAGGCAGCCAGCCACTTTTGGGTTGAGATTACTCAGGATGCGTCTCACTATCTCGTCCTCTGGCATGTCTCGCTTCCACTTGAGACATAGTGCACGATAATCATAAGCAAAGTCCCTGAGACATTGTTCTGGTTTCTGCACCATGGCCCTCAATCTCTCCTCTACTTCAGTCATGTAGTCGGAGGGAAGGAAAGCAGACATGAAGGCACTCTTAAATGAGACCCAGTCATGAACTTGGCTTTTTTCAGCCTTCCACCAGCTGAGTGCTGGCCCCTTGAAGACAGAAGACAGTGCTCCTAAGAGTTCCGGGTTGGAGAGGGGTCTGAGCCCAAGGAAGTTCTCACACTCTTCGACAAAGGCAAGGACATCAGAAGTTTCAGTCGTGGCGCCGAATGTAGGAAACTCCAACTTCACGGGAGGTTTGGAGTACGACGGAGAGGAGAGTGAATGTGCACCAGGCAGACTATGGGATCTAGGGGGTGCTATGTAGCTGACATCTGTAGAAACCGCTACATTTCTGGTTCGGTTTGCCACAGGAGTGCTTGTTGGTCTTAAGCCATCAAGCTCCTTCTTCCATTTGTCATCCCTACGTAACATACAGTTCACTGTCTCTCTTTCTAGTCTCTGTATGCTTGCTGCAGTTCCCTCGTCCACCCTGGCTAGGGCAGTGTCAATGGATTTCCTTAGGTGGGTCTCTCTATTCAGGGCACTGTCCACAGAATCTCTGAAATCAGTTTCCAGCTTAACCACCTGTTCCTTCAGAGAATTCACCTCACCTTTAAGTTCCCCATAATCCTTCATAGCATTCACTATGTCTTTAAGCTGCCCAAAATCAGCCTGTGTAGCATACTGTATTCCCTGTCTGTCACCAGTAACATTTAATTCAGCCTCAACCCCAACACCATCACCAACCCCCTCCTCCTCCTCCTCCTCATCATCAACATCATCATCATCATCATCCTCATTATCATCGTTATTTCCAACAAGTGCTTTAACGTCTTGACCGTCATTTTCTAAGTACAAATCACTCAATAAAGAGGATATTTCATCAGTAGGATTTCTCCTTGTGACGAAAGGTCCTGCGGTGAAATCGGGGTCACCAAATACAGGCATATTTTCATTCACTGGAGTAGATGGAGTATCAATAACCTCGGCTGTATCTACTGGGTGTTCTGCCATATTGTTCAATGTTCAATACAAAACAAACAAAACAAAATCAATTTAAATCAGTCCCCGTACGGGCCACCATATGTAACGGTCAGATACTATATATTTGACTGTTACTATTTTTTAAATCACGGGTATTGAATGATCTCTTTAAAGATACAATTGATTATGTTGAGAGCAGTGCACTTCAACAAATAAACAACAAATAAACACAGCCAGAAATAAAGCACGAAAGTTTGTGGTCAAGTTAACCCTTTTATCTAAATCAAATGACAGGAAAATAATACATGCATTGCAAAAGTAGCAGATCGTGAAGCCCGACGGTAAAGTCCGCGTCTCGCGCACGCTCGCGCGCACTCGCCTATTGTTCCAATATTGTTCCTTGTAGCGTCTCCCAAACGCTCCCCCAAAACAGCACGAAAAAAGTTAGTCCAAAAGAAATCCAAAAGCAAAAGTAATCCTCTCCAGAAGCGGAATAATCCAAAGAAACGGCAGATCTCCACGGAGAAAAGAAACGTATCCACGCTGGATACAAACACAAAATAAACGGTCTCACCAATAGAAGAATGTCCTCAGCGTTTCTTCCCTTTATCGGTGAGTATTGACAGATAATGTGGCCTTTGCTATTTTCCACTGATAGCTTCGAGGAACAGACAAATAATCAAACTAAACCAGGTCTCCCGTGGACTCCCTGACGGTTTGTCTCTGTCATTTCTTTTCCCCCCCCTGAGGGCCGGCAACTTCCGCACACTATATGGTGCGTCCGTCACAGACCCATCAATCAATGTCAATCAATCCATCACAATACATCAAAATGAAAGCATAAACATATAAACCCCCCAAAACAATAACAAAATGAAAACATAACCATCACAAACGATAGGACCTTACCCTTAAAGGATGGCGTTAATTTAAGGACTATTTTAATTCATAGGCATAAACTTTTAAATGCCATTATAAAACTAAATCCTCTTTTACACATGTGTGGCAGCGCTACAGTTTTCTTTTTTATATTACTCCTACAAATTGTGTCCCAACATCATGCAAATCAGTACCCATTATCTCTATAGTCAAGTGGTCAAGATGGTTCCGTCCAATTTTTCATATTACATCCTGATTGCTGAATTCCGAACATTGCTGCCACACAATAACCTACCTGACCTGGCGGAGACCTGTGCTCCGAGGAACACTTTTTCTAGTTCTAGTTATTATTATCATCATTAGTTGATGCTGATGCTAAAGATGTCTTGCACCACTTTTTTTTGTAAATAAGAAAATTCATCATATATTTGTGCCCTTTAGCTGTTGTTGTTGTATTTGCCACAGTAAATGTTCACATAAGCGGAATTTGTCCTGTGCATTTACTCATCCTAACTATAAGGAGCAGCCGTTCAAGTTTGGGATGCTATTAATTCAGTGCCCTAAAAGGCCATGAAGTTCACCTTATCATACCTAAGCCAGCTGACAAAGATCAGATGGGTGCGCCACATGCATTTACAGGGAATGTTCATTTTAATAATCAATCAATTAATTTGGTTTTGGCTTGAATCAATGGAACTAGCACAGTATGTTAATTTTCCTAAAAGAAATATCAAGGTTATACAGAAAATAATAAAATACTTATATTTTTAATATATTTGATATTTTTCATTATTCCATTCCGACTGGAATGGATATCTGTGCTCCAAGCAGTGCACTTTCTAATTAATGTTAAAATAGATTGCTGATTCGTACCTATCTAATAACAATATTGAGCGAGACACTTAACCCGTAACTGCTCCTCTTGTGCTGTTAAAATAGTTGACCACTGCTCCTAATAGTTAGGATGGGTAAATGTTAAAATAGTTGACCACTGCTCCTAAAAGTCAGGATGGGTAATGTTAAAATAGTTGACCACTGATCTTAATAGTTAGTATGGCTGAATACAGATGTTCCAGGTATGTGCAAATACCCCCAAAACAACAATTTACAATTTAGGCATTTAACAGACGCTCTTAATCCAGAGCCACAAAGACGGGGTTATACATCAAATGCATAGCAATAGTAATCTAAGATCAAAGGTAAACAAAGAACCAATGACAATGATTGAGATTGTCAGCATTTTACACCAACTGATACAGAGGTTTGTCAACAGGTGAACTTATTGATGCCCTGATTGGCTGGCTGTTCTCATAAGTCATCTCCAGACCCGCCCACAGTGTTCCCACCTGTCACATGTGTCACATGTGCTTTCTGCTCATGAATCTGTATGCAGGTATGTGATGTCTCACACCTACGTACTGTACGCTATGGTGCCGTCACCCTCGGTTAAAGAGTGTGCCATGCCAGTGTTTCTCAACCTGCAGGTCTGGATTTTTTTTCTTTTTCTAATAATATAAGAACAAAGGCAAACATTTTGAAAATAGCTGATTGCAAGGCATTATGAACTTTTAGATTGTCTATTTTGACATTTTTCATCTGAACCGAGTCAAACCAAATGTATATGCCTCAACTCTTACAATTACAGTTTAGGCATTTAGCAGACGCTCTTAATCAATTTCAAGTGCTTGTCATGGTTGAGGGGTCCCGAGTTCAAATATGATTATTTTGGGGAGTCGCGGCCTGCAAACGGTTGAGAACCACTGTGCTATGCTACTGTAATACAATACAGTAGAGTAGTTTAGTAGTATGTATTGTATTACTTTGTGTTTGTGGGTTCATTCAATGAAGACAAGTTATTGAAAGAGTAGAGGTTCTTTACTGGTTGAATCTTGGTAGTAGTTTTACAGGAGAGGCACAACAACAACAACGTTCACTGGCGGGCTTTCAGACATGAATGAATGATCTCCTTGCGCATGCTCTGTGTGTCCTAGCTAGGCATTACTAGTCAACGGATGTACTGATCAACACAGGCAAAAGTAATCGAGTAGGCAAATAGGATTTGCTCATATCATTACATGTATAATCACAATTGACTGTATGAAATACTGAACTGAATTATAAGATAACGGCTAGAACTGTAGATTACAATGTATTGCACTGTATAACAAAACTCTATGAAAGTATGATCAATCCTCAAGGTCAAAACGAGGCTCCAGTCTTGCATGGGTTTTAATAGAAACATAAGTTATACTGTGTAGTTGTGCTTAATATAAATATATAGAAACGTAAGTTATACTATGGAGTTGTGTTTAATAGAAACATAAGTTACTATGGAGCTGTGTATCCCAGTAGTGTGAGCCCTGTAGAATTTAGTCTGCAGCTGAAGCTCTTCTCTTTAATAATAGGCTACTTCAAATGACTTAAGGGTTTTATTAGTACAGGATGATGTGATTGTTGTTGGTGAGAGAAACAGACATAATTCACATACCAACATGGGTTTGTTTTCATTCGGGGTGTGTGAATACCTGTCACTGTACAGTATAGTCTGGCAAAGCTTTAAGTCTGTGTTTGTTTCTACAAACAGTAGTCTTTTAAAATGTGGATATGATATTTGATTAATTGTATGTTTACGTGATGAGTAGGTGACGGGTATGTCATTGTCTACAAATAACTGCACAACACATTTGCACAGATGGAATGAGTGAACATTCACAATTGTATAAAAAACATTTGCATACTGATTTCTTTTCTTTGTTTTCAGTGATGGCCAGATGAAACACCAGGTAACAATAGATAAACCTTCATTAAGTGAAAAACACCGTCACCTCCCCAGTAACACTGTTTTATCTTTCCCTAAATGAGTCTTTGTTGTTTGATGTGGTTAATGTGCACCATGTAGTGGACTCATTGTACAACTACACCACCTGATCTCTGATTTCTCTGCTGTAGAGTTTTAAACTGATTCATCATCTCAGAGCTGGACTCGCCACTTAGCTACTGTAGCTTTGACTCCATTGTATTTTATCCACTGTTAATACAGGCTGGATGTAGAAAATAAAGCACTTGTTACCAGATGACAAGTGAGTTTGAAGTCTTTAAAGTTCTTTGTTAATCTGTTCTCTGGCCTTCATGACAGCAGTGGATATAATACGGTATTCTATCCTGAAAGACCACACTTTTTGGTCCTGAAAGTCAATGCCTGTCCAGATTACAATGCCATTTTGACAAGAATTACAAATAATGATATTTGATTGTTTTGAAAAGTGCAATACTATGCATTAGTCATGTAAAACTGTGAAACTCTCTCCCTACAGTCCCACAATCCATGTGGGACTATAGTTCAGCAGTGCCACCTTGTTGTCAAAACCACTTATGCCCTATATTATACTTTAAACACTCACTCACACACACACACACACACACACACACACACACACACACACACACACACACACACACACACACACACACACACACACACACACACGCACGCACGCACGCTCAAGCGCGCTCGCTCGCACGCACACACACACACACACACACACACACACACACACACACACACACACACACACACACACACACACACACACACACACACACACACACACACAGTTTCTTCAATAATGAAATCAACACCTCTTTCAACAGCAGTGTAAAGAGATGGAGTCCAGAGTGGATGATGATTGTGGAGAAACAAAAGGTTCCTCAGAGCAGGTAAACAGCTTCAACCTTTGTCCTCAGACAGCTTTCAGATGACCACACACATCATGACTGTAGTAGGTTTACTGTCTGTATTTTCTATAAGTATATACAGTAACATACCTTAAAACTCCGCAATTTAACCCAATGTGCAATGTTTGACTGATCTGCTCGCTTTACAACATTTGATATTGCAATCTACCAAATGTATTATTATTATTTATTTGTCAAAAATATTGCACATTATATCAAGTACAAGCTCATGTTAAGTCCATTACAGTTTACACACTAAAGGTCCTTACACACCGGGGCGATTTTTTTCATGCAAATAATACGTTTTTTTTTAAACCTTACAAAGTCAATGCAAGCTTCCACACCAGTTTCGCGGAGCGAAAAAAGCGTCTTTTAATTTTTCGGAACGAGTCCGAATTTTGCGTATATTCGCATATTCGCCGGTATGTAAGGACCTTAAGTGTTGTTCTTCAAAAAGAGCTAAGGAACAGGTCAAACTTTATACATTTTGTTTTCACATTGGCCCTCGATATATTGGCTTCGCATTAACTATAGCTACTTAAACTGTTGAATATTCATAAATATCTCTGTATTAAAAACTGAAAAGCAACATCAAAAGCTCATTGTTGCTGCTGCTTAAAGGACAACTTTGTTTTTTTACAACCAAGGTTTATGTTTTAGCTTGTAATTAAAGTAAATAAAAGATGAGTGTTACATTTTTTTAATTTACTGCTTTCAATAGTTTTAGCAATTTTCCCGATATTTTTTTTACAGTGGGCGGGGGCATTCTGTCCGGTGGCTAAATATGTATTTTTTTTACACAATAACCCGGCGTTTTCTTAATTATTATTTACAGTAGCTCTTCTAGCCCCCAATAACTCACATCTGGCCATCAAAGACCACAGGACCATGTTTTATTGTGTAAAAAAGGCATATTTAACCACTGGACAGAATGCCCCCGCCCACTGTAAAAAATATAGCGAAAATTGCTAAAACTATAGAAAGCAGTAAATGAAAAAAAAATAGCACTCATCTTTTATTTACTTTAATTACAAGCTAAAATATAAACCATGGTTGTAAAAAAACCAAAGTTGTCCTTTAAAGGGACACCAGCGGACCGGTAGGTAGCGATTCCGGTAGGAGACACAACGAGTCGTTGTGTCTCCTATCGGAACTGCTGCCGGTCATCAAATTATTGTCTTAGGAATGAGACAAAAAACAAACAAAAAAAATCCATCAATTCAAGTCCATTCCATTGAAGCAAAGTTTTTTTTGGGTGAAGTGTCCCTTTAAACTTGGTACTCCATTAGAGGAGGGTGCTTTATAGGCGGCTTTCCATGACAGCTTAAGCACGACACTGTCCCGCACAGTCCAGAACCGCACCGCACCGCTTCAAAATGTCTTGCGTTTCCATTGCAAAAAAGTCCCCCCTCGCAGAATCCCCCACCCCCCTATGCCACCCTCAGGCTACAGAGTTAGCCTAAATGCTAGCGTGCTTCCTCAGAGCTAGTTTGGCTATTAAGTTATTATTTGGCCATGTTCACCCTGACTTTAATCTTCGCTATTGTTGGGAAGACCTTGTTAAACATTATTAGCGTTCATCAACGCACATTCAATGTTGCCAGGTTTAGCAAAAAAACAAGCAATCAGGTCTATGAAAACAATCCCAAAAGAAGCGACTATCTACTTCTATTTGAAAATAGCAGATCTACAAACTCACAATGCGTAGCGATGCGACGCATTGTGAGTTTGTGCATCTGCTATTTAAGAAATATATATGTACATAATGTTGGACAATTACATATTAACCCTGTAAGACCCGGATTCTTTTCAAGTTGTGATGATTCCTGGCTCTGTGGGGGGTATTTACGTAATGCAAATATCCTGGCCAATGGCATTGTAAGACTAAACAATAGGGCATCGCAGTTATGCGGCCACTTCCTGGTGCCACTGCAAAATACTCAATGCATTTTTCCCATTGACATTTCCATAAATATTTATATCAATTAATCTAAGCCTAGAATCAAGCCATCCAGGGTCCTGGTGAATCATGACCATAAAACGTTTATTTCTGTGATTTTATTTTATTTTATATTTAATTATATGATATACTATATTTAATAAATACCCTTTGTTTTGCCTTTTTCAAAAAAGTTTTTTCACAGAATCAAACGTTTTATGGTCATGATTCACCAGGACCCTAGATGGCTTGATTCTAGGCTTAGATTAATTGATATAAATATTTTTTGAAATGTCAATGGGAGAAATGCATTGAGTATTTTGCAGTGGCACCAGGAAGTGGGCGGGAACTGCGATGCCCTATAGGACCCAATGAGGATTTAGAGGTGAAAAAATTAAAAAATAACAGAAAAACAAATTATTTAAACTCCTTTCTTTATAAAATATAATTGTTGCTAAAAAGCATCGCTGGGTCTTAGAGGGTTAATTTGTGGGTCCTTCACATGAAAATGTTTAAGAACCACAGCTTTCAACGACATATGGAAACAAGCCCTAAATAATCAACTACACTTTAGAAACAAGCAGTTGTGGAAAAAGTACTGCAATGTAGAAGTACTCTACAAGTGAAAGTCTGGAATTACTTGAGTAAAAGTACAAAAACTATTGGTATCAAAATGTACTTAAGGTACCAAAAGTAAAAGTACTAAAATGTTTGAAAATAGCAGATCTACAATGATGCGATGCGATGCGTTGTGAGCTTGTAGATCGGCTAGTTTCAAATAGCCTAGGGATAGGGCTTAAGTGGTTAATGTTTTATAATGTAATCATTTATATCTGAAAAGTAACTAGTAACTAGTAACTAATACGTTTTCAGATAATTGTAGTGGAGTAAAAGTACTACCAATATTTACAAGCAACTTTACAATAAAAAGAAAATAAGCCCAATGTCGCTTATAATAAGTGGACATGGCAACACTGCTACCGTAGTGTTTAGATTTTACAGCGACCTGTGTGGACAGACACAGCTGTGAGCCGACCAAACAGTAGCAGCAGTGTTATAGGTCACAGATTTAGCCCCGCTTAGCCCAGCTCAGACCCATAGATATATATAAAGGCTAGATGGCTCAAGGGGGCGGCGCAAGCGTAGCTCAACCGCGGCCATCTTGCGACGGTCACTCATAACATTATGTCTATGGTGCATATACTTTGAAATAACCATAGCGTGCTCAATTTTCATCCGATTTCCAAACGGTTTGGTGTTTTGTAAACACCAAAGATGTAGTTATGATACTGCATACTTATAATTATAATCATGTTTTTTTTTTAATACAATAATATCATAACTACATCATTGGTGTTTACAAAACACCAAACCGTTTGAAAATCGGATGAAAATTGAGCACGCTATGGTTATTTCAAAGTATATGCACCATAGACATAATGTTATGAATGACCGTCCCAAGATGGCCGCCATGTGGCGACGTCGTACTCCATTGGCCAGCAGCGCGGGTGAGTCATCTAGCCTTTATATATATCTATGCTCAGACCTACCCAGGACTGGGTACTTTTTAGGCACCAGTGTAGTACCACTTACACACCACTCTTCCCACTTCATTGTAGTGGAAACCGAGGCAAGTGGGCGGTGTGGTGTGGGGTAGGGTGAGGCCATGCATATGGAAAGCCGCCTTAGTGACCCACATTCCCACCTCAATGCTCTCTAGTCCAGTTGTGTCTGCAGCCTCTGCATCGCCCTGTGGTGACATGTATTTAATTATTTATTCTGGATGTGCACAGTGCATGTTGTGTGTCTCTATTAATAGCAGGGACGTGCTGGCCACTTGGACATTTGGGAACATTCCAGAACGGCCGGTGGTCCATCCAAAAAAAAAAAAAACATTTTTTTATATTATTGAAAAAATGTTTTGCTCCTGTTTTAGGATTATTACGGTAATTTCCGGGTCGCGTGGCCCAATTATTAATTACGTTACTGTTGTGCTGGGACGTTTTTCAGCAGTGTTGTAATTTACATAGGGTTGCTGGGTTAAAACCAGCCGGTTTTGGTCCCAGCACGCCCCTGCTCTAAAAACCAACCGGTTTTGGTCCCAGCACGCCCCTGCTCTATAGGCTCACACACCATTTACCCTGATGTATAAATTGATGGGCTTAAGGACCAATTATTCTAGATTATTCTATATAAAATATAACATCAAAACATACAAAACCATACAAGACATAATGTTGTTTAAAGCTGCACTATGTGAATACAGTATAACTTATGTGAATACACTATAACTTATAAAATTGGGGTGGTTGTATTTTGTCTTCCTGCTCTTCTATTGAGACATTTAGATCGTGTCAAAGGTCATGTGTCACCTCACCTAGACACAGGATCTGACAAAAAGGTTGACCTGAAGGTCAAGATTCAATGTATTCCCTGAGCAAGCAGGCAGGCTTTATTAGCTCAATGGTAAAACACTGTGCATTTGCGCAGGAAACCAGGTTAAAATCCAGGGTAGAATAGAAAAGTTACATAGTGCTGCTTTTAATAGCACTTCAGGCATGATATTATTGACACAACATGATTGTGTACAACAGGAGGCTGTTGACAGCTTGACTTCAGAAAAAAAGGATGCAGAAAAAAAAGGTGAGCTTTTTCTGTTCATGGTACAATTCAATGCTTGAGGTAAACAATGGCTTGTCAAACCTTGTGTTTGCTAGTGTGTACATCAATATCTTATTCCAAAAATATAAATACCAGTTGTTACAGTACTATGCATGTGGGGATGTAGCAATGCAGATAGCTTTATGTTTGATTGATATGACATAATTGCCTGTGATGCATTTAACGCAACTGTCTATTTCTCTTTCAAACAGCACATTTTGTGATCCAGAACAGGGCAGACTTGATTCAAAAGGTTTCCATGGTCATGCCTATAGTAGACAGACTAGGGAAAATGGTCCCTCCTGAGCTCTATGCCAGGATTAAAGCTGAGAAGACAAGCATGGACCAAATGAGGGAACTGTACACAGCCAGGCTAGATCCAGGGGGAACTGATACCAGAGCAGCATTTTACAGTGCCCTTGAGCAACATGAGCCCCACCTGTTGGAGAGCCTTGGTAAGAACATATGTAACTAAATGACTTTACCCCCCACCCTCCTTTTTATTATTCAGCAGTCCTATTGGACACGTTTCAGCCAAAATGGCCTTCAGCTACTATCAGCTACATTACTAGACACACGTGGTAACAAGGAGCAATTTTGATGCAGTCAGTCAACATCAGTTTCAACAATATATCATCAACATTTCTGAACAACATCAATTATACATTATATATATGTTTTCATTTGAAAACAATGCAATACAATGTACTGTCAAGACAGGAGAAAAAACTCACTGAAATCAATTCCTCATTTAAGGGAAACTCTACCAATTTTTCACCCAAATCCTATTTTAAAGTCGAGGACATAATAAACATGATTTTGGAGTGTGTTTTGTGTTTTTTCTGTGTTTTGGTATTTTGAACATGATTTCCTCAACTATGACATCACAGTACAGAATGCAGTTCTTCCTGGTCTACAACAAGGCTATAATGAAGAAGGTACAGTAAGCCTACGGGCCGGGCAGACGCCGTTGGCGTGCATGGGAGCCAAAACTGGAATCGGACATTTGGTGACAAACATTGAAGTCTATGGCAGCCGGCTGGACCAGCTTGTGAACAAACACTATTTCTGAACGATTGCGTGCTTTGTCAGTTAATCCGTTCAGGAATATAAAAGAAAATATATCATATGTTGTTTTCCAATCAATTCTTTTCGATGTGCACACTGTATAATTGTGTTGAGGTATCTGAGGCCTGTATTGTTTCTGGCAGTGTTGCCAGATTTTGTGAGAGAAATAAGCAACCAGGTCTAGGAAAACAAGCCCAAAAGAAGAAACTAGGGCGCTAGGCCATTATGAGCACTTTAAACCTATATACTGTAAACATTGAAAAGAGACGATCTACTGTACAAGCTCACAACGCGTCACTACGCGACACGTGAGCTTGTAGATATGCTATTTTTTTTTAACATTCCAACGGAACACAAATCTGGTACGGGGGGCTCCCTGGCACAAGACATTTTCCGATGGGGGTTAGGGACGAATACATATTCATTTGGGGGTTCAGAGAACCACTAGTTCACAATTAAAAAATTGTGAAGCAAGCCCAAGTAAGCAACTACACTTTAGAAACAAGCCCAAAAAAAGGCGGACATGGCAACACTGTTTTCTGGCTCTGCAGATTTGGTTGTCAGGCGGTCAATGATGGACAGTCTCGCGATACTTTGGCACGTTCAGAAACTTACTTTGTGCTCTTTAGATAGTTCAATAAATGTATACAGTGTACACATCTAAAAGCGACACAGCAGAAAACAATGTGTGATATGTCTTTTATTTTCATGGGCCGAGTATTTCACAAAAGTCGGCGTCGTTCATAAATAGTGTTTGTTCTAAGCTGGTCCACCATGGCTCTCATAGACTCCAATGTATTCCATGGCTGCAGTCTCCCGGCCGACGAAAATGACGTAGATTGCCATACCTTCTTTTATATACCTTGGCCTAGCAGCACCTTCACAGTGAACGGCACCATGACACTCCCACAATAACTTATGACGATATGTAAACACCATCTAACATCATTGATACTTGCACACACAATACAAATGACTATTTACCTAATACAGGTTAAAACAAATTCATAATGAACTAGATACATTCAAAACAAAAGCCAAACTAACAAAAAACCCTTCCGTCACACCCTCTACCTTCCCTGACAACTTGGAGCCTATTCTGGGGGGAACATTCTGTAATTGATATTGACATTTTAGAATGCCAACCTGTTCTAAAATCATTTCTGTACTATCTAACTATCTGTATTTGAACCAAGGGGGTTTAAACTCACTGCAGGGTCTTTTCACAGCTCCTGTTGCTGTCATTAAGCAACAACTGTTCCACTGTCTATTTACACACTATTCTCTTTCTTGCTGGTTCAGCAATACCATTGATCTATAAGTGTAACATGTCTCTACATAGAATATTACCATTCAAAGACAGCATCTCTGGTAAAGTGGACACTAGAACCACGCGAACCAAGTTCACCATGCGTTGCGTAGAGAGCTTGTAGATTGGCTATTTTTAGCGGCGCTGGCGCCGCTCTATACATAGTATAGAGCGGTCCTGCTCTATACCTGGCTTTTCCGTCAACGTTCTGATTGGTCAGGTCTGTCAACGTTCTGATTGGTCAGGCCCGCCAAGGTTCTGATTGGTCAGGTCCGTCAACGTTCTGATTGGTCAGGCCCGTCGAGGTTCTGATTGGTCAGGTCCGTCAACGTTCTGATTGGTCAGGCCCGTCGAGGTTCTGATTGGTCAGGTCCGTCAACGTTCTGATTGGTCAGGCCCGTCAAGGTTCTGATTGGTCAGGCCCGTCAAGGTTCTGATTGGTCAGGCCCGTCAAGGTTCTGATTTGTCAGGCAAGGGGACTATTCATGACATCACTATGATGTCATGAATATAGAATTTGATGTCTATATAAACAATGACTAAATAAACAATGAGTAATATCTAGAAATATTTAGTAATTTCATTTTATTATTCATTTGGCTAAAGTCTCCTTCTAGGTAAGTTTTTAGCGGCGCTAGCCGCTCTATACCTTTAGGTATAGAGCGGATCCTGCTCTATACCTGACTTTGTCCGTGTTCACCGTCAACGCTCTGATTGGTCAGACCCGTCAACGTTCTGATTGGTCAGACCCGTCGACGCTCTGATTGGTCAGACCCGTCAACGTTCTGATTGGTCAGACTCGTCAACGTTCTGATTGGTCAGACACGTCAACGTTTTGATTGGTCAGACACGTCAACAAAGTGATTGGTCAAGCTTCACGTGACACATGGCTATAAACACATTATAAACACATATCGATGACATAATGTATCAAAGGCGCCGCTACCTTCACACAGGGTGTGATTTTTGATGAAGAGATTTGGTGTTGGCAGAAAAAAGCGTCCAAGAAAACGTTGGTCCATTTTTACTGAGAATAGAGGGTTTAAGACAAGTGCATGTGAATGACATCAATAATTATGAATGGCAGATTCATATGGTAGAAGGGTGCAATTTATGACAATAAAGCATTGAGGTGTTTTGTTTTTTGTAGCCCACATTTGTATGTGAAACTCAATAATTAGTGCAAACTTCTTCTTTATTTGGGATAATAATTTTTCATTTTGCTATTCTATATTATGCTCACATAAGATATTCAGATGGGTAAACTGTGCAAAGTATTCAGGCCATTCATCAACAATAACAATGTTTGCATTGAAATACATGTGTCTGGCCGTTTGTTTGGGATCGTCTGCCTTGTATTCACCCTGCATATGGAGTGCTGCTGGATCACTGAAAGAAAACTACAAGTGAAAACCCACCCAGTGACACATGACGCATCTGTCCCATTTGGTTGGTGCCTAGCACTGCCGGGTCATAGTTCATAGTTGAACCCGCATATGTGTGACCGGACCTTTAACAAGGTGGTTGACTGGAGGGGAAGGTCTGACTGGAACTACAGGAAACATGGGCTGTAGTCCAGAAAGAACTGACATTCTGTACTATGATGTCATATTCGAGGAAATCATGTTCAAAATATCAAAACACAGAAAAAACACAAAACACACTCCAACATCATGTTACAGTATTATGTCCTCAACTTAATTAAAATAGGATCTGGGTGCAAGATTGTTGCCCTTATTTGGAGCTTCTGTTCTCAAAGAAATGAATAGAAATCTCCTCATTTTGAAGTAATGTCACTTTAATGGTCCAGACAAATTTACCTTATTTTCATCTCCACAAGCCAACATAGTGGCGGAAAGTAAGTATTGAAAGCATCAAACTACCCCCAGTAAATTATTTCCAATGATGCTATTTACATGACATTTCTACCAGACATTGGTATTAACGCAAAAACACATTCTTGAGTTAACATTCTTCCTTTGCTACATGGGAGTGTGTGTGCAAAGTTTAATTAACGAATTTATTGCGTTCAAATACAAAAGATACTAAGATAAAGGGACATAGTATATCTGTCGCTGTGTTACTGTTGAAGTGTTGATCAACATGTTCATTGATGTCAGCTATGAGTGAGAAAAATATGAAGGGAAATATAAAGCCTGATATGCAACTGACTGATGGAAATAATTAGTTTTGCGAACGTGCTTGTTGCCTGGGATTCATCATGAGATACACCTGTGAGCCGCATCAAGAAGAAGAAGCGTCATTAAAAACATACAAAATGTATTTCAATTAGCATTTTCAATAATTGTATCCCTGTGTCATTCAACATCATTATTATTATTTATGGTTAGTATTGTGATTTCTTCATAGGTGTTAATTAGCATCATTTAGAAATATATTTACTGGGGAAAAGGTTGACACATTAAATACTTATTTTCCCAATTGTATATTGGTTACCAGGAACTTGTGATAGTTCTACTGGCAAGATATGAATGTCTTCCTCCCTAGATAATGACAAGAATCCTATTCAATGAATGTTATGTATAACTCACTTCATTACTCCTCTTCTTATGCAGGAGCTGTACTTCCATCAGAAACCTCAGCTAACAGTGGTGAGTTATGAAAAATTTGATTTAACTGCCAACCTTCTAGAGAGCAGTATGAAAGTCACAGCTTTAACATGATGGAGAGAAGTAAGAAAGTCTTTATTAACAGCTTTAACATGATGGAGAGAAGTAAGAAAGTCTTTATTAACAGCGTTAACATGATGGAGAGGATTAACCACATGAACCCTATTCTGGGCATATCATAGGCAAACATTCAGCAAAACTACTTGTACAAGCTCACACTATGTTGCGCCTTGTAAGCTTGTTCATTGGATATTTTCAGCAAAGATGATTTAGAAGGAAAGGGGAGGGGAACAAGTGTAGACCCCCTGAGGGACTCTGGTCATCTAGGGTCTAAATGGAAGCATTCCTGACTGAACTGAAAATAGTCTGGAACTTCCACCAACACTTTGTCTTAAAAGGCCAAAGACAAAACCTCTTAAGTTTCAAACCATTTTGATGAAAAAAAGCGATGGATGCAGACTTGATCAAAGTCTGGCAGTACAGACCTTTGAAAATACCCCCAAAGGAACATTTTTACCATTACGATCTAATTCCCTCAATCTCACTTAAATTGTATTTATTTATTTATTCGTTCATTCATTTATTTTATTGTGAGGTTGTATATCGGCCTTTGGAGTCTTTGAACAATGTGGTTAAATTCATCACGTACGTGCAATGTAATTGTGGGCTATAAGTTATATTGAGTTTACACAAGTTTTAACACAAAAATGTGATTTAATAGGTTATATTAATTTCATAGAAGTTTTAACACAAAACTGGATATTGTAGAAACTACACACATACATATACTGTATATGCTTATTTCCAAGTGTGACAGGAACTGCGTTATCAGGCAACAGGTAGTGTTATGTGGCCCTATATTACACCTGACACAAAGAGTCACTGCTAGTTTACATCCGACCCATTTCCACGCCCAGTACCAAATGTACTTGCACCCATATGTGCACCATGGGAGAAAGTGAGAAGAGTCAGAAAGTGGTTGCACCTTAGATCAGCTCTGACCTCATCTAAAGCCCGGTGCATTACACCAGTGTAGCTTTTCCCTGCTATTTAAAGAGCGCATTAGATAGAACATTGACCTATTTTGGCGCACACTTTCAAAATCCATCCAAATTCAACACATCACTCACATTACATGTGGTAGATTAGAGATACAAGCCCCTCCCGAATCTCCTCAGTCACTCACAGTCATGTGCGGGCGGTGCATAGAAGCCCCGTACGGCCAGGGCTTATAAGTAAAACCAAGGGCGTCAATCTGTCTTGAGGCTGGGGGGGGTCCCCACGGTCCTCATGCACGCACGCGCAGCGCGCGTGCGTGCATGAGGACCTCCCGTGCGCGCACGATTTTTTTGGCACGGTTCTGGGCGGATTGGGTTCGTTTTTTTCTCCAGTTTTTGGTTTCTTTATTTTGGTTTTAGGGTTAAGATTAGGGTTAGGTTAGGGCTATGTTTTTTTTTTTTTTTTTCATATCTCTGATTTTCGGGACATTGCTCTGCGTGTGCGGGACAGAGGGTCCAATTTTGGGACTATAAATTCTATTTTACCCACCACTGGCTGTTTCAAATAATGAGCAGAGCAGAGGAATTGAGCATCAACCATCTACGATTATCAATAGCTAGCTACTGTAAATATAACGAATAGAAGGTTTGGCACAGAGACGTGTGAGTTTTGTTCAGAACATGAAGTTTGCTTTATATTAACTTAGTAAACTTACTCATCACTGATGCAGCCGCACTTGGAGTTGGTTTGTTTCAGAGGATAGACAGACACTAATAATAAATATAATGCACCTGAGAAACTTTGGTCAACTTCATTATGTACTTGCATAATACATGGTCTTTTGGACGCAAAAAAATACCTACTGTACTTGGATCTGATGGATAGGGTTCTGTGCAGACTGCAGTCCATTTGGAAACACTTGGTTGGACCCTACCTGATCGTAGTGTCACTCCATTCAGTCCATTCTCCTAACATTATCCGAACGGCAGCGGCTAAATCCTTTGATCTCTGATGACCGTAACATTCTCCATATCCTTCTCTTCAATACCTTTGGTTTTGGTCAAACCCCCCAACTTGGAAGCACCAGGAGGTTGTTTGTTTATAATTATACACTACGAATCCTTGGATTTGATGATAAACTCCCGTGGTCGTTAGTTTGAGTCGGCGGGGGTCTATCTCTGTTTCTTTTTCCTCGGTATCTTTCACCGTTTTAAAATAGGCTACTACTTGCTAAATTAGTGTTTATTAGTGCATGTCATGATTTCAAAAGCGGGTACGGATTCTACTAACATAAATTAAAAAAGTATTTTTTAATTATCCTAAATTACTTGGGGGGGTCCAATCTGAAGCTAGGGGGGGACAAAACCCCCCCGTCCCCCCCGACGCGCCTGAGTAAAACAAGCACTTCCCTTACCTTGTTCTGCTATGCACCAAATAACCCACCTATGACAAAACGTCCCACCACCTGCAATGTTTGATTGTTATATTGTATGTAAAAAATAATTAGCCATTTCTTGTCAGTGTATTTATTTTTTCAATAAAACATTTCATTGGACCAATTTTTAGGTCAGGGTAAATGGTGTGTGAGCCTACTGTCACGGTACCGGGAAACTGGTGAACCCAAATCCAGAGACTAAACACAGAGTCAGGCTAAAAGATCTTTATTCAAACCAAGGTGGAAGTAGGCGTGGAAGTGAGCAGGCAGGCAGGCAGGCAGGGCAGAGGCCTGGTAGGCAGGCAGGCAGTGGAACAGGTGAGCTGGGTTCTGAAGCACAGGAGAAGAGTTTGAGTTGCAGGTAACACAACAGTAGGAATAGATAACACAACTACAAATACAGACTAGTAACTTCACTAGCAAATACAATTACCAAGAGTCATGCTACTACCATGGGAGGTTGTGCAATGATCTGGTGATGAGTGGAGAGAAGACCAGGGTTCAAATACTGTGAGGGTTGATGAGTTGAGGGCCGGCAGGTGTGTCAACTGAGGGAGACGAAGTGACCATAGGCGGTTGTGCTAAAGCTGGAAGTTGGGAGGCAAGCCTACGCCCACACAGAGCCACAGTACGCCCACACAGAGCCACAGACTGTGACACCTACAGAGCAGGGATGGGCAGCTTTGATGATGGAGAGGGTATATTTATCTAAACTATATTTCAACACTCACTCCAGAGGGCCACATTACATATACTGTCGCGCAGACACCTCTTATCTCTGTATTTTAACTTTTTTCGTAAATTAATGCCGTACTTCTATGTCACACAAAAGTAGCAAAAATATCCGATCTGTGGTTTTAGAACTGTTGTTTAAATAGGTCAATAATTCATCTGATCTCAAATGGAAGATTACTACAGATGTGCCATTTCAAAACTTCAAATGTCCTGCCATCGGCAAGACAGTACATTTTCAGGGGATTCCCAGGGCAATAAGAGGGACAAAGAAGGGCATTTAAAATGCTGAATTATTTTGATGATCACTGCTTTTATGATGCTAATTAATTTGAGCAACTGGTCAAGGACCTCTTGAAATCACCTTTCGCCTCATAATGAGTCTGACACCTTCTTCAACACACATTCTTTTGTTCTCATGTATATGGATGTCTGTTGAAGGGAAAACGGGGGTGTGTAGTGACAACCTCATTTTCAGTGGCAAAACAGTGCATTTTTAAGGGCAGAACAGGGAGGAAAACTCATTTTCAGGGCACTTTCAGGGAAAGAACAGTAACGTGTGAAGTTTTGAAGTGGCACATCTGTACATAATCCTACCACTGTTATGGTAACAACAGCAGACAAACAATCGCCCTTTTAACTTCAGAATGATCAAGTCCTCTCTTTTGAGGACCATATTTACCATAAGATGCACTTACTGATGCTGTCTGTTTTTGTCTCGTTTTTTTTTTTTTTTTTTTGTCATTTAGAAACTCAACAACTCAAGTCTAATCTTCAGCAGGAGTCGAAGTGTTTGGAAGAGTGGAATGAAATCGGTCAAACATCAAACAAAGCTCTTAATCAGATATTCACAGAGGTCTATATCACAAAGGAAGAGAGTGGCGAGGTCAGTAATGAACATGAGATCAGTCAGATTGAAACCGCATTTAGGAAACCATTCAGACCAGAAGCGCCAATCAAACTTGAAGACATCTTTAAGCCTTTACCTGGAGAAGATGAAATCAGAACAGTGATGACGAAGGGAGTGGCTGGCACTGGTAAAACAGTCTCAACTCAGAAGTACACTCTGGACTGGGCAGAAGATAAAACCAACCAGAATATCCACTTTGTGTTTCCATTCACTTTCCGAAGGTTGAATTTGGTGAAGGATGAGAAGTACAGTTTAATGGAACTTCTTCAACACTTTTTTGGTGTAATCAACCCAGCAAGAATCTGCAACAAAGAGACCCAAACTGTGTTAATCTTTGATGGATTAGATGAGAGTAGGCTTCCTCTACACTTCCAGAAGAATGCCATCTGGACTGATGTCACGAAGCCAACGTCAGTGGACGTGTTACTGACAAATCTCATTAAGGGACACCTGCTTCCCTCTGCCCGCATCTGGATAACCACACGACCTGCAGCCGCCAGTCTGATCCCTTCTGTTGACAGGGTGACAGAGCTGAGAGGGTTCACTGACCCCCAGAAGGAGGAGTACTTCAAAAAGAGATTTATTGATGATGAGTGCAAGGCCAGAACAATATCCTCACACATCAAAAAATCACAAAGCATCCACATCATGTGTTACCTTCCAGTCTTCTGTTCGATCGCTGCTACAGTTCTAGAGAATATCTTGAGAATAGAGAAGGATGGTGCACTGCCGGAGACCCTGACTGCGATGTACATCCACTTCATAGTGGTTCAGTTCAATCATCAGAATGCCAGGATGGACGGAGATCAGAGACATTTGGACTTGAATCCAGAGAATATTAAGGCTATTCTGGCTCTGGGAAAACTGGCGTTTGAACAGCTGAAGAAAGGCAACCTCATATTCTATGAATCAGACCTGAAAGAGTGTGGCATTGATATCAGAGATGCCTCAGAGTACTCAGGAGTGTTCACACAGATGTTCAAAAAGGAGTGTGGGTTGCACAACGTCAAAGTGTTCAACTTTGTTCATCTGAGTGTTCATGAGTTTCTGGCTGCTCTTTATGTCTTTCTCTCATTCAAGAATGATGGTCTCAACCTAATGTCACAAACAACCTCCAAGTTGTCCAATCCATTTAGATCTAAGAAGAACCTTTACCAGAGTGCTGTAGATGAGGCCTTAAAGAGTCCAAATGGACACCTGGACTTGTTCCTACGTTTCCTGCTGGGCCTCTCAGTGGAAACCAATCAAACTCTCTTAAAAGTTCTGTTCAAACAGCCAGATAATAGTTCACAGACCAACCATGAAACAGTCAAGTACATCAAGAAGAAGATCATGGAGAATCTCTCTCAAGAGAAAGCAATCGGTCTGCTCCACTGTCTGAATGAGCTGAATGATCATTCTCTACAGGAGGAGATCCAACAGTACATGACCTCGGGAAGTATCTCCACAGACAAACTTTCTCCTGCTCAGTGGTCAGCTTTGGCATTCATGTTGCTGTCATCAGGAAAGGAGCTGGACGTGTTTAACCTGAAGAAATACTCTGCTTCAGAAGAGGCTCTTCTAAGACTGATGCCAGTGGTCAAAGCCTCCAAAAGAGTTCTGTAGGTGAACTAACACATGGATATATATTATGTCATCTTTCTTTTATAGGAAAGAAAATAGAAACATCTAATTGTAGCGGTATTTTTCCTTTAGGCTGAGTGGCTGCAACCTCTCCGAGAGATGCTGTGAGGAGTTATCATCAGTTCTCACCTCCAACTCTAGTCTTATAGAATTGGACTTGACTAATAATGATCTGCAGGATGTAGGAATAATGAAGCTTTGTGTTGGACTGTCAAGTCCAAACTGTAGACTAGAGACCCTCAGGTCAGTCCAGTATTCCTTAAGCTTTTATATAAATGAGATGTATCCATAAATCCATAACAGGCCAATTTTAATTACTTCATGTCAAACGAAAATGTACTGCATCATAACACACCTGATTAATTACAGGGCTACTCCTTTTTGAATCTCATTCAAGATGACGTCCAAACGGTTTATTACTAGTTTTAAAATTAATGAATACTGTAAATATACATAAATATGTATCTAAATATGTATCTGAAAACATTTAGGCTAGAAATAAGCAATGTAGTGACATGAACCTTTAGTTTCAGTTTGTATAGAAAGGGGGCGTGTCTGATCAAATATATATATTAAATCAAGCAACTTAAAAATTGAATGGGCCCGTGTGTGTGTGTGTGTGTGTGTGTGTGTGTGTGTGTGTGTGTGTGTGTGTGTGTGTGTGTGTGTGTGTGTGTGTGTGTGTGTGTGTAGGTTGTCAGGCTGTATGGTCTCAGAGAAAGGCTGTTCTTATCTGGTCACAGCTCTGAGATCCAACCCCCATCTAAAAGTGTTGGACATAAGCTACAATCACCCAGGAAAATCAGAAGACACGCTGCGCTCTGCTGGACAACTGCAGACCCTCAGGTAGGGAGAGACTTGCTGCCAGTTCTTAGTTGTTTAAGAGTAATGAAATCATACCGTGATGCTGTATAGGGTCTGGCAAAAAAACCAAACAATAGGGGGCGTCAACTTGTAACTTGGTAACAGGGGCCATGTTGGGGGTCAGAGGCTGCATAATAATGACACTATTCTTACAGATTGAGGTGGATCATGGGGTTTGTGACGGAGGTTGTAAAATGTGACTCTTCCGGGCTATTACATACTTTATTGAATTACAATGGTGCAGACTTGCAACATTGTAGTTACAGATGACATAGCTTGAAATGTCAAAATTGTTCGTTTTTTAAACGGCCACATTAATTCATCATACAAGACAGCTGTGTCGTGACTTGTGTTGCCAGATTTTGCGAGAGAAATAGCAACCAGGTCTATGAAAACAACCCCAAAAGAAGTGACTATTAAAGGCCACATGAGCACTTTAAACCTATATGCACCTATATGCATACAAGCTCACAACAAATAAAAAGCAATCGCAATCCCTTCATTTTACTCAGTGTGCTTGCTTTTCTCTGCCCCCCCCCCCCCCCTCTTCCTATAAACAGAACTTTAACTTACATCTTAGGACAAGCCATATTCTTCATGCAACACATATACGTTTCACCTTTCTCAGAGCATTGTCAACATTGCTCTGAAGCATTTTTTCACTGAACAGTTTTTGGCTACAGGCTGACTGTCACACGCTCTCTCTCGTCTCGATATTAAGCACCACATTAATCTAAGCATATGCTGCCTGACAGCTGCTATCCAAAGTGACGGACTGACTGACTCTCTCTGGTTGAAATCAATGCTCAACGTCATGACGCTATCCGGTAAAATTACTGTGTTTTCACTTCAGGGAACATTTTATTTTCCCAGTACATTCGCAGAAAAGTACTAGGTAGCTTGCCATACTTTTAATTGCCATAATGTGTTGAGCACAAGGTAATTTCTATCCATCCTGTTCACTATGTAGTCGGCAAATAAGTAAATGTTTTGTCTTTATGAACTACTACTCTACGCACCACGCCCCACGCACTATAGTAGTATTTATTGTTTAATGGCATAAATGCATTATCTATCATTGTTTCTATTATCAAATAGAATATACAGGCATGACTTTGTCTCTCCTTCACCCCCAGTGTTGACCATGGTGGAGAGTGCTGGCTGAAACCAGGTTTGAGGAAGTGTAAGTGTTTATTCTGTTTCAATAAAATCAAAGCAGCACACATCCTGCTATGTAGAACAGCTCATATAAACAGCAGCTTGTGACTTTCACTTAGCATAACTGTAACATGTTTATATTAACAAAAACATGCATTATATTTCCTGGGGTTTATTATATAAAACAATCTAGTTTTGGAACCATGGTGTCAAAGCTTTCAGCACTTCATCTCTGAATGTAAACTCTCTGGCCTGTAAGAACACGCCAAACAGGAGTGATTTAATTAAAGATAGCCTCTTTCTAATTAAAAAATGTTTGATGTGGGCTTAAATAATGAACATTAACTATTAGGGAGACATATATTTCAGAGTCTCTATACTTAAGACCTGTGACGAATAGCCAAAATAGCCAATTTACAAGCTCGCAACGTGTTGCATCATGATGCGTTGCGAGCTTGTATATCGGCTACTTTCACTGTCTTTAGATTTTTTGAAATACAGTATACACAGTTTATCAGTACAACCACTGGTTTGTTTACATCTAGGAGATACAATACTCTAAAAGAGACCTACTTTAAACACCTTATAAGCAATAAAATACTGAGTAAATTACTTTAATTGCAATTAAGGAACTGAAAAGTATAAATACTTGTAACAGAGTATTTCTACATAGCAGTATTTATACTTTTACTTAATCTATTGATTTAAAACAAACAGCCTCATCCTGAGTTCCCCATTAAGACACATTACGACACAGAAACTATCTGGGGATGTCCATCAATAGCTTCCTGTTGGGGCACTGATAGCCGAGTGGTAAAGGCACGTACCACATGGGCTCTGATTCCTGACAGCGAGTCTGGGGTTCAATTCCTAAGCCTGGTGACGGCTGCATGTCACTATAGTGTGTGTGTGTGTGTGTGTGTGTGTGTGTGTGTGTGTGTGTGTGTGTGTGTGTGTGTGTGTGTGTGTGTGTGTGTGTGTGTGTGTGTGTGTGTGTGTGTGTGTGTGTGTGTGTAAATTATTTTCCAGGAAAAATTATAGTGAAAACAGACGATCTACAAGCTCATGTGAGCTTGAAAATCTGCCCTATTGGAAATAGGGCTTAACCACTTAAACCCTGTATTATTATTTAAACAGACCTGAGTTACAACTGTACTTGGACCGCTTTATTTTGCCCGCCGAGCAGGGGGGCAAAATAAAGCAGTCGTGAACTTGTAGATCTGCTATTTCTGGCAAACAACGTGCTCACAACGTGTCGTGATGCAATGCGCTATGAGCTTGTAGATCTGCTGTTTTCAAATAGCAAAATAATATGTTTCATAATATCATAATATATATATCCGAAAAGTAACTAGTAATTAAAGTTTTCAAATCATTTTAATGGAGTAAAAGTACAATACTTGCCTCTGAGATGTAGTGGAGTAGAAGTAAAAGTATTGGAAATTGGAAATACTCAAGTAAAGTACACATAGCTCAACATTTTACTTACGTACAGTACTTAAGTAAATGTACTTACTTTCCACCACTGGTAATTATAGAGTAGGTGAACATTATACTTAAAATTACAGATCTACAAGCTTACACTGTGATGCGTTGAGAGCTTGTAGATCTGTCATTTTCTGACATTTTTGAAACAGTGCTCCTAGTGGTTAATAAGTTACATTTGTACATTATTATAAAGTTCTATATGATTGTAAACTGGTGTTGTGTTGTGTGTTGTTCTCTCATCAGATATGTGTGAATTCACACTGGATCCAAACACAGCACACAGAGAACTCTCTCTGTCTGAGAACAACAAGAAGGCGACACGTGTGAAGGACAATCAACCATATCCTGACCATCCAGACAGATTTGACTACTGGCAACAGGTTCTGTGTAGAGAGAGTCTGCCTGACCGCTGTTTCTGGGAAGTAGAGTGGATTGAATGGGTTCATATATCAGTGACACACAGAAGAATCAACAGGATTGGACGGGGTAATGACTGTAAGTTAGGAGGCAATGACGCATCCTGGAGTCTGAGATGTCGTGGTGATGATAACAACGATTACACTGTCCGTCACAATGGGGAGCCGACTAAACTCTCTGTCCGTTCCTTTGACTCTGTCCTCCGTCTCCGTCGCTCCAACAGAGTAGCAGTGTATGTAGACCATCCAGCTGGAAGTCTGTCTTTCTACAAAGTGTTATCTAACACATTGATACACCTATACACCTACCAGACCACTTTCACTGAACCACTCTGTGCTGGGTTCTACTGCTGGGGTTCTGGTTGCTCAGTGTCTCTGTGTCAGATCTAGGAGGTACAGTAACAGACACGCACACACGTTTAGCTTTGAGTTTGGGTAGAGAGTCCAGATTTGTAATTAATGTAATAATGAATTACATTTTTGGGGTTGTTCATTCCACATTATAGCAAAGGAGAAACACAAAAAGTAACCTGGGTATAACTATACAAATGGGTTCTACAAAGAGAAAGGTAACATACATACAGAGAGAAGAATAAACATCAACCCCACATCCTCCTTTTATCATCATTCCACTGTTTCTATTGATTGTATTCCTTAGTCTCAGCCTTTTCTTAATGTAATGTAATGACCTATGATTGTATCGATTTATTGTGCTTATCAAAGCCATTTGTTTGGTCAAATGGTCTGTAATGACCTATGAATTCATTGTATGGGACATTGAGATGGGTTGTACAATGTTGTGCTTATTAACTCTTATGTTATAGTAACCTGTGTATCATGTGTGACACACTTTCTAATAAACACATACTGTAAGAAAGTCACCTTGTTTTGATGCAATCTTTAAGGGTAATAATACTAATAAATATAGCTGCAAGCAGCGATAATACAGGGCCAGTGAATGCAGAAAGAAAAAAGCAATGATAAGTAATATGCACAATAAGCCATAGAAACATACTGTAGAAGACTGAACTTGAGAGAAAGAAGACCATGCAATTAAAAAATGAGCATTTTAAACCCTCACTAACACTAACCACAGTAAAACAACGCCTAAGCCTATCCTCAAGAAACACTATGTGTAAACCTAAGAAAGCCAAATCATGATCACCTCAATACATTGTTGGGGACAGGAATCGAACCAGCGACCTACGAACTCACAGGCTGCCTCTCTTCTCATTGAGCTAGATATATGGCTTCCCTGACAGCATCTGTTGACATCTCTTGGAGCCAAAATGCCTTTATATTTATTTTGCTTGTTATATGTAAATGAATGATGTGGCCTTGGTGATAATGACACTGATGTCTTCTTAAATCACAGTGGGTGGCCCTAATATCTACCTCATATTTCAGAGGTGTGTCATTATTAGTCACCATGACAACCACCACAGGAGAGGTGTGTCATGGTCAGTAGCCATGGCAACCACCACAGGGGGTGGTTACCCATTTATACCTGGTTGGTGGGTGATTGTGTCCAGGTGGCAATCTAGAATAAAAAAGAAGGATGGATTACAGGGGCGTGTCCCAGCGTAGTACCGGGGTATTGCACATGCGCAGTGTTATTAGGAAGTGCACGACGGAGTGTTCCAGCAGAGGCGCTACATAAAAAACCCCAGGATCCCTTCTCAGTCGGTCGAGGTGTGTGTTTGTTGTTCTCTCCACTCAGCACCTAAACAGCTGGAGGTTTGTAATTCTAATACACAAGTGGACTAAATGACTTACATAGTTATAAAGAACAACAACAAAGTGACATAAACCCCCATATCCAAGTTATTAATATGCATATCTATCATGTGGTGTTCACAATCAACAAATAAAAAAACATTTTGAAGACGAATATAAGTTTTTATACTGTGAGCATATGTAAACGCATAGGCCATATATATATATATATATATATATATATATATATATATATATATATATATATATATATATAATTTTTTTACCTAATCTCTTCTAGGCAGCGACTCCAAATATAATAATATGTGTCTTAATATGTGGGCTACAAATCCAATAAAGTAGCCTACACTAGTTGCCATACTCTGTATGTAGTTCCAAATGCAATTTCGGAGCAATAACATTTTCCTATTTAAAAGTATTTCTATTTATGTGTATGGTCATGGTTATTGTGTAATTAAAAACAATGCTGTTTATTACCACACTACAGCACATCTGAATCTCGAGCACTTCAATTTGCACAAAATACCTGACAGTAAAGCATCAGTAGATAAGAATTTTAATGATTTCTATAACTTTGGGCTGATATTCATTCAGTGATATGCCACACAATTGTGCCTATTATGGCACTAAATAGGCCTACTTGTTTTGGCCATATTAACATTTAATTTCAGCAAATAAAGATCTTCAGCAGGTCTCCGTGGCTACTGAAGTGACACAAAACAAACACTACCGTTTAAGGGTCACACGCTGCCATCTATGAGCCTTTTTGTATGTTCAGGCAGGATTTTACTGCGCATGTGCAATACCCCGGTACTACGCTGGGACACGCCCCTGTAATCCATCCTTCTTTTTTATTCTAGGTGGCAATGGGGAAAAGCCACACAGTTTTTGACCGTGTTTCATGTGCTGTACAGGTCGGCATTCAATGCTTCTGTCTGAGTATTGTGTATCTATGATTTATGGGCAATAAATGGATTGACATATCCGAAAATATACAACAGCTCTGGACATTGAATTTCATGCATGCGTCTAACTAAACTCAACCAAGTTGCCCCTCACAGTAGGCTTAAAGGTAAAGGCTCTACAACATCTATAATTATTTCCGTCCATTATGAACCAAGCCTAATTTTTTTTGTCTCCTCGGAACGAAAACTAGTGAAAGTATCCGATCTACAAGCTCACAAAGGGTTGCTATCTGAAAAGTTGTGTGATTGTAGATCGGCTATTAAAGTATGTCACACATTATAAAAACATACTCTCAAATAAGCATTTCATGTTATCTTTAAAAATTGCACATGCATTATTTGATGCAGTCATGTTTTGTGCGATGCAATTAAAAAGTGGAATGACCCACCCACAGACAGACAGACAGACAGACAGACAGACAGAGAGAGAGAGAGACAGACAGACAAAAAAGCAAAGTGCAATAATAGCACATGGAAACGGAATAGATTGAAATTGAGACAAAGAGAGAGAGTCAAGGCTCATGTGTAAGCAGGTTTAATGTCATGCCTCGGCCAAACGAGGCATGACTTTTGCTTGTTTAAAGTTTGCATTTAAAAAAAAAATCTATAGCGCCAATTGGACCAATTGGAGTAAGATTGGTTTCAGTGATATTTGGAATGACCCTATCGAGGTTTTATGGCTCTAGGTCAAAAAGGGTATGAGTTGTACCTGTTTAAAGTGTGCACTTTCAATTGAGTGCTATAGCGCCACCTTTTGACAAAAGATTGTGAGATTAATTTCTTGATAGTTTTTCATGACCATCTACCATATGGTTTCGTAAAAAACGCATGCACGGTTAAGCCAGAATTGCCAAAAACGGCAGAAGGAGAAGAAACAGAATAATGCCAATATCAAAATGGAGCCATATGCTTGAAGCCTGGCCCCATAAATAGTGAATAATGCCAATAATAAAACGGAGCCTTGCTCTGCAGAGCCTGGCCCCATAATAAAGCAGGTGTGTGGATGCCACAGCGTGAGGACAGTGTTAGTTGAGGACAAGAGGAGATCAGGTTTGACCAGATGTGTGTTTGTCACGGTAGCTTTAATAGCTGTGGTTTCCATTCATGTGAACAGGTATTCTGTGTTGATGAGAGAGTCTTAAAGCATGCGTGGGTGAGATGTAAGGTGTGCTAAAAGGAACAATGGGAACAGATACTGAACCTGATAACACATTAATGAAGGTATGAGACCTTTTAAAGGAATGCAGTGTCAGTGGTTTGATGCCAGGGCTCCTAACTACCATCAGATTATTATTATTGTCTCCTCCAAGCCGAAGGCGTGACCGAGACTATGTTTTGCACTGTGTGTGTGTGTGTGTGTGTGTGTGTGTGTGTGTGTGTGTGTGTGTGTGTGTGTGTGTGTGTGTGTGTGTCCTCACAAGAAATATTTTGTTTGTTAATATAATATATTATAATAAATAGTTTGTTTTATGGTTAAGAAAGATTTTTAGAGACACGTTTACAATTATGAAAATATTCAGGTTAGGGTTAGACATTTAGAGGTTTGGTTTAGTGATTAGAGTGAGTTATGACTCATTCACACTTTATTGCAAGTTGGTGTTGTGCACCGAAAAATAGCTGACCTACAAGCCCTTGTAGATCAGCTATTTTAGGCTCTTGGCTTATATGACAAAAATGGAATAAAATAAAATAAAGAAATGAGGCAGGTGTTTGGATAATAATAAATAATAATAAAGCAGGTGTGTGGATAATAATAAATAATAATAATAATAAAGCAGGTGTGTGGATAATAATAATAAATAATAATATTAAGTGTTAGTAATAATAGCAGATAATAATAATAAATAATAATAAAGCAGGTGTGTGGATAATAATAAATCCTAATAGTAAAGCAGGTGTGTCTCCTCCAAGACGAAGGCGTGACCAAGACTATGTTCTGCACCGTGTGTGTGTGTGTGTGTGTGTGTGTGTGTGTGTGTGTGTGTGTGTGTGTGTGTGTGTGTGTGTGTGTGTGTGTGTGTGTGTGTGTGTGTGTGTGTGTGTGTCCTCACAAGAAATATGTTTGTTTTATGGTTAAGAAAGATTTTTAGAGACACATTTACAATTATGACAATATTCATGTTAGGGTTAGACATTTAGAGGTTTAGTTTAGTGATTAGAGATAGAGTTATTATGACTCATTTACACTTTATTGCAAGTTGGTGCCGAAAAATAGCTGACCTATAATAATAAAGCAGGTGTGTGGATAATAATAAATAATAATAATAATAAAGCAGGTGTGGAATAAAATAAAATAAGGAAATGAGGCAGGTGTTTGGATAATAATAAATCATAGTAAAGCTGGTGTGTGGATAATAATAAATAATAATAATAATAATAATAATAAAGCAGGTGTGTGGATAATAATACATAATAATAATAAAGTAGGTGTGTGGATAATAATAAATAATAATAATAAAGCAGGTGTGTGGATAATAATAAATCATAATAAAGCAGATTTGTGAATAATAATAAAGTATAATAATAATGTATAATCATAATAAAGCAGGTGTGTGGATAATAATAAATCATAATAAAGCAGGTGTGTGGATGCCACAGCGTGAGGACAGTGTTAGTTGAGGACAAGAGGAGATCAGGTTTGACCAGATGTGTGTTTGTCACGGTAGCTTTAATAGCTGTGGTTTCCATTCATGTGAACAGGTATTCTGTGTTGATGAGAGAGTCTTAAAGCATGCGTGGGTGAGATGTAAGGTGTGCTAAAAGGAACAATGGGAACAGATACTGAACCTGATTTAAAACCTTAAAGCATTTTAAACCCTCACTAACCCTAACCTTAGTAAAACTATGCCTTCCCCTAATCTTAAGAAACACTATGGGTAAACCTAAGAATGCCAAATCATGATCACTCGACACATCGTCGAGACAGGAATCGAACCAGTGACTTCCAGACTCATAGGATGCCTTTCTTCTCATTGAGCTAGACATATGGTAGCCCTGGCAGTGTCTGTTGATATATATAAGTCTTTCCGTCCCTGATGAACCAAGCCTCTGTTTTGCTAACTACTCTAGATCACTGGTTCCATAACCATCTACCGATAGAGAAATTGTATTTGAAGCAGATGCTGTAGAGAGCCATTGGCCCAACAGACCACAACCAGTGAAAAAGGAGCTCACACAGTTTCAGGCGAATTACTCACAAATCCTGGGTTTAAGTGTTTTTCAAACAGCTCAAAATTGCAGTCAATCTAAGGGCGGAGCTTACTGGTCAAACCGATAGATGTGTTCCTCATGAGTCAAGGCACAAGTGTAGGCAAGCTTCACGACTTTGGGCCAAACGAGGCATGACTTTTGCTTGTTTAAATTTAGAATTTTCAAAAAATTGCTATAGCGCCCCCCTTTGACCAATTGGAGTAAGATTGGTTTGGCTTCATTTTTTCTCTTCAAAAATCCGCCGCTAACGTTTTGTCGGCATAGGTCCACAGTTCATGTGTAAAAAGTTTTGTGCAGATTACTCAAAAATTCCAGGAGGAGATAGTATTTAACTGTTTTTCATATAATTCAAAATGGTGGGAGATCTAAAGGTCAGAGGTCAAAAGTCAGACCATCAAAGTTGTTCATCATGAGTAGACGCATGTGTGTATCGCCCACAGCGTCCCCTGCGGGAATCGAACCCAGGACCTTCTAGCTGTGAGGCGTGTAGCTGTGAGGCGCTACCGACATACGCCTACCAAGGGGGGGAAGAGGGAAAATATGGAAGGGGAGAGGGGGAGAAGGGGGAAGGAGAAAAAAGAGAAGAAAGAGAGAAAGAAAAAGAAAACAAACATGGAAAAGATGAAAAATGCAACAGGCCCGTCTTTTTGTGCTTCTTCCCAGTGATTCATCCAAGTTCTTTATAAGTATACATGATAGATTAATGAAAATTGGGACTTTGTCAATTTTAGGTATGCTTGGTGAGGATCCAAAGGTCGGGGCTGGTCATGGGTTCGATCCCCACCTACGCCGTGAAAAAAAACCCTGCAATGATTTAAAAAAAGAAAATCCTTATTGTTTTAACCATCTAAATAGACCAAGAAATCGCCTTTTTCACCATTATCTATTTGTACAATTGTATTATTACAATATGTAGGCCTACATTGGCAAACTTTGACAGATGCCTGTTAAGCATAACCCTTCAGAGACTAGTCTGTACTTCATTCATGACTTATTATATTGTAGATCTATTCATATATTCACTGCACTGGTGACGTACTCACTACATTATATATAAATGTATATATTCCCTGTACATTTTATATTTATTGTTAGACTGTACATAATTATTTTCACTTATTCAGAGATCCACCTCTTATTATATTAGCTATATCTAGATATATCTAGATATCTAGATATCTAATCTATTATATAATCTTGGTTTGAAACAAATTTACTTAAATGTAGGCCTACCTTGTATTTCATTCTAACTAATGCTGCTGCCATTATGATAAATCTACACACTTTTTACTACTTATTTATATTTTATCTTACTCTGTATGAGATGTAATAAATAAACATCTTGAATATTATGACACCTGAACAAGATTTATCTGAAGTCTCAGAACACTGTTCCAGAGGATGATTTACAGCAAATAACGAATTGAACAGTAATGTAGTGGAGCAGGGAAATAGAGGAATGCATGTTATGTTACACATTGAAGTAGTCTGGATCCTTGAGGTAAAAGTAGGCTACATTCACTAAATAAAAAAGGTATTCAACGGCATGAAAAGTAAATATACTTTTAATCTATAAATTTACACAACATTGTGACAACAAATATATAGGCCTACATACTGTTGGGTGGAAGTTGAGTGGATGTCCAAAACCGTTTCTTTTTTTATTACTAAGCCCATTTAAAAACAGTGAAAATGTTGTGGGCTTGTAGATCTGCTACAATAGTGAAAATAGCAGATCTACAAGCTGACAGCATGTCACACGTTGTCGGCTTGTAGATCTGCTATTTTCAGTACTTTTGTGCAACAAAACATCATCAGAGGATGACAATATCCGTGTCAGCAAGTGTCCATTCATCAAAGATCTCAAAGTCTCAAAAGTGGCAATTGTTTGTTTTTCACTTCAGAAAGCCGCATCCAGATAAAGGTGGTTCATTCTCAGGTCACCGCTGTGTTTTACACTGCGTGGTTTCTATTTGCTGCTCTGTGCTCTGATCCTGTCTAAAGCCCGTCTACCGTATCCTGTCATTTGTACCCACACATTAATGCAAGTACCGTTTCCGTATCCGCTTTAGACCCAGACTGGATCAGAAAGTGCCGGTCAGCTTTGCCAGGTTTCGCGAGAGAAACAATCAACCAGGTATATGAAAAGGCCAAAAGAAGCGAGCCCTTTACCTTGTAAAGTTAACTAAAATAGCCGATCTACAAGCTCACTACGCGTTGTGAGCTTGTAGGTCTGCTATTCTCAACAATATATATATATTTTTTAAATGTGGATTATTTTTAAAACATTTTAACAACATAAATCTTGTATGGGGGTCCCTGGCATACAAAATGTTTTCAGATGGGGGTCCGCAGACAAATATATTAATTTGGGGGTCTTTGACTTGAAAATGTTTAACCACTGGTTTCAACAACATTAGGAAACGAGCCCAAATAAGCAGCTGATTGATTGATTGATTGATTGATTGATTGATTGATTGATTGATTGATTGATTGATTGATTGATGTACTTTATTTAGTAAGACATGAGAACAACAGTACATGGAAGTACAAATTCACAATACAAGGTCTACTAAACTGGAAGACTCATTAAAGCACTGAGCTTGTTTCATGAGTTCCCCACGCACACAAATCATGATGACATATAAGAGACAGACAGATAAACACACTACTATAGAATGTCATACAATCAGTTTACAGGTTACTGGTATGAAAAGTGAAAAATATGTACAAAAGAAGAAAGAGAGAGGGAGGGTAGGGGGTGGGGTAGGTTAGGACTTGGACAGGGGCCATTTATCAATTGCAGCCTCCTGAAGGTGTATCTTTAGGGCAGTTTTGAAAGTGAGTAGGGTTTTACACTCCTTTACTCCTTTTGGTAGGGCATTCCACATTTTTGATGAATAGCATGAGAACGAGTTCATTCCCTTAGTTGAGCCAAATCTGGGTTGAACATGATTAGTGGAGCTGCCTCTGGTGTTATGATCATGGACTTCATTAACATTTTGGAAGTATTTTGACAAATACAGGGGGATCCCAATGTTGTGGTGTATCTTGAAGACCAGGCCCATAGCAAGTTGCTGTACTCTGTCCTCAACCCTAAGCCATCCAATCCTAGCAAAATGAGCATGGGTTAGATGGGTTTTGTAATTGAGGCCAAGAGTAGCCTTACAAGTTTGTTTTGGGATGTTTGGAGCCTTGTTTTTAAGGCCTTGGAGGTGTTGGGATACCATGACGTGCATGCATAATCAAAATGACCTTGTATGAGGGCCGCTGCAAGAATCTTCAGAGTATTCTTACTGACTAGACGATCAATCCTCCACAAATAGCGTGTTGTTTGGATGACCTTTTTGTTCACTTTTTCGGCGTGTTTGTTACCGGAGAGGTTTGCCTCCAAGATAGAACCCAGGTAGGTAATTTCCTCCTTTCTTGTGATAACATCATCACCCACTTTGATCGTGAAACTCTCAGCCTTGCTAAGGTTAGGACTGGACCCAAAGAGGATGGATACAGTTTTACCCAGGTGTAATGAAAGTTTGTTGTCGGAGAGCCAGATGCAGATCTTGCTGAGTTCAGTGCTGAGAGTTTTCTCAACCTGCAGCCTGTCCCTGTCCGAGACCAGCAGAGCCGAGTCATCTGCGAACAGGAACAGTTTGCAGTCGCAAGCTGAAGACATGTCATTCACATATATCAGGAACAGTAAAGGTCCTAGTATACTTCCTTGAGGAACTCCACAAGTCACTGGGAGGGGAGGGGACTGGGTGCCGTTTACTTCCACCACTTGCTCCCTCCCTTCCAGGTAGGATCTCATCCAGTTTACTGACGTATCATCAAAACCTATTGCTTTGAGCTTATTGATCATAATTGGGTGATTAACGGTGTCAAAGGCCTTCTGGAAGTCCAGCATGACCATGCCGCAATATTTGCCCTTGTCGACATCTTGTTTGATAGAGTCGTTCAAATAGAGAAGGCATGTGTCAGTGGAGTGGTTTGTTCTGAAACCAGATTGGAATTTGTAAATTAGATTGTTCTCAGCAAGGTACTTATCGACCTGTTCATAGACTATTTTTTCCATGACTTTCGAGATGGAGCTTAGCTGCACTTTAGAAGCAAGCCCAAAGCTTAGCCAAGTTTCATGGCTGTAGGTCAAACAGGGCATGAGTTGTACCTGTTCAAAGTTGGCATTTTCAATTGAGTGCTATAGCGCCACCTTTGGACGAAAGATTGTGAGAATTATTTCTTGATCGTTTTTCATGACCATCTACCATATGGCCGAGTTTCATAAAAAGCGACAGCACGGTTCAGCCAGAACTGCGAAAAGTGGCAGAATCGACAGAAAGAGGGGAAGAATAAAACAGGTCCAGAGCTGAGCTCTGACCCCGTAATAATAGAGAGAGAGAGAGAGAGAGAGAGAGAGAGAGAGAGAGAGAGAGAGAGATTGAGAGAGACATGGAAACGGAATAGATTGAAGAGAGAGAGAGAGAGATGGAAACGGAATAGATTGAAGAGAGAGAGAGAGATGGAAACGGAATAGATTGAAGAGAGAGAGAGAGAGAGAGAGAGAGAGAGAGAGAGAGAGAGAGATGGAAACGGAATAGATTGAAGAGAGAGAGATGGAAACGGAATGGATTGAAGAGAGAGAGATGGAAACGGAATGGATTGATTGGCCATCTCAACCTATTGCCATTAACAGGAATCGAACCCTCAATCTTCAGATTCACAGGCTGCAACACTACCTATTGTGCTATAGCTTTGTCCAGGCTGAGGGTGTCTGTTGAAGATAATAAACTCTTGCCTTCTGTCATGAACCCTGTTTCACTAACACTAAGATCACTCGTTCAAAAACCATTTACCAATAGAGAAAGTGTATGTCTCCTCGGAACCGAAACCAGTGAAAGCAGCCGATCTACAAGCTCAGAAACACGTTGCTATCTGAAAAGTTTTGAGATTGTAGATCGGCTATTTTCAGAATGAAGTATGTCATACATTGCAAAAACATGGGATTGAACTAGTGACCGCCAGACTCATAGGCTGCCTTTCTTCTCATTGAGCTAGAGATATGATAGCCCTGGTAGTGTCTGTTGATATATATAACTCTTTCCGTCCCTGACGGACCAGGCCTCTTTTTTGTTAACTACTCTAGATCACTGCTTCCCTAGAAAGAAGCAATGATAAGTAATATGCACAATAAGCCATAGAAACATAGAAGACTGAACTTGAAAGAAAGAAGACCATGCAATTAACAAATGAGCATTTTAAACCCTCACTAACCCTAACCTCAGTAAAACAACGCCTATGCCTATCCTCAAGAAACACTATGTGTAAACCCAAGAATGCCAAATCATGATCATCTCAATACATTGTCAGGGACAGGGATCGCACCAGTGACCCACAGACTCACAGACTGTCTCTCTTTTCATTGAACTAGATATATGTCCTCCCTGACAGTGTCTGTTGACATCTATAATTATCTTTCGTCCATTATGAACCAAGCCTCTGTGTCCTAAACTACTCTAGATAACTGGTTCACAAACCATTTAGCAATAAAGATTTTTTTTGTCTCGTGAAAGTAGCCGATCTACAAGCTGTTGTTAGATTGTAGATCGTCTATTTTCACAATGAAGTATGTCATACTGTACATTGAAAAAACATACTCTCTCAAATAAGCATTTCAGGTTATCTTTAACAATTACACTTGTATTAATTGACACAATCATGTTGTCTGCAATGCAACTTTAATGAAGTCTGTATCAAGTGAGGCTTGAACTGGCGACCCTTAGGCTGTGGGGCACACGTTTAAGCGAGAAGCCATTGGACCAACAGACAAGAACCTGTTAAAAAGGAGATCACACAGATGATACAGTTTCACGCAAATAGTTAGAAAATCCTGGGTTTAAGTGTTTTTCAAACTGCTCAAAATTGTGGACAATCTAAGGGCAGAGCTTACTGGTCAACGTGATAGATGTGTTCCTCATGAGTCAAGGCACATGTGTAAGCAGGTTTAATGGCTGTCGGCCAAACGAGGCATGACTTTTGCCTGTTTAAAGTTGGCCTTTTCCAAAAATTGCTATAGTGCCCCCGTTTGACCAATTGGTGTAAGATTGGTTTGAGTGATATTTGGAATTACCCACTACATTTCTACAAAGTTTCAAAGAAATGTGAGTCTGCATGTATGTGTTAGGGGCAGATGAATAATTGTCATAAAACTGCAATATTCATTGGCCGATTAAAGCTTCATTTTTTCACTTAGAAAAAATCCGCTCCCTATTTTTTGTCGGTATAGGTCCAAAGTTCATGTGTAAACAGTTTCGTGCAAATTGCTCAAAAATCCCAGGATTCCATAGATTTGAACTGTTTTTCATATAATTCAAAATGGTGGGAGATCTAAAGGTCAGAGGTCAAAAGTCAGAGGGTGAAAGTTGTTCTGCATGAGGAGACGCATATGTGTATTGAAGTTTCATGGCTGTAGGTCAAACAGGGCATGAGTTGTACCTGTTCAAAGTTGGCATTTTCAATTGAGTGCTATAGCGCCATCTTTTGACGAAAGATTGAGAGATTTATTTCTTGATAGTTTTTCATGACCATCTATCATATGGCCGAGTTTCGTAAAAAGCGTATGCACGGTTCAGCCAGAACTGCTAAAAGTGGCAGAAGAAATGGAATAATGCCAATATCAAAACGGGTCCATGCTGGAAGCCTGGCCCCGTAATAATAATAAATCCAAATCTTTGTGTGATTGGAACTTTGTTTAACATTAACCACTTGAACCCTAGCATTTTCGGCAAATAGGTTTGGTATAGTTGGAAAAAAGAGTATTGAGAAATGATTTAGAGTTTAAGTGGTTAACTGTCTAAAAGTACTCATTAACATGAATCCAACATCTAATAGAAAAGATAATGTGTAAACAAACAAACAATCAAACACTGATGATAGTGCTGTCAAACAAGTCTGAAACTATATATGACAACTATGAAAAAGTTTATTCTGCAACACAATGTTATACAATATGTATTGGGGGTCCTTTCAATTCAATTCAATTCAATTTTATTAAAGTGTCAAATCACAACAAGTTGTCTCAAGACACTTTACATGTAGAGAAGAGACCCGACAATCCCACCCTGAACAAGCAATTTTTGCGACAGTGGCAACGAAAAACTCCCTCTTAACTGGAAGAAACGTCAGGCAGACCCTAGGCTCTAGGGCGGCGGCCTTCTGCCTCGACCGTGTCGGGGGAAAGAAGAGAGAGAGACAGAGAGACAGAGAGACAGAGAGAGAGAGAGAGAGAGAGAGAGAGAGAGAGAGAGACAGAGAGAGAGAGAGAGAGACAGAGACAGAGAGAGAGAGAGATACAGAGACAGAGGAGAGACAGAAAGAGATACAGTGCAGGTAGTAACAGTAACAGTAGTAGCACATATAATAGTGTAAGATATATATGATAGTATGATATAATCCTTATAGTCCTTGCTTCATCCCTCTCTCAGCTAAGGGGTCCTTGGTCTGGAAAACCTTGAAGACCCCTGACTTAAGTACATGTGTGGTATAACAGTGGGGAAAAGTAACTTAGTAAACTTCATTTACTCAAGTACTGCACTTAGCTTAAGTGCAATTTATTTGGCCCTTTGTTTCAACATCCAAACTAAACTGCATAATAGTTTTACATTGAGTGATGTTGTCCTGGCGCCCCCTGGTGTTCAATTTGCAACCACAACCTGTCTAGATGTCATTATTACAATCAATACAATGATCATATTATGATGAGACTGTTGAGAATAGGCTCTATGCACAGCAGCCATATTGGAAAGAAAGTGGGCCTCTTCCTTGCTTCCTTCACAGAAACAGAGCCTTAATTAGTATAAGTGATAAGACTATCACTTATACTGCTCCATAGTGTATCACAGACTTATTTTAATTCAAAGGACCCCCATAACTGTGAGTGTACAAATGGAACCAAGTGGACCCATAAGGGTTCCATTTGTACACTCAGAGTTACACACCCGTAAAGGGCCATTTGGAACCCCCTCAAGGCACCATGAGGGTCCCTGGACTACACGTTGAGACCCACTGCGGTAGCAGAGTGTTTCCAGTGAGCCAACATGCACAATATCAGCACCCTGACTCTGTTTGACCAGAATGGAACAGAGCCTTCATTAGTATCATTGGTAAGACCTGTGAAGGAAGTATGGAAGAGGCCCAATGTCTTTACAATATGTCTGCTGCACATAGAGCCTATTTCCCCTGTGCTGTCTACAGCCTCTGCACAGTTCCACTCTTATCATGAGAGACAGGTGTCTGCCATGGCCACTCAGTCCCCAGCTTATTTATGGCAGTTTGCCTCTGAGTTTGGCACTCAGGGCGTTTGTTAGAACGGACGTCTTTGACGTCCAGTGGCACTAAATGAGTTAGTGTCATTAACTAATGTCAGTCAGGTGTGTGTCACTACAGAAGCCCTCACTTATTCTCCAGCCTCAGCTCAGTGTCTTTGTTTATCTGTATTTATTTGTATTTACATGGTTTTGCTTTGTTGTCAGAAACCATGGCATTGATGAAGTGAAGAATAAACCCCTTAAACTCCCTCTTGGTGTCACAAAGCTCTTTAATGGGAGAAACTTGGGCGGTCAGCTACAGTACATAGGCTACACAGAACCAAGACATGTTTAATAGTGACAGCAGACTACAGTGGACTAAACATTATTACAATCAAAACAATGATCATAGTACAGTAGACTACAGTAAACATTATACAATAATCATATGATGTTAACAGTAGACTACAGTGGTCTAAACAGGGGACAAGATGACAGAAGAGAGGGTAGGTTTTCAAAACAACAGCCTCATGGTTGGAGGAAGATGTATATAGTGAGAATTGGTGGTGATTTATATATATTTTTTAAAGAACAATAGCAGGCTAACCTCAAAACGAGCAATTATAATGGAAATATGTGTAATTGGTGGTATTGCTTTAAGCATTTCATGCTGAGACCTTCGCACCAGCACTGGTCTTGAGTTGAATCATTTATATACATTATGCAGAGATTGTTTTCAATTTAATTGTGTACCGCTGAGCGCCACTAGATGTCAGAGATCCATGCAGGAACATTGAAGGTAAAAGCTCCTGGCTGCAACTGAGCCACACTGCCACAGTAGTGTATCAAGCAAGCCTGATAAAAGTATCAAACTCCCAACATTCACCAGAACACAGGAAATGACATCTACTCTGTTAAAAATTAAAACGTGTACACCATTTGTGGCATGATTCCTAATAAAACATTAGAGAGTAAACTTGTTTTACTGAGTGCAAATGCTTCCCTAATGTAATAATAACCACACACAATGCTTCTAATCTTTATACATGAATGAAATAATAAGGACCACATACAATTGATTGATTGATTGATTGATTGATTGATTGATTGAATTAATACTTTATTAGCAGTAACAGTAAAAGTACAAGTACAGTCAAAGGATAACAGTAAAAAGGATAACACAAAAAGAACCAGGGGCTTGTTTCCATTATGGTCTATTGTACTCAATTCAGCAGTGATACATATCGTTGCTGTCGGGCAGAAACCTCTTATCTCCATATTCTAACTTGTTGTGTTTTTTTTGTTGTAATTAACGCCGTACTCGATCATACTATAGTGTCACACCAAAGCATCAAAAGTGGCAGATTTACAAGCTCGAAATACGGTGCACAGCGACACGTTTAGAGCTTGTAGATCTGCTACTTTTGCTATTTTTCAACTAATACATACAATACAATACCATAGGTGTTAGAATCAAAATGTCTTTTTCCATGGCCCCCGGGGCCTATACTGCTAGGATGGGGTCCCGACCCCAAGTTTGGGAACCACTGCCCTCGGGGTCCATACTAAGGCTCCTCCTTTTCCCCTTTACACCAAATCTCTTTGCCGAAAATAGCCGATCTACAAGCTCACAACAATGCTTCACTGTAACAAGTTGTGAGCTTGTAGATGTGCTATTTTCACAGAATGTTCACCACTGAATAGAGATACTAGTTCATGTGGTTAATAGTCCTCTTCAGACTAACGATGCTAGCGTCTAGACTAGAGCAATAATAATAATAAATATAGCTGCAAGCAGCAATAAGCGGTTTCAAGAATAGGGCAGAGAGCGAGAGAGAGAAAGAGAGAGACAGACAGACAGACAGACAGACAGACAGACAGACAGACAGACAGACAGACAGACAGACAGACAGACAGACAGACAGACAGAGGCAGACAGACAGACAGACAGACAGACAGACAGACAGTGTGAGAGAGAGACAGACAGACAGACAGACAGACAGACAGACAGACAGACAGACAGACAGACAGACAGACAGACAGACAGACAGACAGACAGTGACAGAGTGAGAGAGAGGCAGACAGACAGACAGACAGACAGACAGACAGACAGACAGACAGACAGACAGACAGACAGACAGTGACAGAGTGAGAGAGAGGCAGTGAGACAGACAGACAGTGACAGAGTGAGAGAGAGGCAGACAGACAGACAGACAGATCACCTCAATGCATTGTTGGGGACAGGGATCAAACCAGCGACCTATGGATTCACAGGCTGCCTCTCTTCTTATTGAGCTAGAAATATGGCCTCCCTGATGGTGTCTGTTGATATCTAAAGGTTTTTCAGTCCGTTATGAACCAGAAGCTATAAATGCCCTCAAAGCTGACCTCCAAAATCAGACCTGGAGTGAGGTATATGCTGCAATAGAGCCCAATAAGTCCTATGAAGCCTTTTTGTCTGTATTAATGGATCTATATGACAAACATTGTCCCATGAAAAAAAAACATACACAAAAACAAGCAAAAACCATGGCTAACCAGAGGTATAAATAATGCATGCAAAAAGAAAAATGTACTTTACAAGAATTTCTTAAAGAATAGAAACAAGGATACAGAAAACAAATACAAGAAATATAAAAATAAACTAACTAATATAATAAGAACAAGTAAAAAATATTATTTTCATAAGTTACTGGAACAACAGAAAAATAACATACAAGGAACCTGGAAAATACTAAACAGCTTAATTAAGAAAGGCATTGGAAAGGTTGAGTACCCAAAGTTTTTTAAAAATGATAATAAAATAATGGAAAATCCAAGGGAAATAGCAAATGACTTCAATAAGTTTTTTGTAAATGTAGGTCCTAATCTGGCGGAGATTGAGGAGCCGAGAGATAAGAACGGTTTGGATGAAAGTCTTATTAAGTCAAATTCACATTCCATCTTCATCAATAGTGTAAATGAATATGAAATATTACAAATTGTCAACAAATTCAAAAATAAAAAGTCGACTGACCATACAAATATTGACATGATGATAGTAAAAAACATAATTGAAACCATTGTAACTCCGTTTACCCATATCTGCAACCTATCATTCCAAACTGGTATCTTCCCAAATAAAATGAAAACGGCTAAAGTAATACCCATATTCAAAACCGGAGACAAACAGCAATTAACAAACTACAGACCGATCTCTCTCCCATCCCAATTTTCAAAAATCCTGGAAAAACTTTTTGTGTTAAGGCTTGATGACTTCATAGAAAAACACCACCTACTAAGCACTCACCAATATGGATTCAGAGCCAAAAGGTCTACTTCGATGGCAGTAATAGAACTGGTGGAAAACATCTCAAAAGCAATAGACAATACAGAATACACAGTAGGGGTCTTCATAGATTTAAAAAAGGCTTTTGACACCATTGACCATGGGATATTATTTAAAAAAAATGCAGAGGTATGGAATCAGGGGTATTGCCCTCTCTTGGCTTGAAAGCTACCTAAAAGACAGAAAACAATTTGTTAATTTAAATGGAGTTGACTCAGACATCTTGCAAGCTTCATTTGGAGTTCCTCAGGGCTCGGTTCTGGGTCCAAAACTATTTATTCTTTACATAAATGACATATGCAAAGCCTTGAAGGATATGCACTGTGTTCTGTTTGCAGACGACACCAGTTTGTACTGTACGGGTGCAGACCTGGGGCAGCTCCTGCATGCAGTGGAAAATGACTTAAAAACCTTAAAAAAGTGGTTTGACATAAATAAATTGTCATTAAACATCAGCAAAACTAACTTCATTATCTTTGGAAATAAAAAAATAAAATCTCCAATTCGTTTAACCATAAATGATATTGAATTAGAGCAAGTTAATTTTTAACTTGAATTTTTAGGAATCATTATTGATAATAAACTTACCTGGAAGCCGCATATAGACATCTTAAAAAGAAAATTATCCAAAACACTAGCAATTTTTCATAAAATGAAAGGTATCATTAACAAAAAATCACTCCAGACACTGTACTGCTCCCTACTATTACCTTATTTAACTTACTGTGCGGAAGTGTGGGGAAATACTTATAAAACAATCATCCATCCTATCTTCATGCTACAAAAAAAAGCAATAAGAATAGTTAATATGTCTGATTATTATGCACCAACCAACCCACTATTCATTGAAAACCGCACACTAAAATTAGAAGACCTGGTCAACCTTAACTCCACTGCAATAATGTACAAGGCACATTATAGGTTACTTCCAAGCTGCATGCAGGAGCTGTTCAAGCCCAGGGAATGCAGATACGAGCTCAGGGGAACTGCCATCTTCAAGAAAGTAAAAGCAAGGACCAACTCCAAAGGGAGATGCTTATCAGTCATAGGGGTAAATCTGTGGAACTCATTGGAAAATGATATTAAAATGTCCAACTCAATTAAAACATATAAGAAATTATATAAAGCAAATGTAATTGATAGATATAAAGCATCAATGTAATGAACAAGTAAAAACATGAAAGTGTATATCCATTTATGTGTTTTTGCATACTTTCATATGCACATATACATATATTTATGGATGTGTATTTGAATGCATAAATCATGTGTAAGAAGATATATATTGATACAAATGTAACCTAGTATTTTGAAAGAAAATAGAAAATTTAATTATTAAGTAAATAAAAATAGTAATGAATTCTAAATAGCGATAGTAACAACGATACTAGTGATAGAAGATATTGTTATAATTAAATTTGCAAAAGGTACAAATTGATCACGTCTGAAAAGATAATGTAAATTAAAATGTTTATTTTTTTATTTTATTTATTTTATTCCTTCATTTTTTTGTTTTGTTTTGTTTCATCTGTTCTGAAATGTAATATTTGAAGTTTGTGTTAGTTCATTTTCTTTTGTTTGCGCTTACGTTTTCTTTAAGCTACTATGATAATTTATTTTAAATAGTAATAAGGTGGGCAAAATAAGCTTCGGCTTCAGCCCATACCTTTTCGGCCAAATAGTCACCATGTTGACTAAGATGTACTGTTCAAATGTTTTGTTGTAAAAAGAAATCATGACCGAAATAAATAAACTAACTAACTAACTAACCAAGCCTCTGTTTCGCTAACTACTGTAGATCACTGGTTCACAAAACATTTAGCAATAAAGTTTTTTTTTTGTCTCCTCGAAATGGAAACTAGTGAAAATAGTCGATCTACAAGCTCACAACGCGTTGCTATCTGAAAAGTTGTGAGATTGTAGATCGGCTATTTTCACAAGAAAGTATGTCATACATAAAAAACAACTACTCTCAAAAGCATTTCATGTTATTGTCTAAAAATTGCACGTCTGAATTAACAGGGTCATGTTTTGTACAATGCAATTTAAATGTAAACTGTAATGAGTGGGATTTGAACCAGGGACCTTCGGCACATGAGGCTCACACTCTACTGATGGAGCTATTCAATACACAGCCTTAGACAGTGAGAAACGAGAATACAACAAAACAAAACAAAAGGGCGAATGAAGTACGTCATACATTGAAAATAACTACTTTCAAGTAAGCATTTCACGTTAACTTTAACAATTGCACATGCATTCATTGATACAGTCATGTTGTGTGCAATGCAATTATAATGAAGTCTACATGAGGTGGGAATCGAACCGGCAACCCAGTGGTTTCAAGGCAGATGATTAAGCGATCAACCTATTGGACCAACACACCTGAACCCGTGAAAAATGTCCTCACACATTTATTTGACACAGTTTCACGCAAATTGCTCAGAAATCCTTGGTTTAAATGTTTTTCAAACTGCTCAAAATTGCAGACATTCTAAGGGCGGGGCTTACTGGTCAAAGTGATAGATATGTTCCTCATGAGTCAAGGCACATGTGTAAGCAGGTTTAATGGCTGTCGGCCAAACGAGGCATGACTTTTGCCTGTTTAAAGTTTTCATTTAAAAAAAATTGCTATAGCGCCCCCCTTTGACCAATTGGAGTAAGATTGGTTTCAGTGATACCTGGAATGACCCTCTACATTATTGCAAAGTTTCAAACACATGTGAGTCTGCATGTATGTGTTAGGGGCAGATGAATCATTTTCATAAAACTGCAATATTCATTGGCTTATAAAAGCTTAACGTTTTCACGTATGGAAAATCCGCTTGCTCACGTCTGTCGGCATTGGTCCAAAGTTCATGTGTAGACAGTTTCGTACAGATTGCTCAAAAATCCCAGGAGGAGAGTCATTTTTACTGCTTTTTACTGCTTTTCATAATTCGAAATGGTGGGAGATCTAAAGGTCAGAGGTCAAAAGTCAAACAGTGAAAGTTGTTAGGCATGAGGAGACGCATGTGTGTATCGAAGTTTCATGGTTGTAGGTCAAACAGGGCATGAGTGGTACCTGTTCAAAGTTGGCATTTTTCAATTGATTGCTACAGCGCCACCCTTTGGCCGATGGTTTTGAGTTTCGGGTCTTCGCCGTTTGGCATAGCCCTCTACCATATTGCCGAGTTTCATAAAAAGTGACCACGCGGTTAGGCCAGAACTGCCAAAACCGGCGGAAGAATAATAGTGAAAGCCAACAATCTCAATAAGGCTTCGAAGCCTGATAGGCCTCGAAACCTTAATAATAATAATAGCATCAATTTGTTTATTGCACTGCACAGCATTTACGCACAGCCTCGTTTGGTTTGAGACACAGTGTCCACTGTCCAGTCTGGTCTAATATCAAACCAAACCAGGCTGTCGGTGGACAGCTGTGCGCAATCTCATCTCATGGACGCATCTTGAAGACTTCATTTATGGGCATATGAAGTGGACTGTTATAGTAAATGGACAGATTAAGGTGAAAATGTAATTTCATCATACTTCTGGTGGTGACAGACACCTTAGAATCACAGACAGTTGTTGTGAATTAGGTGAGAAAAATCCTTCTGAATGTGGCAATTTGGAGAGCTCCAAGTTGCGCACGGATGCTTAATTTTTTTCCTAGTTCCTTAAATGCTATAGTTTCTTCGAAAATATGTAATCTCCTAGTTCACAAGGCGTGGCGCTGTGATGCGTCCAAGTTCATGTTCATGTTACTAAGCCATATTGTAGTACAGTCAATAGTAGGCTAATAGGCTGCTTTTAAATCTAAAATGAAATGACAACGGATCTCCCTCCCATGCGCATGTCGTTCTGCAATGATTTTTCATTCATTAGAGGCAGCAAATAAGCAACACATTTAACATATTAAGCTCAGATGATTCCAACCGAGAGGAAAGAGACGGGAGGGCAGGAGAGGGAGAGAGACAGTATAATGTTTTTTCTTTTCTTTTTGTTGCGCGTCGACTTGCGCAGCGCGCCCCATCCCGCACCGCGATAATGGACTCTGAAATCTTGGCTCATGTGTAGCCTATCATAATTATTCACAAAAGTAACATATGGATATATACATTTAGGATTTAGAGATTGTGAGATTGCGCTTGAGATTTGGGTACATTCTGGGTTAAAACTGAATCTCTCCATTGTCTCCAAACTAAAGACCCAGAATTAATTGGAGACGACCAAAAAGAAAGCAGTGCTGTTCACAAAAATGACATAGGCCTATTGAGGCATTTAAACTTTAATTTTATTTAATAAAGGAGGATTAATGAAGCATTAATACACACAGGTGCTTTGATGTTGGGCTAATTTGACAATAGATCAGATGCAAGTGTCTCATTAATGCGCATGAGATGCTTTACCAAGTATGCCTACATTAATTCACATTCATTGTGATTATATAGTCGGAATGGTGGTGTGTATAAATAGCAATGCGTCACTGTCGGAATAGCGATGTCTTTAAAACAAATGGGAAACACCTCCACTCAGAAGAATGGAAGTCTATCTTCTAAATAGCGATGTGGCCGAATGGCGATGTGTAACCGCCGACCCGATGACCAAATATATATATTTTTTAAATCCTTATTTGTTTCTGTTAACAAATAGTCACTACCAAACCTTTCTCAGAATTGTGCAATCATTTGGGAACTATTAAGCCGTTTTTCAAGACTGGTTAGAACCACATTTACTAGACAGCAAAACTATTTTTTACTGTTCCACATGGCAAAACGACAATTCATTATACTGTAGGTGTTTTGTCCCATGGTGTCTGTTCCCAAACAAAATGTCGTATGATAAGACGTACTAAGGACTCTGACCTCTAATAAAACTTAATTATTGTACTAATTGCACTGTGGGCTCTTTTCCACTTTCACTTTTCTTTTTATTGCACTGATTGTACTGGTTGCACGGTTTGGCACCGACACCTTTTTGTTTGTTAGGACACTGTAAATGCGCTCGTGTCTACATGCAGTATAGTTGTATAGGTGTCTACTTTTGTACACTGTTGTTCTTTATTGTCTCCGCCAGGGTGAAAGGCTTGGCGAGAGAGTATGTTTTGCACCCTGTCCGTCCGTCCGTCCGTCCGTCCGTCCGTCCGTCCGTCCGTCCGTCCGTCCTTCCGTCCGTCCGTATGCCCGTCCGTCCGTTAGCAGCTAATCTCCGGCACCGTTGGCCCGGTCGCTGCCAAACTCGATGCCAATTCAGAACCTCTGCCCCAATTTTTTTCACATGGGCCTGTTATAGCGCCACCAGGAGGCCGATTTGTGCAAAACACATTATTTTATATTACTCCTACAGATTTGATCAAAGCGTCATGCAAATCGGTACACAGTATCTCTATAGACATGTGATCAAACCGGATCTGTCCGATTTTCCAGATTCCATCCTCATTGGCTAAGGTTGGCTTCCAAAGTTTGCAGGATTGGTCCGTTTTGAACAAAATACCTCAATTCATGAACGCAGCTTGCGATTTCCGTGAAATTTCACACGCACATTCCCACTAGGCCGAGGAAGAAATGACAGCCTTTTCACATTGGCCTGTTATAGCACCACCAGCAGGTCTAATTTAGCAAAACACATTTTTGGAACAAAATGCCTCAAATCATGAATGCAGTATCCGATTTAAGAAGAAATGCCAGCCTTTTCACATTGGCCTATTATAGCGCCACCAGGAGGCCACAATAACGTACCTGACCTGGCGGAGACCTGTGCTCCGAGGAGCACTTTTTCCAGTTGATGGTGCTTCTTATTGTTATTTCTTGCCTTTGAATTATTATTGTGGGATCGCTAAAGCGATCACACTAATGTTATCTTCACTATTTGTTATTGTGGGATCGCTAGCGATCCTACTAATGTTATTGCCGATATTCTGACCGTTTTTTTGGACCCTAACTAGTCCTTCATACTTTTAGCTACAAACTCCGTTCCAACTCTACAACGTTTGGCCTACTTAGGACATGTCGGCTACATTTGGATTTTTGAAATCATTTGTACTTTTAGAGATATTTCACTTTGAATTGCTAAAAAATCCCATTCATTTCAATAGGGAAATTTGTACTTTTAGCTAGAAACTCTGTTCCAACTCTATAACGTTCAGCATACTTAGGACATATTGGCTACCATTTGAATTTTTGAAATAAGTTGTACTTTTAGAGATATTTCACTTTTTACTGCTAAAAAATCCCATTAATTTCAATGGGGAAATTCATACTTTTAGCTAGAAACTCCGTTCCAACTCTATAACGTTCAGCATACTTAGGACATATTGGCTACCATTTGAATTTTTGAAATAATTTGTACTTTCAGAGATATTTCACTTTTTACTGCTAAAACATCCCATTCATTTCAATGGGGAAATTCATACTTTTAGCTAGAAACTCCGTTCCAACTCTACAACGTTCGGCCTACTGATTGGCTACCATTTGAATTTTTGAAATACTTTGTAGTTTTAGAGGTATTTCACTTTTAATTGCTTAAATAACCCATTAATTTCAATGGAGAAAGGCCATTTAGCTACAATGGAGCCTAGCAACTGCTTAGTATACCCTAGCAACACCATATTAGAGCCTAGCAACCACCTTTTAGACCCTAGCAACCACCGTTTTACCCTAGCAACCACCCGTTTTACCTTAGCAACCGCATATTAGACCATATAAACTGCATATTGGAACTAGCAATCGCTGTTTTACCCTAACAAAACCTACATTTTACACTATTTGACACTGTCAACACTATCAAAACATTTAACACTTTAACACCTTTCAAACCCTTCAAACCTTTAACACCTTTCAAACCTTTCATACCTTTCAAACCTTTCATACTTAAACCTTAAACCTTTCAAACCATTCAAACCTTTCATACCTTTCAAACCCTTAAACCCTTCAAACCTTAAACCTTTCAAACTCTTCAAACCTTAAACCTTTCGAACCTTTTGAACCTTTCAAACCTTTCACATCTTTCAAACCTTTAAAACATTTCAAACCTTTCAAACATTTCAAACCTTAAACCATTCAAACCTATAACACTACTAACACTATCAATACTCAATACCAGCAACATTCTTAGCGATCCCACACTGTTTCTTCAGGAACAGTACTTTCTAGTTATATACCATATTCCGCCCGTTTTTTGGCCCCTAACTAGTCCTTCATACTTTTAGCTACAAACTCCGTTCCAACTCTTCAACGTTCGGCCTACTCAGGACATGTCGGCTACCATTTGAATTTTTGAAATAATTTGTACTTTTAGAGATATTTCACTTTTTACTGCTAAAAAAATCCCATTCATTTCAATGGGGAAATCCTACTTAGCTACATTGGAGCCTAGCAACTACTTATTAGACCCTAGCAACACCATATTAGACCATAGCAACCACCTATCATACCCTAGCAACCACTGATTAGACCCTAGCAACCACCGTTTTACCCTTGCAACCACCTGTTTTACCATAGTAACCGCATATTAGACCATATAGACTGCATATTAGACCTTAGCAACCCCCTATTGGACCATAGAAACCGCTTATTAGACCCTAGCAACCACCTGTTTTACCCTAGCAACCACCTGTTTTACCCTAGCAACCACCAATTAGACCCTAGCAACCACCTATTAGAACCTAGCAACAACAGTTTTACCCTAGAAAACTACATTTTACACTATTCAACACCAACAAACCTTTAGAACCATAGACCTTTAAAACCTTTAGAACCTTTCAAACCTTTTGAACCTTTCAAACCTTTCAAACCTTTCAGACCTTTCAGACCTTTCAGACCTTTCAAACCTTTCAAACCTTTAGAACCTCTTAAACCTTTAGAACCTTTAGAACCTTTCAAACCTTTCAGACCTTTCAGTCCTTTCAAACCTTTCAAACCTTTCGAACCTTTCAAACCTTTAGAACCTTTCAGACTTTTCAAACTTTTAGAACTTTAAACCTTTCAAACCTTTAACACTACTAACAATATCAATACTCAATACCATCAACATTCTTAGCGATCCCACACTGTTTCTTCAGGAACAGTACTTTCTAGTTACTATTATTATAGATGCCTTGAGTTGGCGGAGCTGATGCGCGTGCACTAGCATGAAGTCCGACACATGGGGTTCAACATTGGTGAACCATGATCCGGCAGTGACACGCACCAACCAATGGGAGAGATCCACCATGCGTTCCAATGCTAAACCCGAACCAAACCCGCACCCTAACCGCACGCGGATGCCACATAGTCGGAGAAAAGGTCTGTCGGATTAACGCATGCCTCCCGCGTTGACTGATCTCGGCAGCCATCTGCTGGTAGTTTTTCCTCCGAGTGAGCCAACAGTCCAAACGTAGGGGGAATACAAGGAAGATCATACAAAACAAACAGGCAGACACATATTTCATATTCAATGAATGTAAACATTTTACCGATAGGGTAAAATAGCGATAGGGTGAAATAGCTTATGTGAACATAATGATAGCAGAATAATACATCACTATCCCAAATAAATGGGACGTTTTTATTAATTATACAGTTTCACTCACAAAAGTAGGCTACAACAAACTAAACATCTCTGTGCTTTATTGTCATAAATCGAACCCTTCTAACATGAATGTGTCATTCATAATTATTGATGTAATTAGTGTGGTTGCCCTAACAGGGCAACCAGACTATTGTTATAGTTCGACTTTATTATTCTTTCTAGATAAACTTTATTTTGACGCGCTACTCCTCCCACAGTTTATTTTTCCTAATTTTGCGACATATGTCAAAATGACCGGCCTCACCGGGAATCGATGGCTATCATTTTGCTAAGAGATTGGTTACATAGTTGTATTGATATTGATTTATTAGTGCATTAAATGTCCCCATCCACTTTAATGGAAAAGTGGAAATACTCAAATTCAAGTATTTTTTTCCTCAAAAACCGTAAGAGCTACAGTTACCAGATTAGCAGGGCGGAATTTTGATACCATAGTGCACTTGGTGATACAAGCGCGAAATTTGGCACAGATGACCTTCATATGACCCTAATTGATAATCAACCTCTGGCCACGCGGAATTCCTAAGATTTCAAGATGGCCACCACCAGTTTTCAAAATGGCTGCAACTGGGCCAATGTGTTGGACTATATCGCTTTGCTGGGGCTTATTTTAATATAAGAGAATATTTTCTGGAGGTATTCCTACCAAGTAAGATAAAAAATAACATTAGGTTCCAATATGGCGGCATATTTTCCAATATGGCTGCCGATAAATTGCAGAAATGTGCATCTGCTTATGGTTTATCCACATGAGCTTGTAGTACATGTATTTGTATTAATTATCATACACAGAATCCATTTATGGAACATTTGAAAGTGATTTATTAGCTTGGTAAAGCTTAGTGCTTACTTTTTGTTTTGTTATCAAGTCATTATAAACACATTTTCATTTACAATGGTGGCTGGGCAAGTGACAGGCCAGTGTACTAGCAACTGCAACCACAGAGGGGTGTGCAGATAAGTCCAAACTTAAAGCAGTCCAGAACATGCTTTTTTACATCCACATCGTGTCAGCTTCTGGCATAATTTGGCAAACATGACTGCACAAGAGTCACTGGCCCCATGTATGTCCTGCTTGCAATGCACTTCACTTGCATTCACTTCCTTGTAGGAACTACTTCTATGAAGTTCTATCGTACATGAGTACTATGAACTCCTCAATGACTTGCATATGTTTATCATTTATTGCAACAGGTGTTGAACCTAATTTGGAGAAGTTGTCTGCCATGCTGACATTTTTCCCTTTCCATGGAAGGACGAAACTGTGTGGCATCCCCTGAATGCATGAAAGAAGCAAAGACCTGATGACTTTGATTCAATAGCTGATGCAATTTCATGAACGGGATCCATCTGAGATCCTTCCCTCCTTCCAAAGGCAATCCACAGCTAATTCAAGCCAAGTCTTTGAACAAGTGAAACTGTTATGTCAACAATGTCAGTATCTGAGGCAGAGCTGCAGAGGATAGCATATGACACATCATGATTCGCAGCTCAGGTACTGACGTTGTTGTCATAGCAGTTGCACTTGTTCAAATTAAATAAGTCTGACACTTATTGTCAGTATCAGCTGAGAACGCAGGGGTCTTATAGACCCCCTGGTATTGCTGAGGTGGAGCGCCACACTCACCGTACCTACTCATACACTGATCCTGATCGAACCCATGACCATGTGATCCGAAGGTGAAAGCTCTACCGACTGAGCAACCCAGACACAAAGACTTGGCTTGAAAAAGCTGTCGAAGGACCTCAGATGGATCCCCCTTCATGTAAATGCATCAGCTATTGGATCAAAGTCATCAGGTCTTTGCTTCTTTCATGCGTTCAGCAGATGCCATACAGTTTTGTCCTTCCACGGAAAGAGAAAAAGGTCAGCACCTGTTTGAGAAAATATCCATATATATATCTAGGTTTTTGTATTTAGTTGCCCTAGGTCATTAAAAAGCTACCAAATCACTTTAAAATGAGCTATAAATTGATTCTGTGTATGGTAATTAATACAAATACATGTGCTTCAAGCTCATGTGAATGTACATTTATGCAATTTATCGGCAGCCATATTGGAAAATATGCCGCCATATTGGAACCTAATATTATTTTTTTTATCTTACTTGGTAGAAATACCTTCAGGACATATTCTCCTATATTAAAATAAGAGGGAAATCAAAGATTTGCAGCCATTTTGAAAACTGGTGGTGGCCATCTTGAAATCTTAGGATTTTTGCGTGGCCAGAGGTTGATTATCAATTAGAGTCATATGAAGGACATCTGTGCCAAATTTCACGCTTGTATCACCAAGTGCACTATCGTGTATTGAAAACGGCAAAATTCCGCCCTGCTAGATTTGGAGGGGAGGTTCATAATTTAGTGCGGAATTATTAAAAAAATAATTACACCAATCGGCCTCATGGTGGCGCTATAACAGCCCTCTTTACGTTTTGGCCTATAACTCTTGAACCGTTGGTCGTAAAATAAAAATCTCCCCTGGATTCCTTGGGTCATTACGCAACTCCCCATATAGGCCACGCCCAATTGCGTCAGGATAGATTTTCCGCCATTTTGAATTTTCTTCAAAACACACTTTTAGCTCCTCCTCCCACATATTTTGTACAAATTTCACAAAAATCGGTACACATGATCTCTGGACCCATGCGATGAACAACTCCAAGCGGAATTCCGATAGTCATTACCGTTCGTCCGTAAATGGATTCCGAAGTTAGCGGAAGGGGCCCGTTTTACAAAAAAGGCCACAAATCACGAACGAAACGTCCGGTTGATCCCAAATTTGAATCACATGTCAAGGGTGGTTTACTCAACGAATCCCCAAAAGCATTTCCACTTTGATCCATAGGGGGCACCACAACTGCGCGAAATGTAACCGTTCGATGCAAAAACATTATTTTGGCGGGGATCAATCCTCTCAAAATGAAACGCAAGCGATCTCAGGAGTTATGTGACAATGTAATTGGCGCAGCCTCCGACGGTATTCCTCCCGGCGTATTCATCGCATCCCGGCGGCAGCGACCCGCGACCGGCGTCGGCACAACCACACTTTGCAATTGCCCTGAATTGCGAAAATTCTTGTTCACATGTAGCCTACTTACTTACACCCTCTATCTTCAGTAAAAACCGACCTACATTTCTTGTCGTTTCTTTCTGTCAACACCAAATCTCTTCAGCGCGACGCGTTGTGAGCTTGTAGATCGGCTATTTTTGGAAAATGTTCCCACCCAGAATAGGCATGCTTGGGTTCATGTGGTTAATGCTATTCATAACGATGTAATGGTGTTTTCATATTTGTCAAGGTGTGCTAATGTTTTCATTTAGCTGGTTATTATATTATGGATACTATTCATATTTTATATTGCACGTGCATATGTTTTCATGTTGTTTGCGTGCATTCCTCTGTCCTTCTATAAATAGCACTAGTCAAACAAATTACACATCCGGAAAACCGGCACTTTGTTGGCACTGCCCACCAGTTGCTCAAAGCCCCGGGAGATAACAAAGAAACGGACGGAAATGGCGCATCTGCTACATTGGCTTGCGATCAGATGCGGCATTCTGCCGTGACTGTGTGACCGTACCATTTGTTGAACAGAGTCTCCCCAGGCCTCTAGGCTCTATACAAGAGTCCGCTAGTATTCCCTTTCCCTCCCTCTCCCATAGAACCTCTTTGACAAAAAATGGCCAATCTAAAAGCTCACAACACGTTGCTTTGCAATGCATGTGAGCTTGCAGATCGGCTATCTTTGCCAAATCTTCGCCCCCAGAATAAGGACACTATAGAGTTCAAGTGATTCCGTGGTTAAATGGGGCACTCAATTAGTGGAGTGTGTATGTGATTGGTTGAGAATAGAAGCATGGAGCAGAGGTCGACTGATGGACGGCTGCCAGCAACTGAAAAGAGTTAAAAATGAATAAACTGCGCATTCAGAAATGCTCAGTGTGTTTACATTATGTGCGAGTGTGTTGGTTTGGTTTCTCTGTCACTGGACGTCATCCAGGCTCTGCTTGAGCTCCTCGTTTTCTGATGTGGTGGAACGCGCCACTAGTTTCATTTTGATTGGCCGTAGTGGACCGAGGAGACCCATCGGATCCATCTCCACAGGGATCTGGAGAGTGGAAGAGTTTTGTCAAATAAAAACAACACAGACACACACAGAACTAGACAGACAGTCTAGTTCATAAACATTCTTAAAAGGGGAATCCAGAATCCACAAATGAAGAAAAGACTCCACATAACACAGCAAAACGATATAAAAAAATCCATCTATAAAGTCCAAAACACCGTTCATATTATCATTTAGATTCTGTTCTACAACAGTCTGCTGAGAAACATTCCAGAAATATCACCAAAGATGAAAAAAATCAACCAGAGCTTAAACACATGCACACGAGTGCCCAGGCGTGTGCGTCTTTCATGCATGAGCCGGTTTAGCATTCTACAACCAGAAGAAGAAAATATAGAACGTGGATGGATTTATGGATGGATTTTTTATATATTTTTGCTGTTGTCTCAGTCTCTGATTAATTAAATTCCGAAAGTTTTTTCTTCATTTTTGGATTCCAGATTCACCGTTAAGGAATGTTTTACAAACTAAAATTCTCTGTTAGTCAAAGACACCACAGGGTAGGTAAACGATAGAAATAACGTAATTACTTGGGTGAACTCTATACTATGGTTGGCTTTTTCCCTCCACACAAAATCTCTTTGCCTTAAATAGCTGATCTACAAGCTCACAACCCGTCGCAAGGTTTCATGTGGTTAAATGTATTGTATGGATGCAGCGAGTGTATTGCATCTCATGTGAGTGTTATAAATGTTAGGATGTGTCACCTCTGTCTCTTTGCAGACGGAGAAGCTGTAGTGTCGTAGGACTTCCACTAGGGCCAGTTTGATCGCCACCAGGGCAAATCGCATCCCGATACAGTTCCTTGGTCCTGCCCCAAATGGCAGGTAAATGTATGGGTCAATGTTCTGCCTGTTCTCCTTGCTGAATCTGGTCCATAGACAGAAGAGAGGGGGTCAAATTGAATCTATTTGAGTCTGTCAATGGAATTTACCCGGTACTTTTTAAAAACGTATGATATGCGGAACTATGTAAGAGTTGACAACATGTCCCCAAAATGCTACCTGTCAGGATTAAAGTCCTCTGGTTCTGGCCACAGGTCGGGGTCGTGGTGTAGAGCATACACTGGGATCATAACACACATGTCCTTTGGGATGGTGGTTCCATTGATCTCCACTGTGGCCTTGGCAATGCGTTCCACACGTGGAGCAGGCGGGTAAAGCCTTTAAACAGAATATTTGACAAAGAATCAAGATTCCATGCCCACACAAATAATGCTACAGTGATGTATGTGTAGGCCATCATTGCAGGCAATACTATTCTTCAAATAATACATTAACATTAAAGTTAAAATAAAAACAGCCAGCAGCATGAATATGTAAGCACACTAACAAGCTGAAAACAGGTTTGCTTCCTCTGTCATCATGTAGAAAGACACCAACAAACATGAAAACATGAAGGAAAGTTTCTCATTAAAACTTTTTTCACTGAATTGTGTTCCTAAAGCATTTGCACCAGTGAATCTTTTTAAACTTTTTCAACTGCTCAATGTATTTTTATGAAAACCTGGCCACTCAAGATACCATGATCTAAATTATTTCATATTTTTTATGAAAATAAATTATATTAAAAGATGAGCAATCTTCCATTACTTGCTACTAATCCAGTAGGTTCTCTGAGCCTGTGGACTCATACGGGTTGCGAGAATTGAAACTAGATTCATAACTCAGTAGTGGAGGCTCCTGAGATATGGCCGAATTTGTATATTCAAAAAGATAAATAATATCTTATCTTCATGAAGGTCTTCCCATCGGTTCAGGAGATATTTTGTTTGCATTCAAGCATACAGACAGACAAACAGAACCTATTAGAAAACCCTGCTACAGACATGACCTATTAAAACGTATAGGGACCATATGTACAGTACCTCAAGGACTCGTTGACCACACAGTCCAAGTACTCCATATGCATCAGAGTCTCATACTGGACAGGACCCTGCCAAGATGAGATCAATCCCAAATTACTTCAGTGACGTGTCTGTGTGTTTATTATGCACTGGGTATAGAAATGTAATTCTGTGTAGGAGTTGAGTTGTGTCTACTGTAGATAGATAGACCTTTATTGATCCTGTGAGGGTGGGGGGGGATCAGTCGCCAAGAGGCAGTACAGTAGGAAGAGTTACAAAGTTACAGATACAGAGACCAGAGTTTACAAAACTAAAACTGTACCTCATTAGGGAAAGTGGCGTCTATCTCTTCCTGCAGACGTTTCATGATGTGAGGGTTTCTTGCCAGGTTGTACGCCAAGAAGGTGAGAGCAGTCCCGCTGGTCTCATAACCGGCGACGATAAAGATTGTTGCCTGGGACAAGATCTCATGGTCACTCAAACCTGTTGAGTGAGAAATCAAAGATCTGGAAATGGATCTCAATGTTCAAGGTTCAACTTTATTAATATCCCAAAAGGGCAACAGCAAGAGTTAGTAAAACATATTACATACATTAAACATATCTGTCGCTGCCGGTTGCAGCATGTGCGCATGCGCCCTGTTTCCCTCCTTGCAAGAATTGTGGGGGGGGGGGGGGGGGGGGGGTTATGGGATGGGCAAAAAAGCACTACTCTCACGCCCTGCCTCCAGTGCAGAGGCAGTGCGTGAGGGGAGCGAAAAAGACATTAGAACCCCTTTTGAGTGTGTGTTGTTTGACGTCACTATAAGTGCTCACCATTATTAGGCTCCTCTCCCTTGGGGTTGTTGTTGCTTTTCTGTGAGTCAAACATTAGCTGAAGGAAATCCACCCGACCCTGAAAGCGAACAGAGCAGTTAACATGTTCACAGTCCATTCACTGTGTTATATTTATTGGGACGGATGGACGGATAAATTCTTCAAGTTTGGACTCAAGGATGAGCTGAGTAGATTGTGGTGTCACGGTCACTGTGACGTCACGTGTCACCTCCATCCCATCATTGTGAACACAATATCTCAATGTCAGTGATGGAAGAAGTACTCGCATGTTTTACTTCAGTAAATATATCAATACTGCAACGTAGATATACTCTGTAACAACTAGAAGTCCCGTATTCAAAATGTATTTACTTGAGCACATTTTGAGTGTACAAAAGTATCAGCATCACAATATACTTTATAATACCAAAAGTAAAAGTACTCATTGTGCAGAATGTCCCATTTCACAAGTTCAAAACATATTTTCGACGCATTGTGAGCTTGTAGCTATTTTCAAATGGCCGAAATATATAGGGCTGAAGTGGTTAGTGTTTTTTTGTAATAATAATCAACATCTACAAAGTAACCAGTAACTAAAGTTTTCCTATAATTGCAGTGGGGTAAAAGTACAATATTTTCCTCTGAGATGTAATGGGCTAGAAGTAAATTTATTAAAACTGGTAAATAGGCCTGCTGAAGAAAGTAAAAAAAAATACCTCAACATTTTACTTTTATACTTGAGTACATGTACTTAGTTACTTTACACACCACTGCACCTCACCTTTTATTAAATTACTTCAACGACTTCCCTACATTATCTAGTCTGGGACGGCTGGCCCCCGTGCCGGAGGCATACAACCACAGTAGTATTTCTTGGTTATGTGTCACCATCCAGACCTGGAGTGAGTTGCTTTGACGTTCCGCTTTGACCTTCCTCAGAACTGATCCAAAGAAGCCGGTGCTGGATTTGGGGAACAAAGAGCAGCCCAACACTTCCAGCAGTGGAATAAGAAATGGGAACATCCCTGATGAGGAGAGACAGGGGGCAGGCAAACAATTACAGAAATCTGTGTTAATTATCAACATATAAGATTCTAGTCCAGTCATCAGAATTACTCTGCTGTCTAGTGTCATTGTAAAGAAAAGTAAGGGAAGGAACACCTTGTAAGAGGAAGAGAGGAATGTTGACTCTGAACAACTCTTTGGCGTGGGTCGTGAAAGGATCTGAGGGGTTGTGGAGAGAATCAATGTCCACGCTGAACGCACAACTGGCCATCACATCCATACTGTAGGTCCCAAAATAACTACAAACAGACATAATGTTAATTCACCACTCAGTGGAGCCACCTATGGTGGATAGGTTGCACCATTTGATGTCAGTGGGTCTTGGCTGCACCGCAGCGATACATGCAACACTAAACACATGCAAGGATTTACAAACAGTTTTTTTAGGAGCAAAAGAAAAGTGATAGGATTCACATGGTGTCTATAGTTGTCCTTCATGCTAAGGGATTACTCACTCCTTCAAAGTGATGACTTCATCATTGTGCACCTTGCTCCTCAGGCTGTCCATCAGCTTGCGGGAATGGTGCTTCATGATGCTAAACATCTGACACAGATGGAGAGGAGAGAAAAATGGAGAGATGCACATAAAAGGTGGGGAGGAATCTATCGCCCCTGAAGGAAAAATATACCAGCTCCCTAAACATATGGCCAGACTGTCTTGGGGACATAAAAGCGTGGATGACCCTAAACGTTTTAATTTTCAATAGATGTAAAACGGAGGTAATGTTGTTTAGACCCAGCAGTGCCTGTGATACTTCTCTGAACCTGGGTTCCCTGCAGCCATTTTTAACCTTAACCAGTAGTCACACCTTTGTGACAAATTCGACAGTGACTTTATATGCTTGACACACAGATACACTAAGTTGTTAAATGTATCATCTGAGGCTTTTCTCTGGTTCTCTGTGTTTGTGTAATGCAGTGAAGAATGCATCTCTGTGTGATGCCATTGTGCTTGTAGAGCTTGTGTGTGCGTGCGTGTGTGCGTGCATGTGGGTGTGAAGGAACACTTCTCACCTCCTTGATACGTCCACTGGTGAAGGAGGGAGAGAGGATGTTGCGCATGAGTCTCCAGTTGTCGTCTTCTGCTATATTTACAGCATCATAGAGGTCTCCATTCAGACGCAGGTTCTACAGGAGAATACTGGTCAGCACAGGTCTGTCTGTCTGTCTGTCTGTCTGTCTGTCTGTGTGTGTGTGTGTTAACTTAATCATATCATTCAAATGTTTTGTTTTTTTACTTATTATATACGTAATTTTTTCAAGAATGGTGAAAATAGCAGGTTTAATAGCTCACAACGTATTCATATCATGACTAACTTAACCCTAACCCTCGTGAGCTTGTAGATCAGCTATTCTTGCCATTTGTCATCAATAGACTATAGAGCATAAGTAGTTCAAGTTCACCTTTGATGATTGCCATCGTTTTACGTCACTGGGCGTATATTTTGTACACTCGATGACGTGATTCAACGCCTTTGATGTCCTCGTTTCATCAACATTTTGCTGAGCGTTAACTAGGCCTACTGTACAAGATACTGTACATTATACCCAGTGGTTTACAACCTTCTTATACTTCTTATACAACGAATATCGACGCTATTTTTAAACTTGTTTAAATGATATGGCCAATAATTCCCAAAACATAAGGTTGAAAGTGGTTGCATTTTTTCTGGTATTAGGGTATTACTGTGGTATTAGGGTATTACTGTGCTTCACAATATTGTACATGTGGGAGTACTACCCCCAAGTGTGATCTATTTTTTAAAAACATAATTATACATATTTTAATATTGTATAATGCTGATAAAAATCCTAGTATTTTGCCAATTATTTGGGGGCCCACTTGCAGCATCCTCACGGTCCAGCAGTGGGCCCTGACCTAAAGGTTGAAAATCACTTCTATATTTCATTGATGTCCATTCTAAAACGTTTGGGAGTTCTTACCCGTCGATTAGTAAAGTGGGAGAAGCACTCCTTCACCAGAATGGTTTTGATCATGCCTGGATCCATGACAGCCAACATGGGCATTTTTAACTCATAAATGCTAAGCGCACACACACACACACACACACACACACACACACACACACACACACACACACACACACACACACACACAAAGTTGCATCAATCAAATCATAATGTATTTTTTTGATACACATAAACTTACTAAATTATTAAATGACTTCAAGGGGAGACCTTGACGTAAACACACCAGTTTTAATCATTTTCATATACCAGGCAATTAAATTAAACCGAACACAAAGCAACATGAAAATAGAAAATGGCACCCAGTTTGATTGTGCATTAGGCCACAGACCCCCATCATCTGTGTTAATTTAACCCATTTAGACCTGAGGCCGATTCTAAAAACGCCTTCTAAATCCTAACCTAAGTTTTCTGAAAAACTTCAAATATTTATTGAAAGATAGCAAAACAATTATGTTGCTATACACATAGCAACAAGAACCCCAAAAGGCTTGAAAGGTATAGTTACGTAATGGGGTTCCAGGTCTAAATGGGTTACTCAAATGGAACTACTGGGGTCCACTTGGTTCAAGTTGAACACTCTCTGAGTTACAGACCCAGATTTGTAATTTGGTTACGAACCATCAGCCATACAGCTGGGGACCCCCTGGGAGCCCTTCAATGACCTCTGGGGGTTCCTGGACCCCATGTTGAGAACCAGTATACTGTATGTACCGTACACAGTACAGCTTTGTGGACTCACCCCCACATTTTCCCAAACTTCTTTGAGGACATCATGTCTTCTACATAATAAACCTGAGAGAGAGAGAGAGAGAGAGAGAGAGAGAGAGAGAGAGAGAGAGAGAGAGAGAGAGAGAGAGAGAGAGAGAGAGAGAGAGAGAGAGAGAGAGAGAGAGAGAGACTCTTCATCATTTTCACAAACATCAGTGTCAGTCTACAGTACCTAAATTCAAGCCATTGCTATAATTGGAAATGCTTTTGAGTCAAGAGAGGGAAGAGGGGGATGGCCATAGCTGAATGGGCTGAAGAGAGGCTACCTGGTAAACAGAAGGTCTGTGGTTCTGGTCTTTGTGTCAAAGTGTCCTTAAGCAAAGACACTTAACCACTAACTGGTCCCCGAGCGTGATAACGCTCACTGCTTAGTTAGGATGGGTATTTCACATAATTATGTGCAATTATGTGCAAATATACAGAGACAAAAAGTAGTGGGCACTAACTGATTATTATTAAAGGGTCAAAGTTGATATTTTACATAGTCTTGCCTAGCCAGACGACCTAAGATCACTGATCGATACGCCTGGTGACATTCAATGTTTGGTGACATTCAATATAATAATAATAACTACTGCACTATACAACCAATGTAAATACTTTAGGGTGGTCCTTTCTATTGGGACAGCATCATAATTGGTATTCAAAGAAAGTGGGCATATGTAGGCTTGTCAGCGGAGAGCTTTCTCCACTGTATTTTATTTTTTATTTTATTTCACCTTTATTTAAATAAGTGTTCCAACTGTTCACGCCTCAACACCGAATGTAATTCCCCAGACGATCAGTAGGTGGAGATCTCCCATCATATGGCTACGCCAGACTATATTTTACAAGCTGGGGAGAAAAATCTGAACATTGAACGCTGAAGTATAAGGATTCTTCCACACCTTGTCAAGTTTACCAATGGTGCCAAAGTACAGTGCAGGCTTGAAACAAGGGATTCCCATCCTCTCGAATACCCCGTAAGAGCTGCGGCCGTACCTACATGACATGAAGAGAGAGCACAAACATGCAGTCAACATGCAGACACAACCACATGGTGGAAGAAGTATTCAGATTCTGTATATCGTTGCTGTCTGGCAGAAACCTCTTATCTCCATATTCTAACTTATGTTATGTTCTTTCTCGTAAAAGAACGCCCTATTTGATCATACTACAGCAAACGTAAAGTATATGCTGCTTTTGAATTTGAATCCTGAAAAGTATCAGTCTTTTGGACATTGGTTTCCACCCGAAAGACACTTTACTGTAGCAATACCACAATGAAGAAATACTAAAGTACGAGTGCTGCATTCAAACTTTAAATTAGTGAAAATACATAGCACTTACAGTACCAACCATTAAAGCACTTCATTATGCAGAATGACCCATTATTAATGCATTAGAATGTTGCAGCTTGTAAATGTATAAAAGTTTTTTTTGTCTCATCTGTTTATGAAAGTAGGTAGCTGATATATTGCACTTTTACTTTAGCGCTAGGTATACTCTTGGTTGCTTGTTTTAGAAGAGAATGCACTTAATGCTTCTGGTGATTAGTAGTTTTGTTCCCTACCTATGTTGAATGCACTTATTGTAAGTCACTTTGGATAAAAGCGTCTGCTAAATGACTGTAATGTAATGTAATGTAAATGTGGGGCCAATTTTAATAATTTCATGGGCTGCTGTGTAGCTTCTTAACCTATAATAACACATCATCATTTATCGCTTAATATATGTTTTGTATTAGTAATCTAAACCGGTAAAGTAACCAGTAACTAAAAATGTGAAATAGTTCAAATATGATTTTTTGGGGGTCACGGCCTGAAAAGGTTGAGAACCACTGCTGTAGCCTACAGTCATTGCTCTGCCCTACACCCTGTAGGCCTACTGTCTACAGCTTCTGCAGTCTCTCATTGCTCTGCCCTACACCCTGTAGGCGTACTGTCTACAGCTTCTGCAGTCTCTCATTGCTCTGCCCTACACCCTGTAGGCCTACTGTCTACAGCTTCTGCAGTCTCTCATTGCTCTGCCCTACACCCTGTAGGTCTACCGTCTACTCTACAGCCTGTGCAGTCTCTCATTGCTCTGGCTTTTCACCGTTCAAGTCTTAACAAAATGGAGTTCATCCTTACACAACAAAAAGGCAGATAAATACAGCCAACAGCGTCCATGTTTCAGTGGAGAAGAGAGGGAGGAAGCCCATGGTGGTGGTGTCCCGTTCTCCTCCTGACGTTCTCTTGACGTTCTGCGTCAGTGCTTTAGACTAGAGGATCCGTGGTCACACTTTTCAACCTCAAATGAACTATGTCCTGCTTTCACCCTTCCCACAGCAGGAGGAGTGTCTGTGTTTCCTTCAGTCCACTCTGTGGGTGGGGTTTTATCGCACGTGGTTACACAGTGGTGGAAAGTAACTATACTGTAAGTACATTTACTCAAGTACTGTACACAAGTACAATTTTGAGGTACTCTTGATTTTTTTTTAACTTTGCTTGGGTATGTCCATTTTTCAATACTCCAATGCATCTCATAGTCAAATATTGTACTTTGTACTGCACTACAATTATTTGACAGATTTATATTAGGCCCCATTTTATACAAGTCACAGATTGTGATTAGGCCCGCCCTATTTTAAACTTATTCTATTTGAAAATAACGTAATCCATTTTGAAACTAGAAAAGTTCCTGTCCGTGGTTCTGTTCAAAACTTTTATACACAGTGGCAGCCTCTCATCTCTCACTTCGAGCACTACAAACCATTTCACTGGATTAGACAGGTGTACAAACCACCCAAAATTTGAGTGTGTGGATTCTGATTTATCCTGGATCACAACTCATGAGGCGCATGCACCATTCGAGCAGGAGTCAACATGCTGTTTCCACTCTTTTTCTTTCTTTTGTTTGTTTCTTTTTTCCTTTTCTTCTTTCTTTGTGTAGCAGGGCTATGTAAAGCAATGACTACACCACCCACACATATAGGAGTGAGGGATCCTTTAAACACATTAACCATACACATATATATAGATATAGATATAGATATAGATATAGATATAGATATAGATATAGATATAGAGAGAGAGAGAGGACTGAACAAGGTATGGTTCCCCGGAAAGGTACGGGTTCAGAATGAACAGAACCAGAGGCTGATGTATCAAATGTGTCAAGTTTATTCAAACAGTTGGCATAAAAAAGTAGTCAGGTTAAAATACAGAAAGGAAGAAAGCGGTTAGTACTGGGAGTTCTACAAAGGGACTAAACTCAAAAGGCAAAGGGGCAATAAGGGTAAGGGCTTCGGGGCCTCTAAAGTAAATATACCGAAATTAAACAAATCAAATCCAAATAATGCAAAACCAAAAGCAAATAGAGTAAATAAGAAAAACACAAAATACAAATACGCAAAATCAAAATCATGCAATGCTACTTAATGGCCCAGTATATAGCTCTGTCCTCAGGTCAACCCTATTGCACACAGTCCAATAGCAAAAAAAAACATCTAAATAGTATATATGGCACGGTGGGAAAAACAGTGATGGTTAGTTCAGCTCCTACAAAATATCAAATAATAAAACATTAGACCAACCCTCCAACAATTCATCCCAGACATTAGGCCCCAATAGCAAGATGCCAAAATACAGCAAAATAACAAACATACCCAATGAGTCAATGTATGCTCATGGCTCCCATTGATATAGGCCTGCACAGCCACAGGGTACTGCTGCTCAAAGGACCTGGAGGCTTCTGGAAATACATATATATATATATTAGTATAATTAACAACAGGCCTAATATTGTCAGCCAATGTAAACTCTTACATATATACTATTGCTACAATGAGTTATAAAAACCTTGTCATTTCTTTCAGATTGTCTTACCGAGAATTAGTCAGTACCCCTCATGCCTCCAGGTCTCTCTCACAAACACTCAAGTCAGGCTTCTGGCTAGACAGGAGGCCACAAACCTGGCCACCCCTCTTTATGCACTTTCCTTAAAGGGCCAGTGCTACATTTGTTTTTAATTCTTTCCTTTCTTTGTCTTCTTTTTCCTCCTCTCCTCTTCTTTTCGTTACTTTTTTTCCTTTTTATTTTTTTCTCTTCTTTGATTTTTTATGGATGGGTAGGTGGCTGGGAAGGTGAGGGGGGGGGGGGGGATTTGGGAGCAGGGGGAAAGCTGGTGGGGATGTTTTAAAAATTGAAAAACCCACAAGAAAGTACTGTATATTTATGTGATGTATCAGGAAGCGCTCCCACCGCACTTTTATTTTACCTCTGGGGCAGAATCTGCCAATGCTTTGTCAATGTAAAAGAGCGGATCTTTCCGCCTGTCGTGCAGACCGTGCGCTTATCCGCTCTACACGACTTGCTGGAGGCAGGAGCTGATTTTCCCCCTCTGCCCAATCGGGTGAGTCGAAGGCGGACCGTCCCAAGACTCAGGAAGCACCATGGTGCTCAAGGCAGAAGGCGGTGCTACGGGGAGGGTCCTGAAAGTGAGTGACAGGCGCGTCACTCCCGTTTTTTAGAATCCGCTGGCTGCAAAAAACTGTGGCCGCGCACAACCTGCGTTTAACGCTAGCCGACCATGTTTTGGTGGGAGCGTGCCCTCACTGCAGAATTGTGGAATACAAATTCTATTAAAAAAATAAAAGAAAATAGCATATCTACAAGCTCACAACGCGCGGTGATGCAACACGTTGGGAGCTTGTAGATCTGCTATTTTTGAAACCTTTTTGAAAAAAACGTGTGACATGGGACTTTCTGCATGAGTACTTGAGTACATTTTGATGCCAATACCTTTTTAGGTTTACTTAAAATATCGGATTTATTTTTCCACCACTGTGCTTACATGACCGACTGTACAATCTCTCTCTCTCTCTCTCTCTCTCTCTCTCTCTCTCTCTCTCTCTCTCTCTCTCTCTCTCTCTCTCTCTCTCTCTCTCTCTGTCATATATCTCATATCTCATATCTCATATCTCACATTATAAAAGTAAAAGCGTGACTCATATATTGTTTAGCAAACAGGTCCTCAATCCTTGGAATAGGCCAAGGGTTGAGCGCCTTGTGAGGCCTGATTTACTGTGAGTTTATAATCACCACAAAGCTGTACTTTGCTACTGAAGGGACCTGGTTTAATCACTGGCACTGTGATTACGGTTATAGTTTTTTTTCCTTCCATGACGGTCTGACGGTCCACAGTGGGCCCTTTTGTTTTGTCAGTTCAACTGTCAGGGTAACCTACAAACTCTGTCTGCACAGGTTCCATCATACTCACCCATCTGGGGGTTCCAGGGTCAGTCCATCAAAGACAGCTAGTGTTTTGGCTTTTAATTTTTTTTTCCTTTACTTCCTATGCAGCGGATTCTGCCAATGCTTTTCAATCGGAACTTCGGAAATCTGCGAATGGTAACAATCCGCCCTGTTACCATTGAAATGCATTGGCAGAATCCGCCGCATAGGCAGAATCAAAGTTTGGTGTGACCGTATACCCTAAGACCAGAATACCAGAGCAGTCTTTTCACTGTTACAGATAACACTGCTGTTTGCTGTGCACTATTTAACCCTTCCATTGTGTTAGGGTAATTTTTCAAGTTTAAATGGGAAAAAAGTACCCTTTACATTTCTTTATTGGAACAAGGCTTCAGCTATTTTAACGCAACGAAATGAATTACCACCATTTTAGTTAATACTGATGGTCTAAAAAAAAAAGTGACATCTGTGGTGTTAAAGGTCAATTTTGATCCGGCAGAGAAGTGTGGCTCAATTCCCCCAAATTGTCAATATTCAATGTTTACATGTTTCATAGTGAGAGAAACTTGTCCTCAATTAGCATTTGCTATCAGGAGTAAAATAAAGTTATGGTTTATGAAAAATAAATGACGTTTTACCTTTGCTATATAGGTACATTTTGACCCTTAACACTACAGATGTCACTTTTTTTTGGAGGTGTGTTCTAATATTAGTCTATATAGCTAGATAACATAATTATCCATTGTCTTCATTATAGGAAATATAATGAGTGAATTTTAACATTTTTATAATTGAAAACGAGATATATTGAAAGATGAAACCCAAACCCTAATACAAAATAATATTTAAAAAAGTGTTTACATGGATATGAATGCATAACAAGTCAGCTATGAGGGACTTAAAGGGTTCTTGCCTTCCCCCCTGTCCTCTGTAGCTCCAGTTTTACCTCTTCTCGCAAGACCAGTGTTGCATTGGTCATTGCACGCGGTAACAGGCCATCCCACCAGTTTTTTGAGCAGGAGGACGCACGCACATGCACGGATGTGCACGCAGGTACAAGTTAGCCTGGTAAACCCTCCCTCCGGAAATCTCATTTCCATTTGATTTCAGAAAGGAGTCTGGTCTGAAACGCCTTTCTCCAATAATCGCTCTGCTCGCCGAGCCGACGAGCCTATCAGCGTCGTCGCTCATTGTTCTGTGATTGACAGCGACAGTTGGCCAATCAGGTGGCGAGTTTGAGTGAGCCCGAATCAAGCCGAGTGCAGCCTGAGAGCCGCCGACAAAACACGAACGGCAGCCATTGTTGTTTGTGCGAGTGCCTTCACTTCTTACTTTCGGTTTTAAAACGCTCTCAAACTTCTTTTTTGAGGCACGGAATTTACTATTAACATATCGTTTGGATAGAATTTAGTTGTTTAACTTCATATATGTGGTCAATTAATCATGACAGAGCCTATTTAAAAATATAAATTTAGAGAACCGGCAGGGGTGGGGAGTGACACGCATGTATCCCAATAAGGCAACCTATTTTCGGCATGGCCGTCCCAAAAGTCCCGTTGCGTCACATAGTCTGGAGCTCGTCAAAATGAACTGCTGATTGGCTGAAGGGGGGAAACGATCATTGGTTGAAGGGGTTGTCAGTCAACGGTATTACTCCCGCCCAACTCCAGCCCACAGCGATTATTGCAGAAAGGCGTTTCAGACCAGACTCCTTTCTGAAATCAAATGGAAATGAGATTTCCGGAGGGAGGGTTTACCAGGCTAGGTACAAGTATGCGTTCCACTCGATTAGTGCGCCAAGTAGCCTACCCACCTGGCTACTTTGCATAACAATAGCTAAGGTCGTCAGGTGTGTTCAAATACGTCCTCACATACACTGTATAAAAAGAGCATTTTGGCAACAGACAGTACTGTTGTATCCTATCTGCATGCAATGCAAGGATGCCTCAGCCACCGTCCAAGAAGAGGAAGATACTCGTTCAAAGCAAACATTTTAGTTTTGCTTGTTTATCTTGAAAATAATCGTGATTCATGAGACGTGGCAAATGCGTGTTTACGGATTCCATCAGCAGGAAATAATTATATGTTTTATTTCAATGTGATTCATTGATTAATCTTGTACTGGCAATATTTACAAAAACTAAACTAAAAGTAGTCATTTCCTATAGGCTACAAACATGTTTCCCACTATTGTGTACTCGTAATCGTAAATCTAAGTAAAACTAATCACAGACACATTATTAAAGTAACATTTCATAACACTGGTCGGAGCTGTTCTGTGCGCACGTGAGGGAACATTTATGCACATGCGCGGCGGCGGGAACTCCCGCACGTGCACGTAACGTCATTAAAATTGCATCCCACCAGTGACAAAATCACCAACACAACACTGCTCAAGACAGTAGTGGACATATGAAATCTTCAGTTACTTGGCAATATGACATACTGTATATGGAATAAACTTTCATTTTGTAAAACAACAATACTGTAGACTGACCTGTTTATTGACAAAGCTGTTTTGTTTTGTTTTGTTATCTCTGAAATTAAATAGTTTTTCCTCCTGTGAGTCTGTCCGTCTGTCCGTCTGTGAACAGCACCGCTGGACCGATCTGCAAGCAACTTTGATCACACACTCCCAGTATTATGCAAATGAAGAACCACCACCCCACATTTTTAAATCGTCCTCATGTTGGTGCTATAACAGGCCGCTTTACATTTTTTCCCTATAACTCTTGAACCGTATGCCGTAGAAGAGAGAGAAAAAGTTGTTCCGTTTTCTTCAAACCACACTTTTTGCTACTACTCCCATAGATTTTATCCAAATTGGTACACATTACAGTTTTTGTTCCGATTCCATTCCGATTGGCTACGATCGGATGTCAAGGTTTGCAGGAGGGGCTCATTTGGTACAACATGCCACCAATCAGGACTGCAGCGTCCCATCTGCTCCAAATCTGAGACTCAAACACAGAGCCAAAAGCTATTGCACTTACGCCCATACAGGGCACCACAGATTGGATTGGATCTGCACTCTGTTTTGTTTTGGCCTTTTTTCCCCTTTTTCTTTTCCAGAATTGAACTTCAGGACTGGCAGTAACTGCCCAAGGAAAGATAATTTAGCTGCTGCTTTACTGGGTTTCAGATGTGCTACCACGTGGAGTATTTAATAGCAATAACTAGCATTTTAACAAGATTTATAGGATGTAAAATAGCTTACCATTAGAACACTAATGTAATGGCTGTTGGAAATGGGACTTTGCAGTTTTATGTGAATTAGTCATGTCTTGGCTATTACTTCAATGCCACCTTGATGAATATAAGTATCAATTACTATCAAAAACAAGAACATTTCTGGATGCTGTATGTGTGTATGTGTTCTGAGCAGGTTCTTGCTTGTAATCTGGTAGTCTGACCTCAATACCTGTGTAATGCCTCTGCTGCTGCTGCCTCTGGCAAAATGATTTGCATTCAGTGAGAAGATGAATCCCTCACTGAGGCAAACCCCCCACAGCTTCAGACCGAGCCAAACAGGTGACAAACAACCCAGGAAATCTCTGCTGTCAACCAGAAACCCCCGAAGCAATCTGAATATTCTCTTCCATCCGTTACACTAGTGTTGAGCCTGGGGTGATTAAAGCTTTGTTCTAGGATTTAGTTATGGACAGTAACAGGGTTTCCAGGTGTGTAAAGGTCAATGGAATTACTTAACTCCTACAGATCTAAACAACCATGTGGGCACTGGATGCAAGTGACAACATGATACTCATTTTAATAGGAGTTATAAGAACAAGTGTTAAGTGTTCTTGACGTCTTGCCCCAACCTGTTTTAAATGTCAAGTTCTAACGGTTATGGGAGACAAGTGTTTGAGCAATATGAAGCACTCCCCTCCAGAAGAAAAAAACACACCCTTTGGGTGGAATCTGTACTTTTAACTCTCTGGCAAGCAGGTTGGCAATCAGCACTTGTTTGAGCTAGAACAGTTAGGCTAACGTAGGCAGTAGTATGCAGGCGGCACAATGATAGCAGCTACGAAACCATAGAGAATGTATTATTTACGCACGACGATGATGTGCCAAATAACCCCCTGTTCTGCAGCACTACCAAACGCAAAGTCTCTGTAAGTACCTGAAGATAGCAAGGGAAGGAAGCGGGGCTTGAGGAGAGAGGGAGAGATGGAGGCCTGGCAGGTGGCGTTGAGTGGGAGAGAGGCTTGGCGAGCAGCGGTGGGATGGAGAAAGGCGGTCAGCAGCAGTGGCTATCCTCGTCACTATGGCCATCATATCTCCATGCCTTATGCCTCAGCTGTTGCATCCAATGGCAGGAGTTTGTCTTTGTGCCGTGGAGTCCAGGACAACCTAACCATGCAGCAGATGAACGAAAGAGTGGCTTCTTACGTCGGCAAGGTAGGTGACAACAGGGCACGACACTCTGGAGTGGCCCAGTTGTTTGAGTGACTGTCCCTTAAAGCATTGGTTCTCAAAGTGGGGTCCGGGGACCCCCAGGGGACCTTGAGGGAGTTCCAGGGGGTCCCCAGCTAAATGATAGATCAGGCACCTAATGGACCCTTATGGGTCTGTAACTCTGAGAGTGTACAAATGGTTCCATTTGTACACTCTCAGAGTTAAATTGACATAGATTTTACAATAGAAATTGCGGTCCAAGTGATAGAAATGCCATTAAATGGGGGTCTGCAGCCCTAATGCATGTCAAACTGGGGGTCCTTGAAATTAAAATGGTTGAGAATCACTGCTAGAGCTGTAAAAAATCTTCTCTTATGGGGGTCCCTGGCATATTTTTTGAAATGGGGGTCCACGGGCTAATAAGTGTCAATTTGGGGGTCCTTGACATGAAAAAGTTTGAGAACCACTGCCTTAAAGCAGCAATCCTATAGCGTGGGGTTCCAATCCCAGGTAGGACATGCGAGTTACGGATTGCAGCTTTAACCAGCATGAATTTCCACATACACGTCTACTGTAGCTGAAAACATATTTTTTTCTTGGACAAAAGGCTTAGCGATTGACTGAAAATGTTCAAAAGTAGCACATTTTTCTCTGTGTTTTTTGTCTTATAAATTTTGTATTGATAATGACTTTGGAAAAGAAAATATGATCATAAAAGTATTACCCCTTTTTTCTTGTAAGATTTGTAAAACCAAAATGTTGTAATTAAGTACAAACGTTAGGTTTAATACCTTATGTTGGTTCAGACAATCAGAGCATGATACACCTAAGGATATTCTCAACCCAGCATCCAGACTGAGTTACTAAGTTAACTTATTTTTTTCCCCCTTTGGAACGCTTTTCAAACACACTTGTGCTCCTGTCATCTAGACCTAGTTAGCTAGCTGGTTAAGGTTATTCAATGTATTGTAAAATATATTCAGAAGGGGATCTTTGATAATAAAATCAAAGAAAGACAACTTGCAAAACAAATTGTTCTTTATTAAGTCAAATTATAAAATGTATAACATTTCTACTTTCTAGTGAATCTTCCGTAATACTGTAGGTTCACCCACACTATTAAGCCTAATTTATAATCTTGGTGTTGCACAGCAAAAATAGCAGATTTATAAGCTCTCAGCGTACCACGTTGCGAGCTTGTAGGTCTGCTATTTTTGGCCTATGACATTGCCGTTATCACTAAATGTAAACAAGGGCATGTATTATGAAACAATGTGCATTATGGTCTAAAATACTTATTCCCTAACCTAAATAGTGCTTTACAGTTACTGCCAGTCTGTACTGTGCGTGTGTGTGTGTGTGTGTGTGTGTGTGTGTGTGTGTGTGTGTGTGTGTGTGTGTGTGTGTGTGTGTGTGTGTGTGTGTGTGTGTGTGTGTGTGTGTGTGTGTGTGTGTGTGTGTGTGTGTGTGCGTGCGTGCGTGGTGTGTGTGTGTGTGTGTGTGTGTGTGTGTGTGTGTGTGTGTGAGAGAGAGAGAGAGAGAGAGAGAGAGAGAGAGAGAGAGAGAGAGAGAGAGAGAGAGAGAGAGAGAGAGAGAGAGAGAGAGAGAGAGAGAGAGAGAGAGAGAGAGAGAGAGAGAGAGAGAGGAAACTGCTCAAGCTAAATTGTTTGTATAATGGACTAATGTATCAGTCATTCTGATTGGTGGATGCAGGTCAAAGCACTTGAGGCAGCCAATAAGAGAATGAGGCAAATGATCCAGTGTGAGCTGAACAGGAAGTCTGCTAATGACCTCAGACTTCTGGACAGACATGTGCAGACTGTGGACCTGCTCATTGCACAGGTTAGAATCACTTCCAGCTACATTCACCACTTTCTCCAGTTCTCCTGCAATTAAGAATGTTCATTGTTGAACGTTGATCAGCGTGTCCAGGTTTGGGTACCCAGCACTGGCCAGATTATTGCGTCGGTCAAATACACTCAACCCCCTCACCCTCTTCCCCCTCTCTTCCTCTTGCTCCCTCTCTCTCCCCCCCTCTCTGTCTCCATCTCCCTCTCTCTTGCGCTGAGCGAGATCTGTACTGACGTCACACACACCATAACTCCTTCCCTCTCTCTCTCGCGCTCCCTCTATCTCTCTCTCTCTCTCTACGCCTAACTACGTTGACGTCAACCATTGCCTAACAATGCTGACATCAGGCACTGTGACGTCAGGTACATATTGTACCTGACGTCACAGTCAGGTACAATATGCACATGTTTTAAAGTGAATATTTAAATCAGTATTATTACCCATATAATTCAAGGTAATCCCATAATTCCAAATACTCATCCAATAATACAGCAATGGCAAAGAGCTCGACGTCTGCTTGAATCCATTCGTTTATTTGTTAGAGCTGCATATGCATCCCTGGGTGCACCACACAGTTTTGTCCGACGCTCTTGGCCAAGGCGTTTTTGAAGCTATCACGCTTGTAGCAACATTTTTCAATGTGTTCGCCCCTTAAGACAGACATGTTGGGGCTGGTGGTGAGCCTGGTGAATGTAGATGTCTTCTCAGAGATAACGAGATCAACAATATTTCCTATTCTCACTGTATAAGACTGAATTTTAACAAACAGGTTATTGTCATTGTTTTTTTATTTGATATAAATAATGGTGACTTGATTTCACTTTAAAACACTTCTGAGTCATTCTCATTTGTGTGCACCACCAAACAGCTTTGAAGTTGCTTGATTCAATATTTATACTTCAAACTTGTTAACCACATGATGTTAGGCGTATTGAAAACACACACCCCTGCTGCTCCTGGTGACTGATAGTCCTTCTAATGAAAGGGGTGACCTTCATTACTTATTGCATGCATGGACTTCATGAATTTCATGCATGGACTTCCAGGACTCCTTAATGCAACATAATACATTACAGAAAATATTAAAGGGATCTTTCACTTTTAAACATGTTTGGAGTAATTTTATCGTCTACTCAGGCTTTTGTGAGCACCCCAGACACTTTTTTAAATTGCTTGATTCCGTATTTAGATATTTGATATTCATTTTATCAGACACGCCCCCTTCCTTTACAAACACATTGTAACATCAAACTCTATTTTAATCATACTGAATAAAGCAACTTTAAAACTTTCTGGGTTCCTCACAAAAGCCAAAGTAGACGATACATGTTTTAAAGTGAAATATCCCTTTAACATGACAAATTAAGGTCTCCCAATTCACCAGGGTGTTTTCAATGTGTCTAACATGGAGTTGGCAGTTGAATGGGCTTATATAGAAGGGGATTGTGTCTAATAAAATGAATATCAAACATTTGTCTGTCTGTCTTTCTGTCTGTCTGTCTCTCAGATCGGTGGGACTCAGGTAGCTCTGACCCAAATGGAGCGGATGCTGATTAGCGCAGAGCAGGAGGTCTACAACCTAACAGACAAGTTAGTCACACACACACACGCGCGCGCGCACACACACACACACACGCACACACGCACACACGCACACACGCACACACGCACACACGCACGCACGCACGCACGCACGCACGCACGCACGCACGCACGCACGCACGCACGCACGCACACACACACGTACGTACGTACATACACACACACACACACACACACACACACACACACACACACACACACACACACACACACACACACACACACTAAACACAAATGCGTGCACACACATACCGTGCACACGCGCATGCAGTAATGCTGTGGTGCTCTACCGCTGTTACTGTAGATGTGACCAGGAGCGTGCACGTGCTGAGTCCCTGCAGGCCGTCCTGAGAGACCTGAGGCTGGTCTACGAGGAGCTGAAGACCTACAGCCTGCCTGGACTCCACAATCTAGTGAACACACACACACAGGACAGGAAGCAGTTACACATGCAACTCCAACAGCTCACTACAGTAAGAACACTCATTCTCTCAATGCATCGCTGCTCTGTGAACATAAACGTAGCACCTATGTTCTATGTGAGTGTTTCTATATGTAATTGTCCTAAACAGCACCCCATAGCTTTGATTGTGGTAGCAGTTTAATAGTAGTAGTAATAATAGACCTACTAATACACTTTGATTGTATATTGCTTTTGTAAGCAGGTTACAAAGTGCTTTACAAAATGAGAAACAAAATATTATAAAGTATTAGTAGCAATATTACATATTTGTCTCATTGTCTGTATGTTTGTCTATCTACTGTATCCAGAAAATACAGGGTCTCCTGACCCAAGTGTCAGGGGTGGTCGCCATACAGATGCAGGGTGCTGAGTCAGAACTGACTCAGCAGTTGGCAGATCTTAGGCAGAAGTGTCTGACATTCGTCACCAGGAGCCGCACCATGAATGAGAGCTGGTTCAACGACCAGGTACCTTGTGAAAAGAATTATAATAATAGTAATAATGACAACAACAAAAAAAGAAATAAAAGAGGGGGGCAGGGTTATCAAGGGTGAATATACAGACAGGGGATCCCCCATAATGGCTAAAGTGGGTTCATCACACATTTTACATTCTTGGAATTTGCAACCAGTCACAACAAACTTTTGAACATGTACAGTATTGAGCTGATCTTTGAGCAGCTTGGATGACAACGTGTGTATTTATTTCAATATATGACTATAGGGCAAACACAGTAGTATATTGCAATAAGAAAATCATGTCACCACAATTTCCATTTGGTTTGTCATTATTCTGTTGTAGTAACCAAATAAATTAACAAGAAATACCTCTTATAACCAGGAGGGGCTGTGGCTTACTTTTGGTTGTGTCTAACGTGTGTAATCTAGATTACAATTAGTTTTCTATTACATAATTTTATGAATCATCAACAAATGGTGACTGAGGAAGGTGACGTGAATTTTTGGTTATGTGATCCCCAGGTGTCCATGCTGAGCGCTCAGGAGGACACCTGTCCCTCACTGGAGGAGTCAGAGGGCATCCAATCACAGCTGACGGAGTTACGGAGAACATTGCTTGACCTGGAAGCAGAGTTCACACAGCTGCAGGGACAGGTACGATTGTGCTACAGTGTTGTCAGTGGCGGATTTACCGTAGATAAAGGCGGCATGGGTGCTGCCCAGGGTGGCATCTCATCGGGGGCGGCACGGGGCACACACACAAAGGAATAAGGAATGGTGACATCTTTTAACCGTGTGGGCCAGTTAACCTTGTTGGAGTGGCCCTGCTGATTCTAGTTAGTGAGCAACTGCAGGCTGATATACAGTATGTGATATTTATGTTTGATAATATCACAATGTATGTACCCCATTAAGCCTGGTGTCCCTTTTTGGGCACATTTTCCAAATGTTTTAATTTGTCCAAAATGGGTCAAAATTTGTAATTTTTGGTTGTAGATCTGCTCTTTTCACTATTTGTTGTTAAAAGCTAAAGAAACTGTCTCGTCCCCTGGTCCTCCCACCTGTTCTATTATTATTATTATTATTATTACCCTTATTATTATTATTATTATTATTATTATTATTATTATATATTTGTTTTACAAATCAAACTCTGAGTACAAGATGGGTAGGGGGCAGGGGAGGTTTGTCCAGGGCACCATACAACCTAGAACCGCCACTGTGTGCCTCCTCCATTAAAAACAACAAGAACTTGACCCCATTTTGGAGGTTTATTCCAAGCGATAGAAACAAGCCTGAATGCGCTTTGACTCAAAGCTGTCAAAGTTACAAAATGGCGCCGGAACTCCTGGCAGTTGAATATCAGTTGACAAGTTATCAAGAATTTTGTACATATCACTTTTATCAGACCGTGATGAGAATGTGAAAAGCACTAAGAAGCAATGGGTGCGGCTGGCTGCAAGTCGTAGCAGGCTGCCATTTAAAGGTCATACCAGTTGACTGGCATTCACACACCCACTCAGGTGGATTAACCTGGATCATTCATATCAGATTTTTTTCTCAGAATCTATAAACAATCTGCTGTGCTGCTCAATGTTTATGCAGCGAAAGCCAGGATGATTAAAGCATTGTATTAAAAAAGAAAGTGAGACACACTGACATTTAATGGTTAAGGTTTTGCTTTTGACTTCAAATGACGAATGTTTCTTTAACTTGTTGCGTAAGAATGCTAAGGGCGCTCTCTAGTGGTATAGGCCTACAGCAGCCAAATTGCGTGCCACTGTACTCTGTTCTTAGGCTCATACTAGTCCATATACCGCATCTAAACTATGTGCAGACTTGGGACTGCAACAGTGACTACAGACCACACAGCCTGTACGTCACTTGGCAAAAACTGCAGCCAGCCTCAATTTGGGAGATCGGTCCCTGCATTATGCCAATGGTCAGATGCCCCCATGCGATTTCATATCAATTGACCAATCTACAGAGAAAAGGGGGTATGAGTAGGGCCATGTAACTCCCATGTCCGCAGATTACTAATTATGTCACCGTAGAATTATGTCATGAGTGTGTCGTGTATTAGCCTGTATGGCTTATAGCTACTGTTGCTGACACAATTGATAAGGCTGTTTTGTAATTACAGCTTCTCTGCTTTATTGACTAAACGCGTAACACATCTGTGCGTCAGTCTATATGTGCAACCGAGTCTTTCTGGCTCTGCTTGCTGTCTGGATGAGCGTAGAACAGGACCCAAAATCAGCACGACAGAGCAGCCAGAGCAGTTCAAACTCAAAAGTCTTATTTGACTAAAACGGTTCAAACAGGCAAGTTCTGAGGCTAAGTAAGCACACAAACGCAAACTCACTCCTACATTGGGTTACGGACAAATAAGAACACATGTAAACAGAGGGGTATAAATACACAGGGACCCAACAAGACACAGGTGAACTCAAAGCACAATCAACAATCAAACACAATTAAGGATTCGCGGGGGCAAACAGGACATAGGTGACAAGGGTTAACAATAATGTCCCTCTATACCAGCAGTCATCAGCCACTGGAGTAGTGTGGTGGTGTTTCTGGTGACTGATATTGGCCTTCTAATACGTGAGGAGACCGTGTTTTTTAAATTACTTTTTTCATTTATTTTTAATATTTTTTTTTGTAAAATGAAAAAAATGTTATACAATAAAAAAATTAAATTAAATAAATGAAAAAAATAATCAAAAAAACACAGCCCCTCACGTATTAGGAGGGCAGGATGAGTCACCAGAACCAAGGACGGGTGTTTTTGATGAATCTAACATGTTCAAAATTTAGTTTGAAGTTATAATGGGTTTGTATAGGAAGGGAGCGTGTCTGATCAAATGAATATCAAATATCTAAATACTGAATTAAGCAACTTAAAAACTGCCTGGCGAGATCACAAAAGCCTGAGTAGACGATGAAATGACCAAAAGCTTTTTTGAAAGTGAAATATCCCTTTAACAGGACTGAATTACCGTAGATGAACTTCTCCACTAAATTACCTTTTCCTTTATTTTTTACGTATACAGTTTTTTTCCTTATGGATTAATGAAGCATATCTGTCTGTCAATTAACTATATAACTGTTGATCTATCCATCATCTACCCATCCTTCCTTCCAGAATGCATTGCTGGAGAACAGTGAGTTGGCGGTCAGAGAGAGATACAGTGCGCAGCTGGCTGACCTACAGCAAAGGACATATGATTTTGAGAAGGAGCTGAACATGGCTGTGCAGGCCTCTGGCCACCAGGCTGAAGAACACCAGAACCTCCTGGACATTAAGAACATGCTGGAGATGGAGATAGAACAATACAGGAGACTGCTGGAAGGCATGCAGGGGAGCTGGTACATATTTGCATTCATTTTAATAATACATCATAATATGATTTGATACCATACCAATGATTTCATCATCAACATGCAGATGACCCCTAATGACCCCTAGGCCATTTGGGGTCTTAAGAGAAGGTTAATTACATTTATTGTATTCCTACATTATAGCATCAACGGTGTTTCAAGTTCAGACTCCAGCTCCACTGCTCATATCTCTCCTGAGTGGCCTACAACCAACAACACCTTCCAAAGTAGAGTCCAGCTAGTTGATAACCACATTGATGTCCATGCTGTGAGGCCAGGACTCAGTGCAGCGATCAATAGAGACCACATCAGCGCAGCCTCTGTAGATAAAACCTCAGCAGGGTCACTGTCACAAACTGTGACAACTACCATGTCAACTTATGATGTGAGAAGTGGTCAAGAAAGCCATGGTGAACATCCAGACGGATCATCAATGACAGTGATCAATGCCAGTGGTCTTATCGGTTCATCATTGATATCCACTGGAAACCAAAGGCAGGGTGACGGAAGAGACACCTCTAGCTCGTCCAGCAGAAGTGCTGTAGTCGACAGCACAGGGAGACAATCCATGACAATCAGTAGCCAGATAACGATGCTGGATCCAGGCAGCTCAGTGGGAGCTGTTATTGACAAAACCGTGAACACTGGATCTCAGATTAGACAGGATAGAGATGAGACAACTGCTATTCAAACTACTAAATCGCAGATGAACAACATAGGAAGAACTGTCAGAACAGTTTCTGACACACGTGCCAGCACAGAGGTAAACACAGTGGACCAAGGACCAAAAGAAACTGTGATTTCAACTCAGCTGGAATGTAAGGATAGATTTATCCAGACTACAAGTCAGGGGACAAAGGTAGAGGCTGTTAATGGACAGGTTATGTCTGAGGGGGTTATGTGTGCAGTGCACCAAGTGGAAGGGAACTCGGCACAAGTGCAGAAAATGGTGGAAAAGTCAGCAATAGTGCAGAAGGTTGAAACGTCAGCAATAATGCAGGAAGGGGTGAAAGACTCAGCAAAAGGGCAGGAGGTGAAAGGCTCAGCAGTAGTACAGAAAGTGGTGGACGAAGCTACAAAATCACAGATCAATAACATAAGTAATAGTGTCAGAGCGATTCCTGAAACACAAGCCAGCACAGCACTAAAAACAGTAACCAGCACAGCAAGTGGTAGTGGTAGCACACTAACCAGAACAGCAAGTGGAAGTGGTAGAACACTAAGCAGCACAGCGAGTGGGATTGGGAGCATGTTAGCCAGCCCAGAAAGTAGTACTGGTAGCACGCTAACCAGCACAGCGAGTGGTAGTGGTAGTATGTTAATCAGCACAGAGAGTGGTAGTGTTAGCACGCTAACCAGAACAGCAATTGTTAGTGGGAGTACACTAACCAGAACAGAAGGTGGTACTGGTAACACGCTAACCAGAACAGAAAGCGGTACTGGTAGCATGCTAACCAGAACGACAAGTGGTAATGGTAGCACACTAACCAGCCCAGAAGGTGGTATTGGTAGCATGTTAACCAGCACAGTAAGTGGTGGTGTTAGCACACTAACCAGTACAGCAAGTGGTAATGGTAGCATGCTAACTAGAACAGCAATTGGTAGTGGTAGCACACTAACCAGCAAAGAAAGTGGTACTGGTACTACGCTAACCAGTCTACAAGGTGGTATTGGTAGCATGTTAACCAGCACAGTAAGTGGTAGTGGTAGCATGCTAACTAGTACAGCAAGTGGTACTGGTAGCACGCTAACCAGTACAGGGAGTGGTAGCATGTTAACCAGCAAAGAAAGTGGTACTGGTAGCACCCTAACCAGAGAAGCCAGCGGTAATGGTAGCACACTAACTAGCAGAGCAGGTGGTATTGGTAGCATGCTAACCAGTACAGCAAGTGGTAGTGGTAGCACGCTAACCAGAACAGCCAGCGGTAGTGGTACCACACTAACCAGCAGTTCAGGTGGTATTGGTAGCACGTTAACCAGCACAGTGAGTGGTAGTGCTAGCACGCTAACCAGAACAGTGAGTGGAAGTGGAAACACAGTAACCAGCACAGAAAGTGGTACTAGTAGCCTGCTAACCAGAACAGCAAGCGGTAGTGGTAACACGCTAACCAGCCCAGAAGGTGGTATTGGTAGCGTGTTAACCAGCACAGTAAGTGGTAGTGGTAGCACGCTAACCAGTACAGCGAGTGGTAGTGGTAGCACACTAACCAGATCAGCACATGGTAGTGGTAGCACACTGACCAGCACAGTGAGTGGTAGTGCTAGCACGCTAACCAGAACAGCAAGTGGTAGTGGTAACACGGTAACCAGCACAGAAAGTGGTGGTGGTAGCGGTAGCACACTAACCAGGATAGAAAGTGGTACTGGTAGCACGGTAACAAGAACAGAAAGTGGTACTGGTAGCATGCTAACCAGAACAGAAGGTGGTATTGGTAGCATGTTAACCAGCACAGTAAGTGGTAGTGGTAGCACGCTAACCAGTACAGCAAGTGGTACTGGTAGCACCCTAACCAGTACAGTGAGTGGTAGTGGTAGCATGTTACCCAGCAAAGAAAGTGGTAGCACAATAACCAAAACAGTGAGTGGTAGTGGTAGCATTTTAACCAGCACAGCGAGTGGTAGTGGAAGCACATTAACCAGCAAAGAAAGTGGTACTGGTAGCACCCTAACCAGAGCAGCCAGCGGTAGTGATAGCACGCTAACCAGCAGAGCAGGTGGTATTGGTAGCATGCTAACCAGTACAGCAAGTGGTAGTGGTAGCACAGTAACCAGAACAGCCAGTGGTAGTGGTACCACGCTAACCAGCAGAGCAGGTGGTATTGGTAGCATGCTAACAAGAACAGCAAGCAGTAGTGGTAGCACGCTGACCAGCCCAGAAGGCGGCATTGGTAGCACAGCAAGTGGTAGTGGTAGCACGCTAACCAGAACAGCGAGTGGTAGTGGTAACACGGTAACCAGTACAGAGAGTGGTGGTGGCAGCGGTAGCACACTAACCGGAACAGAAAGTAGTACTGGAAGCATGCTAACCAAAACAGCCAGCGGTAGTGGTGCCAGTCTAACCAGCAGAGAAGGTGGTAGTGGTAGCATGCTAACCTGCACAGCAAATGATAATGGCATTACACTAACCAGCACAGAACTTGGTAGTAGTGCACTAACCAGCACAGCGAGTGGTGTTGGTAGCACGCTAACCACAACAGCGAGTGGTAGTGGAGATAGGGTAAGTCAGGAGACAAGGACAGAGGCTATTATTGAACAGGTTGTGTCAGAGGTGGGTAAGGGTGCAACGCTCCCAGAGGCAGAGACCACAATTATCACAGAGGCTGAACTCCATGATGGGGTCGAGGGGATAACACAGAAGGGAACCCATGTTAAAATAGTGGAGATTAGAGAGACTTATGAATGGTTAGTGAAAAATTTCTATACAGACTCTGACCCCGAAACAGAAACCGCGGAGGAAGTCCAGGACAGCTCAGGCGATAATCAAATCAATGCTGAAGATGATGAAGAATTGTTTATGAGCTCTGCATCTGACATGCATAAGAGGCCAGTTGAAAAATACATTCTGTCTACAAAAGACCAGTGTGAGGCTGAAGCATTCAGTAGAGGTCAGAAATGCTCCAGAGACAACCGACCCGCAGAGGTCATTAATGCTGTGAGGGACAGTAGTGCAGATGCTAGATTTGGTAGCATGTCTGTGGGAGCTAGTTTTGGAGGTGTGGCTGGTAATATGTCAGCTAGCATTATTGATACAGCTAGCAATACATTAGCGAACAAAGGCATTGTTACAGGTGGTAGTGGTAGCACACTAACCAGCATAGCAAGTGGTAAAGGTAGCATGCTAACCAGCACTGAAAGTGGTAGTGGTAGTATGCTAATCAGTACAGCAAGTAGTAGTGGTAGCTCACTAACCAGCACAGCAAGTGGTAGTGGTAGCATGCTAACCAGCATAGCAGATGGTAGTGGTAGCACACTAACCACCACAGCAAGTGGTACTGATAGCATGCTAACCAGCATAACAGATGCTAGTGGTAGCACACTAACCAGCACAGCAAGTGGTAGTGTTGGCACTCTAACCAGAGCAGCAAGTGGTAGTGGTAGCACGCTAACCAGCATAGCAGGTGCAGCAAGTGGTAGTGTTAGCACGCTAACCAGAACAGCAAGTGGTAGTGGTAGCACGCTAACCAGCAGAGCAGGTGGTATTGGTAGTGTTAGCACACTAACCAACACAGCAGTTGGTAATAGTAGCACACTAACCAACACAGCAAGTGGTAGTGTTAGCACGCTAACCAGCGCAGCAGGTGCAGCAAGTAGTAGCGGTAGCATGCTAACCAGCACAGCAGAGACTAGTGGTAGCAAGCAAACCAAAACAGAAAGTGGTAGTGGTAGCACGGTATCCAGCACAGCAGAGGGTAGTGGTAGTATGCTAACCAGAACAGCAAGTGGTGGTACACTAACCAGCACAGCCGTTGGTATTGGTAGCACGCTAACCAAAACAGCAAGTGCTAGTACGCTAATCAGCACAGCCGGTGGTATTGGTAGTATGCTAACCAAAACAGTAAGTGGCAGTGGTAGCACGGTATCCAGCACAGCAGAGGGTAGTGGTAGCATGCTAACCAAAACATCAAGCGGTAGTGGCAGCACGCTAACCAGTGCAGCAAGTGGTAGTGGTAACACGCCAACCAGCAGAGCAGGTGGTATTGGTAGCATGCTAACAAGAACAGCAAGTGGCAGTGGTAGCACACTAACTAGCACAGCCGGTGGAATTGGTAGCATGTTAACCAGCAGAGCAGGTGGTATTGGTAGCATGATAACCAAAACAACAAGTGGTAGTGGTAGCACACTAACCAGCACAGCTGGTGGTAGTGTTAGCATGCTAACCAGCACAGCAGAGAGTAGTGGGAGCATGCAAACCAAAACAACCGGTGGTATTGGTAGCATGCTAACCAGCACAGCAGATCGCAGTGGTAGCACGCTAACCAAAACAGCAAGTGGTAGCACTCCAACCAGCACAGCCGGTGGTATTGGTAGCACACTAACCAAAACAGCAAGTGGTAGTGGTAGCACGCTAACCAACACAGCAAGTGGTATTGGTAGTACGCTAACCAAAACAGCAAGTGGTAGTGGTAGCACGGCAGAGAGTAGCGGTAGCACTCTAACCAGCACAGCCGGTGGTATTGGTAGCACACTAACCAAAACAGCGAGTGGTATTGGTAGCACGCTAACCAACACAGCAAGTGGTATTGGTAGCACGCTAACCAGAACAGCAAGTGGTAGTGGTAGCACGCTAACCAACACAGCAAGTGGTATTGGTAGCACGCTAACCAGAACAGCAAGTGGTAGTGGTAGCACGGTATCCAGCGCAGTAGAGGGTAGTGGTAGCATGCTAACCAAAACAGCAAGCGGTAGCACGCTAACCAGCACAACAGATCGTAGTGGTATTACTCTAACCGGAACAGCAAGTGGTAGTGGTAGCACACTGACCAGCAGAGCAGGTGGTATTGGTAGCATGCTAACCAGAACAGCAAGTGGTAGTGGTAGCACTCTAACCGGAACAGTAACTGGTAGCACGCTAACCAGCACTGCAGAGAGTAGTGGTAGCATGCAAACCAAAACAGCAAGTGGTAGTGTTAACACGCTAACCAAAACAGCAATTGGTAGTGGTAGCACCCTAACCAAAACAGCAATTGGTAGTGGTAGCACGCTAACCAAAACAGCAAGTGGTAGCACGCTAACCAGCACAGCAATTGGTAGTGGTAGCATGCTAACCAGCACAGCGAGTGGTAGTGGTAGCACGCAAACCAAAATAGAAAGTGGTAGTTCAGTAACCAGCATAGCAAGTGGTAGTGGTAGCATGCAAACCAGTACAGCAATTGGTAGTGGTAGCACATTAAACAGCACAGCAAGCGGAGTTAGTGTGAGTGGGCCTGGGGCTGGGCAACGAGCACCCAGCCCCTCTCCACCCAGCCCAGGTGGGAGATTCGGCAGTGGGGATTATTATCGAGTATCAAGTTCGAGTAGTGGACGAATAAGCACAAGTTCAGGAAATGGCGGAACACTCAGCAGTAGTGCAGGAAGTGGTGGACAAGTCAGCACTAGTGCAGGGAGGGATGGAAGAGTCAGCATGAGTACAGGAAGTGGTGGAAGGCTCAGCACTAGCATAGGAAGTGGTGGGCGACTAAGCACTAGCGTAGGAAGTAGTGCACGACGGAGTGCCAGCGTAGGAAGTGGTGGTAGACTCAGCACTAGTGCAGGTAGTGGTGGACAAGTCAGCACTAGTGCAGGAAGGGATGGAAGACTCAGCACTAGCGCAGGTAGTGGTGGAAGACTCAGCACTAGCACAGGTAGTGGTGGAAGACTCAGCACTAGTGCAGGTAGTGGTGGAAGACTCAGCACTAGTGCAGGTAGTGGTGGAAGACTCAGCACTAGTGCAGGTAGTGGTGGAAGACTCAGCACTAGTGCAGGTAGTGGTGGAAGACTCAGCACTAGCGCAGGGAGTGGTGGAAGACTCAGTACCAGCATAGGCAGTGGTGCCAGACTGAGTAGCTCAAGTAGCGGTGGGAGGCTCAGTGGAGTCACTAGCAACTTCAGGATAAGCAGTCCGCAGGCCAGGTTCAGCAGTGCAGGCAGCGGGGAATGGAAGCCCACTTACAGCTCAGCGACCGGACGTATGAGCAACGTGGGCAGTGTAGTGAGGACCAACATCACAGGGGGGAGGGTGATTACCAGCAGTGACGGGCCAATCAGGAGCGCGGGTAGTGGAGCTGGGGGCCACAGGGAGCGGATCAGCGTGTGCAAGATGGCGGCTCTGAGCATTTCAGCCGCAGGGAGGGAGAGGAGCCAGGACAAGGCTGCAGGTACGAGCACGTCTTTGGCATCTCCAAGACACACACACACACACACACACACACACACACACACACACACACACACACACACACACACACACACACACACACACACACACACACACACACACACACACACACACACACACGTCTCAACGTCTCAACGTCTGTTACATAATGAATAATATGTCAGATGTGGTCAAATCAATTGTTCATTATTTCAATGACTGTCAAGATTGGGAAATTAGGGGTTAACGTTCTATTCTCGTATACTAACTTCATATTCTGTTTCTCATCTCTCTCTCTCTCTCTCTCTCTCTCTCTCTCTAGGTGCCAGTCCTGGGGTCCAACACTGGTTGGCCACGGGGGTCGGGGGCCGGGGAGGTGACCCTGGTGACCTCAGTGGCATCAACCCCCTCTGATTGGACAATGGTAGAAGCAACATCGAAGACACCAGCTAAACCTACACTAGCTGACACATACAGACACAACAACACGCATGCACGCACACACGCACACACACGATGAAACATCAGCTCAGTCAGAGACTCCACCAGTTTACCTGTGTTTCACCATTATATACACTGATTTAGCTGTATACATTATAAATACCTTTAACTTTGTTTTACTATTATCATCGGTTGTGGTCAGACCCAAAAAATAATGCTTACATTTTCTTTAATAAAGCGGCAGCATGTTAAATCCTATTCTAATTCTAACCCTAGGCTAAAATCTGGGCTTGAGATAATTTACGCAAGTTGTGTCATTATCAACACTCCAGCAAATCACCACTTCTGTTCATGTATCCATCCAAACGAGTGTTAGTTGTAGAGTGTGTAGATCTTTCTGTGATGATTTGGTTTGGTACATATGCCCCCTAGTGGTAGAGTTAGTTTTAAACTGTTGTCAGCCTGTTTTTTCTGGGATCAGTTTCTTTAGCTTCTGTATCAAATGCACTGTTGAGTACCTGAAAGTACATCACCATAATGTTTACCTATGACTGTATCAAAGATTGTAAAATATTTTAAATGTGGTGGTATTTGCAAATCCAGTGGGTGGGTGTCTCCGCACAACATTGCTATGATGGCAGGATAAATGCTTTCCATACACAATGTTGCTTCATCTATTCGCCTCATGTTGGTAAACAGCAAACCCGCTCACAGGTGAAGCAGGGTAGCTCAATGCAGGGTGGTATGCATTATTAAACGCCTTTGTATTACCGTGTTGCAGATGTATTGCCCTATTATATCTCTAAATCCTTTGTTGTTGTTTTTTTTTTGTTTTTTTTTCCTCTGAGTTTTTGATTTGTCTTGCAAGTTCTATTCTGTCAAAATAAAATTACCCACAATGTCTGTGTTAAGTTTTATATTGGGTGGAACTGGTATGAGTTGACAATGTGTGATAGTATCATTGGACGGCTGGCTGGACTGGTGGAGTTAGAATCTGAACACAAGGTGGTAGCAGAGTTACGGTCCTGCCAAAACAGACAAGGTACTGAGAGTTAATAAGTAATAGTAATAAGTAAAGTGTGCTGTGTAGTAACATAATAGGTATGCAAAGAAACATACAGTAATATACAAAGACATTGGTGTAGTGAATGACCGTCCATAATATATACAATTTAGAATGAATTGCATCTTCTTAGTTAGGATTTATCTATATGTTGCAGCCAGAGGAAAATATACAGAATATAAAATATACAGGATATAAATGGATGAATAAATTAGCAACCAAAGATATAAAGAACAAACATAGCAATACCCCAGTGCAGTGGCCTTGTGGTTAGAGTAGACTGTCCACCCAGAGATTGAGATCAGGTCGGGTCATACCAAAGACTATAAAATGATGGGACCCAATGCTTCCCTGATTGGCACTCAATCAAGGGTTGGATTTGGGGGTAGGCCCCTCTGCGACATATTAGCGTTGTGTTCATGGGATTGTACTTGTGCATCATGGCTGGGGGATGCAGTTGGACATCAAGCCGCCTCACACTACAGAAACAGGAGATAGGCTTCTGCCCTATGGGCCACATGGCTCGGCAAGACTTACTAAATAGCTATACAGTTATGGTGAACTATAACAATTCCGTGAGCTACATATAATAATAAAAGAACAATTTGTGCAAAGAGATTGTCACACAATGTGTGCTCTGTTGGTGAGACAATAATTACAGGTTCAAGATAGATGGGTTTATAGCTCTGATAGCTTGAGGGGAAAACACATTCCTCCAAAATTCCATACAGCTGAGGCATTATGGCAGCTGAATGCACTGATGAACTCCCTCGCTCTCTGTTTGAAGGTGTGCCAACCAGTGCAGGTGGTGAAGGAAAACCTGCATTCATTCTGCAGTGCCCTACATGACTGGAAACTATAGTGTATTAACAACTTACATACTTACACTTACTTGTAAGAACTTTATAATTTATCATCATATGACAAATACTGAAAATAGGTACAGCTAATAGAATCTCTTTGCATTTTGTGGAACATTTCCAATACGTTTAACTTTTCTGTGTATTGAAGGGCTTATTGTTTTATGTAAGCACTGGACCTATCAACTTATTAATAGCTAATAATCATCAAACTCCATGGTCTCTGTGGAAATGGTTCCTATATGGACCTACAGTATATGATGATATATGGACTAATTCACTGGCATCACCCTCGGCTGAACATGAAAATCAAACCATACATCTTAACATTTCCTATGTAATGACATGCACGTGTGTGTGTGTGTGTGTGTGTGTGTGTGTGTGTGTGTGTGTGTGTGTGTGTGTGTGTGTGTGTGTGTGTGTGTGTGTGTGTGTGTGTGTGTGTGTGTGTGTGTGTGTGTGTGTGTGTGTGTGTGGGGGGGAAATTGATGACAGCAATCTGAATCAATATTGCATCTGATCACTTTTTATTGCCTCACTAATCTTCTGATTTATTTCCCCCTGGAGTACAGAAACACACAGGAGAGACCAATAACAGCATTAGAGGGAAGCAATACAATAGTGGTGCTGTTGCACGTGAAATGCTGCACAGCATGCAGTAATGTATACACCTTACAACAAGGTCTAAATCAGAAGCTGTAGTTTGCATGGCAGGTATATGTGTTCTGAGATTGAGGTTGGCAACTGAGAAGGGAGAAGGAATCATTGTGTTGTGTTGTGTTGTGTTGTGTTGTGTTGCGTTGCGTTGCGTTGCGTTGCGTTGCGTTGCGTTGCGTTGCGTTGTGTTGTGTTGTGGAATGTAATTGTGTTATACAGGGGCTGCAAGCAGAGCACAAAAATGCCTGAACGAAGACCAAGTGTACGAGAGTATCTGTTAACCATCACACATGTTTGAACCTGTCTGCCTGCAGGACTGCAGCCAGCCCAGAGGGTCTTGAGCACAGGCTTGCTGGAACACAGTGCTCTCTCTGTGTTAAAGTCACTGAAAAAGAGGCATGAACATTTGCGTCCAAAGTGAGAATCTGCCATATAGCATTTGCGTCCAAAGTGAGAATCTGTCAATCTGCCATTTAGCATCTGCTTATAATCATTCATTAGGTAGTTTGTTTATAGCAATTTGGTCTATTAATTTTTTTCTTCTTCACTGCAGCACTTTAAGCATTGGAAGAAGGGTTCAAACATTGTTTATTATTATGATTATTAGATAAGATTACTTTTTGCAGTACAGTCATTTGATTCCAGAGCGCGCTCTCTCTCTCTCTCTCTCTCTCTCTCTCTCTCTCTCTCTCTCTCTCTCTCTCTCTCTCTCTCTCTCTCTCTCATTTTTTTAACAAATGATGAATTACTCTGCACCTCCATGTGCGACAGATGCACTGTCTGTCTGTCTGTCTCTGAACTGACTTGTGAAAACATTCTTAGTACTGTGTGCATAACAGTTATGCAACACACCTGACTATGCTGTCTAGGCCTACTAGAAACAACAGGAAGGACTGGTTTGAGATGATGAGTTTCACTGTATCTTCCAGGGATGGTTGATACACTCATTACAGTGTACACAGCCACTAGCATCTACACAGTGAATGGTAAATAAAACGTCAGTATCATGATAGTGCATATAGCACCTTTATCCAAAGCACTTTACAATGTGGATTACATTCATCCATTTACTCACACACTCACACACACACACACACACACACACACACACACACACACACACACACACACACACACACACACACACACACACACACACACACAGACGGCCATGCAAGGCACCTACTTGCTCATCAGTAGCAGTTAACCCACTCGATCCGGGAATGCATCTGTGTCATTTTTTATTTCTTTGGCTATTCAAAAATTGTGAAAATGTGTGCAAATCTTTGAATATATATTTTTTTAGAGCGAACATTTGTTAAAATTTCTGTTCCACGGACCCCTAGAAGCAAATAGTTCAGTTACAAATGTTCGCTTTAAAAGATATACTGTATATTCAAAGATTTGCACACATTTTCACGATTCTTTAAAAAAATTGCAGATCTACAAGCTCATAGCGCTATGAGCTTGCTATTTTTGAACAGCCAAAGAAATCTAAAGTGACACAGTCTGCGTTCCCGGATAGGCTCTATTCACAGCAGCCATATTATGAAGACATTCACAGGTGTTACCAATGATACTAATGAAGGCTCTGTTCCATTCTAGTCAAACAGAGTCAGGGTGCTGGTATTGTGCATGTTGGCCCACTGGAAACACTCTGTTACACCAGTGGGTCTACAGTTGGGGTCCAGGGACCCTCATGGGCTTCCAAATGGCCCCTTACAGGTGTGTAACTCTCAGAGTTATGGGGGTCGTGGAAACCACTGTGCTAGACTAAATGGAACAGAGCCTTCATTTGTATCATTGGTAACACCTGGGAAGGAAGTGATAATATGGCTGCTGTGCATAGACCCTATTGAATGGGTTAAGGCTCCTGATGATTCCCAGAAGCGGTCGCTCTACCGCGCGAGCCACTGCCGCCCCAGGAAAATGCCAGTGTTAACATGTCCATTTGGCTACATTTGTACACTTTCTTGATAAATGAACCCTTTACTATTGCTCACTGAGCAGAGACATGTGAATGATGTGTGTGTGTGTGTGTGTGTGTGTGTGTGTGTGTGTGTGTGTGTGTGTGTGTGTGTGTGTGTGTGTGTGTGTGTGTGTGTGACAGTCTAATTAATCTATGTCCTCATTCTTGTGCTATGTGTCAGCACAAGAATGAGGACATAGATGACGTTTCCAATACTAAACCCGAACCAAACCCGCACCGTAACCCTAACCGCACGCGGATGCCACATAGTCGGAGAAAAGGTCTGTCGGATTAACGCATGCCTCCCCTGCCAAGTCTGTCTTTCACTACCAATAGTTTCTAGTGTTTGAAGTGATTGATAATCATCTATCCCTGCCAACTGGTATTAACAAGGATAATAAAAACATGAAAATAATAATTATCATGATAATAATAACAATCCAGTATGTTATTGCTGAATTGATGGTTGTCTGCAGTTGTTCCATATGGCTGTCAAACGTGCCTTGTGCTGTGTGTGTGTGTGTGTGTGTGTGTGTGTGTGTGTGTGTGTGTGTGTGTGTGTGTGTGTGTGTGTGTGTGTGAGAGAGAGCTCACGAGACATTGCAAGGGTTGTGAGCTCTTCTTTCTCTTTTGGCTCTTGAGCTGTAACCACTGGGGTAAGTTACACAGTAGATTCCATGGCAATTAATGGACCCTTTTCACAGAGGCCATTTTGACAGGTGAACGCAGCTGAAGGTAATAATGTTAATTGTGGGTGTGTCTCATTTTAGGTGAAGATAGATAGATAGACCTTTATTGATCCCGCGGGGGGAATTCAGTCGCCAGAGGCTGTATACTGTATACAGTATGTTCATCTTGTTTGACTGTGAGTCATTAAATGGTACTCAAGGTGTACACTTTGTGTACACAAGTGTACACAGCGGTTAAGGTACACACCCTTCACTTACACACCCCATGAAGCCTTGAATTAATGGATTTAGTTTTTGACGCATTCCTAAGCCAATCATTTGATAACTGGAGGAGTTTCCGGTTGGAGACTCAAAGGAGACTCCGCCGGTCATCAATCATCATTTTTGCCTAGAATGACATGCCCAAAATAGGGACATCAGGTTGGACAGGGATTAAAGTGCACGGGACGTATGGCATAACTGGGTGGGGCATCATGCATTCCTAATTTGCATCGTTCCCAACTTACATCGTTCCTTTGTAGGCCAGTGCCCCGATCTAGTATACTTAGTCGACCGAGTGCCCCAGTAGGGCTTGCATATAGTTGCATATCTGTCTGGCAGAAACCTCTGATCTCCATATTTTACCTTTTGGTTGGGTTTTTTTTCATAAATGAATGGCCTATTTGATCACACTACTGCATCACACATCAAAAGTAGCACATCTACAAGCTCAAAACGCTGCGCGAATCGGCGCATTTATGAGCTTGTCGATCTGCTACTTTCGGTATTTTTTTATTTGAATCCTGAAAAGTAACAGTTTTGGACATATGAGGTTTCCACCCGACGGAGATAATATCTTTGCTGAAAATAGGCAATCTCACACCATGTTGTAATGCGACACAGATATGAGCTGGGCTTTTCCAATACTAACCCTATACCAAACCCGAACCCTAACCCTAACCGCACGCGGATGCCACATAGTCGGAGAAATGGGATGTCGGATTAACGTATGCCTCCCCCTCGCGGGATGTGTGCCCCAGAATGGGGACACTAGGTTAAAATACATCCTGCAGATTGTAGCTTTAATAGAGTAGTAACCATAAGACTCGACCATGAACTATGGCGTCCGTACTTGATGTCTCAGCAATGTAACATCAAGCAGTAAAGTGACTATGTGAGTAAATCATCTAATATTTAGTACATACGCTATCTGATATATATTATTACTTTATTTGTTTTATTTAACCTGTTTTCTATTTCTTTCTCTTTGCTCTCACTCTACCTCTGTCCTCTCTCTTCTCACGGAATGCAACAAAACAATGACGCAAAACATATTTTTTCACCCACTGCTTCACACTTTAAAACTGTAATGTGACAAATAAAAGCGATTCTGATAATGATTCCAATACCATTTCTAAATCTCAACACTGTCTTTCAACCACAAAACAAGCAATGAACTCCAAAGGAGGAGTGCAGCTAAAATCACATCATAATGAAACATTATGTGTGAAAATGAAAAGCTATGTTCTGTTTTTTTGACCCTTGTAAATGTACACTGTGGGAATTCAACTAACAGGGAGGATATGTACATCAAGTGTACGTCGTCTACATTTCGCTGTTGTAAAAGTTTGACAGTAAAACACATCACAGGTCAGAGAGTGAGAGATAAGGAGAGAGGGACGTTGACAGATTTATGTTTGCTGTGTAGAGGCAGCTATTCGCACACAGCACGCCTCACCTACTTCAATACATACCACGAACACCGGCACAAGCCACTTAGGGCCCTATCTTGCGCGCCACCTTACCCCTTATCCCTAAACGTATTTCCCATAGTATACTATTTAAAAAAAAAACCATTTTGACTGTACACACTAACAGCATGCACACAAGATCTACAAGCTTAAAACGCGTCGCTTCGTGCCACGTTTCGAGCTTGCCGATCTGCTACTTTTGATGCTTTTGTGTGACGCTGTAGTATACAAGCAGGGCGTTAAAACACAAAAAGTTTAAAATATGTACATAAGAGGTTTCTGCCAGTAACGATATGGATAATATTTGGAAGTAGGAACAATGCACATTGCAAAGGCACGCACGCGCACACACACACACACACACACACACACACACACACACACACACACACACACACACACACACACACACACACACACACACACACACACACACACACACACACACACACACACACACACACACACACACACACACACACACACACACACAGGCCCTCAAAGATACCATGCTTTGTAGAGTTGAATACCTACTAACTGACTAATACTGTACCTGCAATATCAAGGCTCATGCAGTATGCACTATGCAGAGCAGCAGAGCACATCAAATGTGGTGTGACAGTAATGACGTGTGATGGTAATGACACATTGAAGCCGCACTACCGGGCTGTCAAGTACTGATGGATGATTTCGCAAGAACCATAAGGTGAGGCCGAAGATGATTGATGGATATATAGCAGAGAAAGAATGAGAGAGAGAGGGGGGGAGGGGAGAGAGAGAGATAGAGATAGAGAGGGGGGGGGGGGGGGGGTGAGAGAGAGAGAGAGAGAGAGAGAGAGAGAGAGAGAGAGAGAGATGAAGAGAGGGGGCTCATTGAGAGGAGGGGGAGAGAGAGAGAGAGAGATAAGGAGAGAGAGAGAGAGGTTGACAGATTTATGTTTAGACAAAGATTAACACCTGAGGTAAGAAAGGTAAACTACCAAAGAATGAATCTGCTGCCTAGCCCTGTGTGTGCGTGTGCGTGTGCGTGTGCGTGTGTGTGTGTGTGTGTGTGTTTTTAAGCCTCTCAGATGTAGAGAGTGTATCTACCTCCTGGACCGAAACTACCGGTAGTAGAAGGTTTCGCAGGAGAGGAGGCTCTGCATGCACCCATTGTAACGGGTCTGTAACTCTGAGAGTGTACAATGGGTTATCTCTGGCACCCCAATCTACACGGTCAAATCCACAGTGTTAATTTAACAACAACTTAGAGACCCGTAAGGGTCCACGTGGTCCCAACATTGTAGCTGTTTTTTGGGGAAAGAAAAAAAATATATAATAATAGATTGTTTAAAAGTCAAAGCTTTATATTCTAATAATCATTGCAATAGAGTATTTGTTCAGTAACAGTGGTCTCCATTGATCTCTCCAGCTCAACATTTTCAGGTCAGGATAACAATTATATCCAATCAGGAGATTTCACTTGCTTATCCTGTATGAGTTCTCTCTCCTGATTGGATAAAATTGGTGTCCCATGCAGCAAATATATTCTGTTTACTCATACGCTGGAGAGGCCTATTACTGAACAAACCGGGGTATAGTAATGTGTATGCCAATAAAATGTTTTCTTTCTATTACAGAGAAGCTATGGGAGAAATAAAAAATATCTCTTCTAGTTCTTGTAGGTACACGCACAGCAGCATTCTGGGGTCTTTGGAGACTTGTTGGGGCAGCCTGATAGTAAGGAATTGCATGTGAGTGCGTGCGTATGTGGTTGTTAATGAACTTGTGCTCAATAGGAACCAACATACTTGTTGTGATTTCGGTTGACCAACCATGTGGTCACTTAAGTGTCTCCATCTAACTAAGGGTGGTGAGTGATGTTTCAGTCGTATGCGCAGAGAATATGATGACACCAGCCAGTGTGTGTGTGTGCAAACTTTCGGTATTTTTTTCTTAAAATGACACAGATGCGTTCCCTTCCCGGTCTTAATGGGTTAATTCCATATCAGACACATGCGTCTGCAGGCTGCACTGTGAGACACTTACAATACAGTCTAATGTAAACTCTATAGTGGTGTTACTTGGTGAAAAGAGCAGGAGTTCAGTGTATGACACTTCGAGAACATGTTGGCTGTTGCAGGGATTAAACCTCAGATCTTCCCACAGCACTTTCTCATCATCATAATCTCATCAAGACCTTTCACCTGCATCAAACCCTGACACCGCCCCCAGGCATGCTGCTCCCCCAATAGAGTATCAGGTCTCAAACCAGTCAGTCCGCACAGCCAGCCAGCCACCCATCCACACACACACACACACTCACCATTCTGCTTATTCAGTTACTGAAGTTACCGAAGCTCCTTTTTCGGTCAGGGAATATCAATATGCCCATTGAGTTGTGTTTTGTTTTTGAATTGCTTTGCATTACCATGAGTGTAACAAAGATGAAAGAATGAATGCATGAATGCAGTGGTGTAAAGTAACTAAGTACATTTACTTAAGTACTGTACTTAAGTACAATTTTGAGATATTTGTACTTTACTTGAGCATTTCCAATTTACAATACTTTTACTTCTACTCCACTACATCTCAGAGGCAAATATTGTACTTTTACTCCACTACAATTATTTGAAAACTTTAGTTACTAGTTACTTTGTAGATGTAAATTATGATGTTATAGAACATACATTAACCACTTTATCCCTATTTTATACCTTGGCTATTTGAAAATAGCCGATCTACAAGCTCACAACGTGTCGCAGCGCGACGCGTTGTGAGCTTGTAGATCTGCTACTTTCAAATATTTAGTACTTTTTCTTTTGGTACTTTAAGTACATTTTGATGCCAATACGTCTGTACTTTTACTCAAGTAAATTTTGAATTCTGGACTTTTACTTGTAACAGAGTACTTTTATATTGCAGTATTGGTACTTTTACTTAAGTAAAGAATGTGAGTACTTTTTCCACCACTGCATGAATGCATGAATGAATGAATGAATGAATGAGACAATGTTCAAGAGTCTTCGGTTTCGCTCTGTCTTTTGTTTGAGACTGTCACACATGACAGGCCTTCAGGCTACATGTCAACGTACAGTATACAGTATGCACTCTGTTTCACATTTTGACAGTGTCATATACTATGTATCTATATGCCTGCTGTACTGCCCTGCACATTCCATTTGCAGTAGAATGAGAGCACTTCTAGTTGTCTCTTATTTCTGTATATATATAAGTGCACTTAAATTATGACTCTTCGTGTTCATGAGCGTGCATTTGTCACGGCCCTATTGTCGCTGACCACTGACCAGTGGTGGAAAGTAACTATGTGCATGTACTCAGGTACTGTACTTAAGTACAATTTTTAGGTATTTTACTGTAGTTCAGTATTTCCAATTTTCAGTACTTTTACCTCTACTCCACTACATCTCAGAGGCAAATATTATACTTTCACTCCACTGCAATTATTTGAAAACTTTAGTTACTAGTTAATTTGTAGATTTTGATTATTATTACAAAACATACATTACCCACTTCAGCCCTAATTACATTTCGGCCATTTGAAAATAGCCATTCGGCCATTGAACACTGGCGGTGGGACGCATTGTGAGGTTGTAGATCTGCTATTTTCAAAAGGTTTCTTATTCATTTTGAACTCGTGAAATTCTGCACAATGAGTACTTTTACTTTTGGTACTTTAAGTATATTTCGAAGCCGAACCTTTTGTACTTTTACTCAAGTACATTTTGAATAAGGGACTTCTACTTGTAGCAGAGTATATCTACATTGCAGTATTGATACTTTTAGTATCAATACTGCAATGTCAATAAGTAAAGACACTGACATACTTTTTCCACCACTGTCGCTGACATACATTTGCATTCAGCTGTTTGTCGTAATAACATTGTTCTGACTGTACTGGTGTAATGAGGTAATTGTGCCCACTTTCACAGAACAGTGAAGTGTGTCAGAGTCAGGTGTGTTTTTCTGTCACGTTGTACGCAGAAGGTAAATGACTGTCATGACAACTGCATTAAAGACATGTATCTGTACTCTATTCAACAAGTGCAATAGTTTACTTATTTATTCATAGTCAAGTCCATTGTGGAATGTATATATACTACCCTCTGTGTACACTTTACAACATGTGTGTAATAATGATTTATTTTAAGTAGACTGCTATAGCCCTACAGTCTAGTGTATTATATCCTATTTAATACACAAGGCCAATTCAAAAAAACAAAAACACCCTCTTAATCCTAACAGTTTTCTGAAAAACATAACATTTTGGTCCAAATGACACAGATTCTGTCCCGGATTGAAAGGTCAAACAGGTCTAAATGGGATAATGTTACTATTTATATAGCTAGGGCACATTGTATATTGCCTATTACACAGTTTGCTTTGTACTGTAGGTTGATACAAAGTAAACTAGAAAAAGTGCTCCTCGGAGCACAGGTCTCCGCCAGGTCAAGTACGTTATTGTGGCCTCCTGGTGGCGCTATAATATGCCAATGTGAAAGGGGTGTCATTTCTTCTTAGGCCTTTCACGGCAATCAGACACTGCATTCATGATTTGAGCCTTTTGTTCCAAAAATGTGTTTTGCTAAGATTAGACCTGCTGGTGGCGCTATAACAAGCCAATGTGAAAAGGGTGCCATTCCTTCCTCGGCCTAGTGGGAATGTGCGCGTGAAATTTCACGGAAATCGCAAGCTGGGTTCATGATTTGAGGCATTTTGTTCAAAACGGACCAATCCTGCAAACTTTGGAAACCAACCTTAGCCAATGAGGATGGAATATGGAAAATCGGACAGATCCGTGTTGATCACATGACTATAGAGATAATGTTTACCGATTTGCATGACGTTTGAAAATCTGTAGGAGTAAATGGGTTTTGCACAAATCGGCCTCCTGGTGGCGCTATAACAGGGCTATGTGAAAAATTTGGGGCAGAGGTTCTGAATTGGCATCCAGGGAGTGTGTGTGCACAGTTTCGGAGCGAGCGGGCCAACGGTGTTGGAGATTAGCTGTTCACAGACGGACACACGGACGGACACACGGACGGACACACACACACACACGGACAGACGGGGGGTAAAACATACTCTCTCGCCATGCCTTCGGCCTGGTGGAGACAACTAGAGCATTGTCCTGGAGTATCAGCTCCTGACGCCAACCCGGCTGTAGGCCAAACAGTAGCTGCAGCAGCAGGTTCTGATGAGTGATGACAGCCCTGGTAGCCCCGTCGGCGATGACGGCAGCCCCTTAGCAGCGTCCAACCCTGATGATGGCGATGATGCAGCAGCAGCCGACCCCGATTACGACCCCTCAGTGGCAGCAGCAGGCCCTCCTGCGGCTCTGTCCCTGATCCTCACAACCAACCAGGGTGAGGCGTCAACTCACCATGACCTACATCCCAATGCCATTAACGACCACAGGCCAGCTGCTCTGACAGACCTAGTACGTCATGAAGATCGACGGGTCCTGCAGCACCTGAAACTGCAGGTGTGTGACTACCATGACCCTCTGCAGGTCGCGTATAAATGGTGCATTTATATAGCGCTTTTTATCCAATCAGGATAAAAAGCGTATCAGGCAAACATCTGGGTAGGAGACGTCTAGCTGCTAAACAGGGCCTATACCTGGACCCATAGGAATCATGTTCTTCAACTTCTCCAGCGACTTCTCTCCTGATTCTGAACTCCACAAATCTCATCACAATGCAGATAAACAGACGACAGACTGTTTGATTGCCTGCACTTACAGGATGGTTCTGTGTTCCTGCTCGGCCTGCTGCAACGCTGCCAATGTGCCCTTCAGCAAGGCAACGTATCCCATAATCCTGCTTTGACCTTTGAAATTACAAACTGGAAGATTAGTTTAGCTAGATTTCACTAATCCCCTCAAGAGGGAAACTCTAGCTCATAGCTATAAAAAGGCATCATACTGAGACTAGAATAAACATCGAGAACCACAGACGCACAGAAATGTGTACATTGCAAATGAGGAACACACAATGAAGGGCTCCGAGTTCATTGTCTCCGCCAGGCCGATAGGCATGGCGAGAGAGTATGTTTTACCCTCCGTCCGTCCGTCCGTCCGTGTGTCCGTCCGTCCGTCCGTCCGTCCTTCTGTCTGTGACCAGCTAATCTCCGCCACCGTTGGCCCGATCGCTGTGAAACTGCACACACACACTCCCTGGATGCCACAGCAGAACCTCTGCCCCACATTTTTCAGATCAGCCTGTCATAGCGCCACCATGAGGCCGACTTTTGCAAAACACATTTTTAAATGTTACTCCTACAGATTTTCTCCAAATAACACACAAATCGGTACACAGCATCTCTATAACCATGTGATCAACACGGATCTGTCCGATTTTCCATATTCCATCCTGATTGGCTAAGATTGGCTTCCAAAGTTAGCAGGATTGGTTCATTTTGAACAAAATGCCTCAAATCATGAACGCAGCATGCACTTTCCGTGCAATTTTCCACGTACATTCCCACTTGGCCCAGGAAGAATTGTCACTTGAAAACTTTCAAATCAGCCTCATGGTGGCGCTATAACAGGCCGATTTTAGCTATAACTGCACCGATCTGCGTGCTACTTTGCATGCACACTCCTTAGAGGCCAAGGAAAAACCTTTGCCGTGCATTTTTCACATATGCCTTTTAGAGCGCCACCAGGAGGCTGAGTTTTGAAAAACACATTTTTTGCTCTTACTCCTTCAGATTCTGTTAAAAAATCACGCAAATCGGTACACAGTCTCTCTATAGTCATGTGATCAAGATGGATGTGTCCGATACTTCATATTCTATCCTACTTGGCTAACATTGGCTTCTAAAGTTTGCAGGATAGGTCCGCTTTGAACAAAATTCCTCAAATCATGAACGCAGTGTGCGATTTCTGTGAAATTTTGCACACACATTCCCACTAGGCCGAGGAAGAAATGCCACCCTTTTCACATTGGCCTATTATAGCGCCACCAGGAGGCCATAATAACCTAGCTGACCTGGCGGAGACTTGTGCTCCGAGGAGCACTTTTTCTAGTTTTACTCTGCACTTTCTGTGCACCTTTTATCCAACATAGTGAAATACATGACAGACAACGCCATCCAGTCTTGCGTTGAAAGGCATGCACAGCACAGTATACACAGACTGCCATGTGCTGGAGTACAAGGTATTTGTGACTTTCGGCTGACCTGTGTAAACAGAGAAAGTGTAGACCATGAAGTCACAGTACTAATTACAGCAACAGAATACCTCTGCAATGTACGTGACAAAACCTCTCCATCTGTCTTCTTTTTTTTTTTTTTTACATAAGGTAAGGAGAGCGTGACATACAATCAGGCTGTTATATCAGTCAGGTACGAACAGGCAGGGCGTATGACAGTTTAATGCATGGCGGGCCGGCTAGGGCTGGTTTTGAAGGTGGGGCAGCTAGGACGGCCTCAGGCTGGAGGGGAGTGGGGGAGGGGGAGGGGGAGTCGGGGGGAGTAGAGGAGTTGATGGGAGAAAAAAGGAGAGAGGAAAGGGATCTGGACAAGTAGAGGAGGAAGTGAAGAGAGCAGTGAGAGTGTAAGGGGGGGCGCCGATGTGGTTATGGCGCATACGCATACCACATACATGTATAGGATCTGGTGCAGCCTGACAGTGAGTCGCGGGTTCGATTCACGAGCCTGCCTGTCACTCTCTGTCTCTCTCCCTGTTTCCTGTCACTCTACTAGCCAAATAATCCGAGAAGATTTTGTACCAGGGACCTCATAAGAGAAGATTTGTGTTAAATAATAGCAGATCTACAAGCTCACAACGTTTCGCATCCTGGCACGTTGTGACTTTGTAGATCTTCTATTTTCAAATAGTCAAAGTATAAAATAGTTAAGTGACTTTGACGCTAGTTACATTTTGCTGGGGACCTCCTGGAACCCCCTTAAGGACCGCAGGGGGTCCCTGCACCCCACTTTGAGAACCAGAGCTGTATACATTACTATAAGAAACCTAATCTACAATGCTGCACACTTACAGTAGGCCTACTATGAATATGCATGTTGTTCATATTGTATCAAATTAGTGGGACTGTCCCCATGAGACAACTTAAGAACCTCAATCCCTGTAAATATAAGTGCTAGTTTGTCTCACTGATTTACAGTATATATAACATATAAATATAAATGATCACCCAAAGTTATCCAATCGGGGGCCGGCAATGCATCCAGGTCCAAGGTTGGATACAGAGACGAATGACGGGCAAATTAGTTTATCACATACCAATAGCCTTAAGACAACATGAAAATGTGATCACCACTTGAATTGAATAAACAGATTAATATTACTGTCAACAAGGAACCGCCTCTGTGAATAAAAGGTTGTCCTGCTGGGATTTTCCAACAGCTAAGAGGATGGATTTGTCTGAGAACACAGAATAAGGAACATTGGTGCAGCGGTTCTGTGAACTGCTAAACATTGCTGTTTTGGTTCCTCAGCGTCACTCCAGAATCTACTCAGCCTTGAATTGAATTCTACCAAACCATCCACAGTCAGCTCCCGTTGGCTGTGGACGAGTTGTTGACATGTTATACTGACACTGTACATGGCGAGTTTGTTCAGCAATGAGGTCACTTGTGGTTAAAGTTCAGCTTGTGGTGGCACTGTAAGTTTCAGTTTCGCTGTGTTATGTGCTGGTGTCGTACAACCAAGTATAAAAGAGGCATTAGCTTCTGCTGATTGGCTAGCTGACAACACAAACTATGCTGGTTGATACAGCTTTAGCTTGAGCTGAATCACTGCATGCTTATCACCATCCTGGTAGTTCTATCGTCCCCCTCACCAGACAGAGCAAATAAAGGCTTGGTTCAGGATGTGATAAATAGTGTTATCACCATCTAGCTGGTTGCGTTTTGTTTCATTTGGATATTTATGCTTCTAAAACTGACAAAATGCTGAGAAAAAAATATAATTTTCTGTAGATTAAAAACCCTACTGAATGGGGTGCCCGCTGACCGCCTAGCGGTCCAGGCGCTTGTATGCTGGTAATCCAGCTATACATCGTGTCGTGGGTTCGACTCCCGATCCCGACAACCTTTGCTGTGTCACCCCCCCCATCTCTCTCCCCATTTCTTGTCAGTCTACTGTCCTATCAATAAAGGCATAAAAGCCCCAAAAATATCTTTAAAAAAAGACAAACCCTGCTGAATGAAGCAAGGTACAACTGATAAATCACCGGCTGCATCCGTCACTGCTTTTCATCTCTTTCTTTATCTTTTATTCCCTTATCCACTGTTCATCAGAATAGAAGTGTTAACACCACCTTGACAGTAGTTAGTGGTGTTCTAGAGATATGCCACCCTTCCAAACAAAGGCCTGCTTAGAGAAAGCTGGGTAAACCGGGGTCATGTTTTAAGAGCGTTGACAATACAAACCTAAACATTGTTGTGGACAAAACAAAACGGAAGGGTGTTGATAAGCTGGCCGACCGCGGCGACTGAAAACCTTTTGTCACCCTGTTCAAGAGTCAGTTCATGAGTTATCCTCACATTATGACACTCACATTATGACCGACTTCCTTTGGAACTGCAGACTGCAGTTTAACCATTTTTTAAGTTCTTAATTTTTAGAAGCAACAACAATTCATTTAATTCAGCCATTTAAAGTCATATTATTTACTGTCCTTAATTCTACTGTCAGGTACCTGTAATATAAGCGTTTGCAGAGGAATGATTTCAAATTCGAACCATGACTACTTGGTGTACCACAGACATTGTTTGAGTCTTAGGATAAACAGCCTCAATGACCACATTCATTACAGCATCTAGCATCATGCTCAGATTTGTATTTGACTGGAGTAGTATACAACATTTAACACCATCTAACTACTTAAGATACATTAGACCACAGCACTCACTCAAACACACATGTAAACCAATGTTGTGTTGTTAACACTGAGTGGACCAAAATCCAAAGTCCTGGACTTGGTGTTTTATCATTGATTGTATGATTTTGACTCCAACAGATTTGTTCCAGTAAGTACAGAACAGTAAATGAATCAGGTAGAGTTCTAAGACTGTTTCACCGGACACTGAACATCACCATGGTCCATCGGTAAGAATGTATATGGACAACTGATGGTTCCGTTTAAACCCTCCATTTATCACAGTGTGCACGCATGAGCAACAGCAAGAGATGATGAGGCTTCAACAGTTATGTTTTTTTCAGCCACACTTAATTATGGTTTGTTTGATACTCCAGGAAAGAGGGCTTAGATGTTGTTGCTGCGCAACAGAAGTGAAATGAGAGGTAGAATATATATAGCAGGTCACTGATGAGTCAGTGAGAGCAGGTGAGATTATGAATTAGGAGTGAGTGAGCGCAGGTGAGATGGGTGGATGGATCCTATCCAAGTGAATATGAGGAGGATTGCTGACTAGGGCGATTCCTCTCTACACGAACCCATTTGTTGGCCTCGATGGATATAAGCCACTGGCCTTTATTGTTTATAGTCCTTTTTAATTATGTGTGTATTTGTATTTTCTTGCATTTATACCTGTTCAATAAAAGCAATCAATCGAGTTTCACATTACAATATTAAGTTAGAAGGTAAATGCCTCCCTCAAGGGAAAGCATTTTATCCATTCAGAATAATTTCTTGTCCAATCCAGGGATTTTAAACCAACGACTTTGCAGTAACAGGCTGGCGTGACAAACCATTAGGCTACTGTCATCATGGTGCTAGATAGACTGCAGCTCAGCAGATTTTTACACACTGAGCAATTCACATATATAACTTTACCCACCGCTCCAACAGCCGCAAGCAGCTTTCAATCAGGTTTATCTAAACATGCAGGTTTTTTTTACCTTAATGAAAAAACTTAAGGTTCTGTGTGAACTTGAGTTTCATGCCTGCAGCTTGGGAAGAGATGGATGAATATGAGAATAAGCCTCCAGTCAAATACCACACAGGTCTCATCTAGTCAGCCTGCTTTCAACCATAAACCACACATGATTTGACACATCACGAATGATTTATATACTAGGAAATATGATTATAATATGACATATATGATTATGAATATGACGACTATTAAAAGACGTTTAGATGAACCAAAGGGAGGCAGATTCACAAGATAAGTACTTGTAGATAAATATGTACATCTAGTATAATCAACACATAATATACTATGTTGGCAAGCGTTTTTATATATCACAAATTGCTCGAGAGCAGAGAGCATTTTTTAACAGGGAATTAGGCTTTGATTGCTTCATGACAGGTTCATAAAATGGACCAATGTAATGGTTTGATCAGTATCAAACCTCAATGATACAGTTCAGGTCTGTTATTCATCTCATAATGCTAAAATTCAACAGCAACCTCTACAGCTTTTTTGATTGAATACTTTATTAGTCAGAAATGTAAACAGCACGTGGTACTGTAAGACTTTAAGGCTAAAAGGATGACACAAAAAAGTCCTGGGGACTTGTTTCCATTGTGGTCCTGTGTATTCAATTCATCAAGCTACTGCAACAATAAAGGGAGAATAATAATAAATAAACCCAGCCCACACTAACATCTCTTGTTTATGCCTCTCCTTTTCTTGCTGAGGATGGATTATGTAATTTTGACTTTGACCTTTTCAACCCAATGATCATTCCCTCCAAATGTCATGAGAATTCAGCCATCCATTCTCAAGCTATTTAGTTTGCAGCCCTACAAGCACACAAAGACATATGCAAAAATAAATCATTTGACTAGAGAATGCAAAACTCTGTTCATGATCTATATCAGTAAATAGGGAATACTACGGTATATGAAATAAACAAAAAACTATCATACACTAAACTATCATCACATTCGATAAAGACCACCCAGTAGACTGAAATATTTGCAGAGTATTTGCATAATGCTAATGTGTTATCAGCGGAAAGACACCTGCACTTCCTTAAGCCTGATGTGCTATGAAATAGCAGATCTACAAGCGATCAACGTGTTGGTTGCATCGAGGCACGTTGAGAGATTGTAGATCTGCTATTTTCTGCGTGCCATGATGCACACAACTAAATATGAAACAGGCATAAGGTGTTTAAATAGTTTGTTTAATGGTTGCTTGTTTTCCTTTACTAGTCTTTAACATACTACGTGGCATAGGCCACGTCTTGACATCTCATCTCATCCCTGCACAGTGACGGTGTCAGGCCTGTTGTGTTTACTCTTGGTTAGGCAACAGAGCTAGAGGATAACACAGGGACTGTCAGTCAGACAGGTGCTTTATTCTTTAAACCAGTTCTGCACTGGCAGTGTCATACTGTGTAAGCAAAGAATCATTAGAGGTCAGCCTGTTTACATTCAGCATCCGGAGAATGGGAGAAAAGGCTCGCTGACTGACTTAAAACCCATTTCTCATGCTGGGTGGGAACTTAAATAAACCACCTCAGTACAAAATATTGTCTCTACATAAATGTCACCCCGACTACACACTTCAAATGTGACACACACACACGCACACGCACACGCGCACACACACACACACACACACGCACACACACGCACGCACGCACGCACGCACGCACGCACGCACGCACGCACACACGCGCACACGCGCACACGCACACACACACACACACACACACACACACACACACACACACACACACACACACACACACCATACACACATGCACCTGACCCGTGTGTGTGTGCGTGCCTGCGTGCATGAGTGCGTGCGTGGTTGCATGCGTGCGTGCGTGCATGTACGTGAATAGATACTTATGCACATATACTGCACAGTGAGTGTACACACATATATGGATATCCTATTACAAGTAGGACCCATGCACACGTCACCGTCAAGCATCTCAAGGTGTGCTATGAATATTATGTACATTATTTCACTAATTATATTTCTTTATTATCCTATATTTTTCTCTATTCTCCTTGATTATTTCTTGTTAATTGTACTGCTACAATGCTGAGCAACCAAAGCGAAATAACTCTACTTCTGTACTCGTGTATACACCGTAACAATAAATTCAATTCAATTAGCATCCTGAGGGCTCTCTGGGGCTGGATGAACAGGTGCGTACATGACAAGACTGTCATGAACAAGCCCTTCTGTTCAGGCAGCTCATCAAGGTACAGTAAGATGGATTGATGTGATAAAATGTGCCACACCTACAACCCCGTTACCTACAGTACATTCTACACCTGTCAGCAACGATATTTTTTTTTTCATGATTTGCAAAAAGGTCGAGTTTCTCCTCCCACCGTTGGGATAATCTCTCCCTCCCTCCCTGCTTCTCTATTCTCACCCCCACCATTGCCCGCTAGAATGGTATAAATGACGATCTCCAATCTGAGCTCTTCACTCTCTCCTCTCCTGCTGGTGCAGAAAGACCTCCTGCATCATTGTCATTATCATCATCATCAACACCACACACGAGCATCATGGCGAGCTTCAGGATGTCGTCGGGTAGTTCTCGTATGTCCATGTCAGGTGGCGGCGGTGGCGGCGGCATGGGCGCCATGAGGGCCGGCAGTGTGTACGGAGGAGCAGGGGGATATGGCGTTCGCGTCTCCAGCGGCAGCTCCTCCAGGCTGTCCTCTGGCTTCGGTGGTGGAGCGTCCTTCGGCATGGGAGGTGGCGGAGGATCATCCTTTGGCATGGGAGGTGGCGGTGGCGGCGGCGGCGGCATGGCCTTCGGCATGGGAGGTGGCGGCGGCGGCGGCTTCGGCATGGGAGGTGGTGGTGGTGGTGGCGGCGGCGGTCTCGACTTCCAGACCAACGACAAGGCCACCATGCAGAACCTCAACGACCGCCTGGGCTCCTACCTGGACAAGGTCAAGATGCTGGAGTCCGCCAACGCTGACCTGGAGCTGAAGATCAGACTGTTCCTGGAGAACAAGGCAGGCCCCTCCGCCATCAACTACTCAGCCTTCCTGGTGACCATCGCTGAACTGCAGACCACGGTAAGAAGACACAGCCACGCCCACATCAGCCAACGCGTTCCGTTACAGCTAGTCCTCATCACTCAGTAGCATTGTTATTGTTGTGCCAAGGAACAGCTTGCACGTGGCTGTCTTTGTAGTAACAGCATCTAGAACATGCACAACTTCACATGACAATCAATGTCTGAACAATATGTTTCTGTAGTTATATAGTGGCAGATGTTACTTAAAATTAATATGAGAGAGCTCATCTTAAGTCCAGTTATTGATCCAGACAATGTACTGTGTATAGTCCTGATGCTAATTGTTCTTGATAGCGTTTATGCAAACTTACTGCCGTAACTGATCACTAACGTGACATCTCTTCCATCTCTGCTTGCATTGCTTCTTAGTTTTATGAAGTCACCACCGTCAACGGTGGAATCTACCTCGCAATTGACAACGCCAAGCTGGCTGCCGATGACTTCAGAGTCAAGTGAGTAAATTCATTTTCCTTGAAGTCAAACTTCTCCTCTCCTCTCCTCCGTCTCCTTTTTCCCCCTCTACACTCCTCATGAACTTGCTTATTAAAAAGAAACCTACGATATACCAAACAGTAACCAACAGCCCTCTGTGTTTCCCAGGTATGAGAGCGAGCTGGGCATGCGTCAGTCAGTGGAGGGAGACATCGCTGGTCTGAGGAGGGTTCTAGATGAGCTGACGATGACCAGAGCTGACCTGGAGATGCAGATTGAAGGACTGAGAGAGGAGTTGGTCTTCCTCAAGAAGAACCACGAGGAGGTCAGACTGGCAACTATTTGCATTACCTAAACATGCACAACAAATACAAGTTGTGTATTTAAATGTCTATGCATGCAGATACGTAAACCGATAAAACTGGGTATAGCTGCTGTAGCTAAGCAAGAAGGGGGACTTATGTGAAAGGTTATCTGAGCAAAACAACGGTCATCTAAACCCTTGCACCATGTTGTTTTAGGAGCTCCTATCCATACGCGCCCAGATGAGTGGTCAGGTGCATGTGGAGGTAGACGCTGTTCCTCAGCAAGACCTCTCTCTCATCATGGAGGAAATCAGAGAACACTACGAGGGAGTCGCCGCCAAGAGCCGCAAGGACCTGGAGGCCTGGTTCATGCAAAAGGTAGGGTCCATATACATAGTCACACAAAAGTCATGGTATCATTTTATGAATCTATGACCATTTCTATTCAGCACTGCAAACTGTATTTTGCCTATCTCACCTATACTGTACTCCTGAAGAATTAACAAGCTTTAACCATAATTGCCTCCTTGTGTTTTGGTTTTCTGTCCACAGTCAGAGACACTGAACCAGGAAGTTGTCGCCAGCACAGAAGTTGTTCAAACGTCCAGAACAGAGGTCACAGAAGTTAAACGCACAGTGCAAAGCCTAGAGATCGAGCTGCAGTCACAGATGAGCATGGTACTGTAATCCTCAAGTCAGATCACTGTGCACAACTTTCCAGTCTCATTTCACAGAAATATGGCACATTTACCACAGATCAATTAAAAAAAACTAAAACCCAATATATAATTCATTTGCTAATGATAACAGGGCTATTCAAACCTTTCTTAAAACACCCTGGATAATGTTCACACATGTTCTATAGTATAGACTCTTCTTCCTCCTGGCTCTCAAGCTGTGGAATAACCCCCCCCCCCCCCCCTGTTCATGCTTACTCTGCTGATTTTGCGCTTGTAAGTCGCTCTGGATAATAGCATCTGCTAAATGTCTGCAAATGCAATTGCAAATGTTTCTGCAATATGTATTAACCCACAAGAGTTGACTGAATTCAAAGTAGACCTGAACACATCCTCCTCCGATGCACACCAGCATGGGTCTGACTGATTCCTTCTTGTTGGCCTCCTGCAGAAAGCTTCGATGGAGGCCACCCTAGGAGAGACACAAGGCCGCTACTCCATGGCCCTGGGCGGCTTCCAGGGCCAGGTGACCAGCATGGAAGGACAGCTGGTGCAGCTCAGGGCTGACCTGGAGCGCCAGGGAGGCGAATACCAGATGCTACTAGACATCAAGACCAGGCTGGAGATGGAGATCGGAGAGTACAGGAGACTGCTGGACGGAGAGGCCAGCGCAAGTGCTAGTTTGAGCGCCGGCATGGGCGGCGGCATGGGCGGCGGCATGAGGTATGAGACACCATGGCCACACCAACCAGTACAACACAATGGAATAGAATAGAACAGCGATTCCCAACCTGTGGGCCAGGGCCAGCTATGCAAGTGGGCCCCCCATTAATTGGCAAATCACTAAGATTTTAATGATAACTAACTAATAAAAGTATTTTGTCTTTAAAAACATTTAATGTTAATGTTAAAAGCTTTGAGAAAGCAGGTATAACACTTTGTTTTAACCACTTGAACCCTCACATCCCTATTCTTGGGGCGTGCATTCAGTGAAAATAACTCTCTGTGGGTTTCATAAACATCGAACCTCTGAAAAGTATTAACAAAGGCATGTGACTAAATATTGACTAGATTGGATCCATTGGAACGCATGGTTCTTTTTCTCAATTTCCTGAAAAGTAACGGTTTCGGACATAAACGTATAAAAGTTTCAATCATGATGAAAACGTGAAAGCTTTACTAACTGTTGTCTGTGCTCCCCAGCATCTCGGCCTCTTCCGCCAGCTTGTCCAGCAGCAGCTCCAGCGTGTCCAGCAGCGCCACCACAGTCACCAAGACAGTCACCATCACGGAGACGGTGGTAGAGGACTCTGAAGAGCACTGAGAGAGCAACACCGTCACCTCTGCTGATCTCTCACACACACACACTCAATAAAATAGCTCAGAGGTCAAGCTTAAAATTGTTGCTGTCTGGCGTGTTTTCTTCTTTTAAAACCAGTGACCCATTTCAGTTCATGGACCCCGTGCAGTAGGTCATGGACCCCCATTTGATACTAATTTATCTCTGGGACCCCCACTGTAAAATCCTCAGTATTAATTTAACGCTGAGAGTTACAGTACAGACCTATGGTGGTATTTTATATGCTCATACGCTGTGTAGACAGTAGATGGAGAAAGAGGATTTGGTCATTCAGATTTGGCACAGAGAGGCAGGAAATGCATATCTCTGGACAAGAGCATCTTGCTAAATGCCCAAATTGTAATTGTTATTGTTGTGGAAGAGTGTTAATGTTGCAAACATCATGCAGACAGCAGGAATACCTAAATAGATAACTGCAGTATGCACAGGGGGTTGCAGAAGTGCCCCCTGCATGCTGCATGCCTGTATCTAACATCTGGCTGATGAAGGATTGCCCAAAATGAGCCAAAAATATAGGTAAGCAGAATTAATGGGGGGTTTCCTTTTGTCACTTAGCCTCTGAAAATGAAGAAAATTCTCAATGCCAGAATGACCTTTCCGTGCCTAATGCCCTGTCTGCTGTAGACCTGCCTGTCTGCCCATATCCATTGAAAGTGGATAGCGTGTGCACTGTAAATGCAGGTGTTCATCCACACACTGTTATGTGGTTGTGCAAAATGAGAGGAAGATCAGAGAAGATCAGTCAATTTGATTTAATCAGCAGTGGCAGGCAAAGTTAACAATTAATACTGAGGGTTGTACAAATACTATTCCTTGTTCAAATATCGTCAGTAAATAGTGAGACAAACACCTCGGAAAAAAGTAGTAAAGTAAACAGCACACTACTACAGTCCATCCTTCTTGCCATTGCATTGTAATGTATATAAGTTTGGATTTTGGTCAACACAGAGTCAGACTATACAGAAAATGTGATATTGTCACAAAATGTCATATTAGATGACCACCAAGTCCCGTTGATCCAGTGTATCAATTGTGGCAGGAAGAGAACATTCTGATGACAGCCTTTATAAAAAATAAAAATAGCTGCAAGTGGCAAATAATGGGGTCCAAGCACGGAAGATAGACTGACAAATAGATGGATAGATAGACAATAGAGGGATAGAGCGATAAACAGATGATAGACAGGAAGATAGATGATAGAAAACATGTATAGATAGTTTCTGAGACCCAGATACTTGTAGGGCAGAAGAAGCAGAAATATCAACATTTGTGGAGCCACCTAGTGGCAGTGTATCCCATGACTATGCCTTACAAAATGTCTCTTTTTAAAGTTTAACAGTACTCAAAATGTATTTTTTGGAAAATACTTGAGGCAAGAACTAGACAACGCAATAACTCAACAATTAATTGCCATTCTTTTTACTTTGTGGACCGACGTGACCATAGTAGGCTAGTCCTAGGCATGGCACGCTCAACCAACAGAACTTAGAGCAAGCCCGGGGCAGATTCTAAACAAACATGCCCTTAAAAGGAACAATCCACACTCACAAAATAGATTTCAGAGGGCTAAAGTGCCCTGTGCCATCCATGGGCTGAAGCATACTTTGTTAAATCACCAGTAGAAAAGCAAGCTTTGCTAAGGGTGTAGGACTGAAGGCTAGCAAACTGCTGGCCAGTCTGTTTCACCTGGAATTCTCACTCAAAGGCCTGCTGTGCTATTAGGCCAAACAGCAACCAGAAACCACCTGAGTGTGCAGAGGGCCCTCTGGCATGGCTCTGAAAGTGGGGACAGACACACCTGCAAATGAATCTGTGTAAGAGTTGACATTATCCTGCCAAGCTCCCTGGTCATAAGGGCGAACGACTGCAGAGATTTTCCATTGAGGCTCTGAACGGAAGCATCCCTGCAAGAGGATTACAGGGACTGGGAAGGGGGGGGGGGGGTGGGGGGGTTTGGTGGGGAAAAGAGTTCCCAGCACAGAACATGTGTGCTATACTGTACCATAACATTTCATTATGAAGACGACATTGGGGCCTGGGACAGCGAGCATCAAGTCTCAAGACCTCATCATGTGACACAAGTAAGGAGGCAATAGATGGCTCCCTGATTTCTATACCCAGCCTGATAGCTTGCTGGCATTATGCATAGAGGCTAATGCTCTGGCATTGGTGGGGTGGCGAGACAGAGATTTGGGGTCTGGGCTCCTCAATATAATTTATGGTTAGGAGTACGATACAGAAAAAGTAGTCCACGAGGGACCTGTGTAACGAATGCACTATAGAGTGCCTGCCGTTTGTGCCTCATCCAAGCCTAATCGCACCAGAACCATACGGACCACTGGATTAACTGTGACTAGGGCAGCTCTGGGCCCGCTTCAAGACCGCTGGGAATTGGTGTCAGAAGCATGGGTGGAATCTTCTTCTTCCCCCTGTCCAGGTGTAGCAGAGAGCCTCTGCCTGAATACCAAAAGCCTAATATCTCCCTCGGGCAAGGGGGAATTCCCCTTTAGGCTAGTCAGGGTGGGCAACTTTGATGATGGAGAGGGCCACTATATTTCCACACTCACTCCAGGGGGCCACATTGCATATTGTTGCTGTCGGGCAGAAACCTCTTATCTCCATATTTTAACTTTTTTTCGTAAATGAATGCTGTTCTAGTATGTCACACACAAGTAGCAAAAATAGCTGATCTACAAGCTCAAAATGCGTCGCACTGCGACGCGTTTTGAGCTTGCAGATCCGCTATTTTTGCTATTTTGGAATTGGAATCCTGAATTCTTTTTGGATAACCTTTTTATTTGATTTCAAATGCATTTAGTTATACTCAAGTTAACTTATACTTATGAACTTAAATACAAATACATTGGACATAAAAAAGTCATTAAACTAATTATATAGACGGAAGTAATTAAAGCGGGTCATGATCGCATGTTTGGAATTGGAACAGCTGAATTCAATAATAGGCCTATATCAGTATTCCGATATTAAAGGTTTCATGACATTTAGTTTTACAATACATTAAAAGTCTTTGTCATGGTCCTCAAAACGTGTATAAAAAGTTTTAACTGAACATTCCACTCTAGTGAGCCATTGCAGGTGTTTTTCTCTCACATTTCTAAAGCCTTTTCAACTGCAATGAAAAAATAAATCTTTGCCTGCGGGTGTCGCTGGTGAGGGATTTTGCCTGTCAATCATCACCTCCTGCTTTTTTGGGTGTAATTGAGGTCATAAACCCCCCCCCCCCCAAAAAAAAAAAAAAAAGTGAAAATCATATAACCTTTAACCTGCGGGCCGCATTAAGTGAAGGTGAGGGCCGCATGTGGCCCCCGGGCCGCCAGTTGCCCATGTATAGTGGATAAGATGTTTGGCCTTCCCGCACGGGATCCTGGGGTTCAAATCCTAGGCATTACTCAGGCACATCTTCATAGAACTGGCTAGAGGAAGCAGTGATAGACAGGACATCCTACCCCCATCATGGTGGGGTAGGGATCCCACTCCCAGCCACATAAAGGCACTAGCTATCTTTTTTTTCTTTCTTTTTTTTCCTTCTTTTTCTGAACTGCCTGCAAGAAGATACAAGGGACATATTTGACAGTGACATGGGTCACAGGTGACTTAAAATACTCAAACTTCATGTGTGCGAGATGGATAATATTCAGTGTTAAGCACTGCCTCTAGCAGTCAGAAAGAATTGAACAGAACACCTTCCTGTAGGTTAGAGCTGGCATGAACATAGATTGTTATGGACTTTAAGCTCTTCCATAGACCCACCGGCTCCTGTGTTCACTTTCCACCTTCTATTTATAATTCCTCTTCCTCTGCCTTGTAGCCTTTTTAGGTTCATTCTGTGTTTAGGCCTACTAGTGAAAGCTTATTTACTGTATCTCCTTAGTCAATTTGGCATTTGCTGATGGTGGAATATAGGCCATCATAACAATGACCTTAAAGAACTCACAAGAGAGTAGGTCCTGCAACCTCATCAACAGCAGTTCAATGTTCTGTTCGCACGCTCTCTCCTTCACTATAGTGTGCCCAGGGTGACGTCCCTGATTGTTCATATAAGGCATACTGTACACCTCCCATTCTGTTGCTCGTCTTCACCATATCCCTGTACAATGAGAAACCCTACATTGCTGTGCATACCACAGGCGTGCCGTCATTAAACCAGGAGTCTGTAAGGTACAGAATAACCCTGCTTTGCCGGAAGAGATATTCATGTTTCAGAAGCACCACCTATAGGGAAGAGGTTCTCAAACTTTGTTTTGGCTTTTTCAGTACCCCCGTTCTCTGATTTCTGAATCCAAGTAGGCCTACCCACTTTACTTGACTGCAACATTTTGCTTTGAAAACTGCATGCAGAACACTATAGCTAGCATGAATGAATGATAACTCACCTTTTGAAGAATATAACATTACAATTAAGATATCGAGTGAAAGGAGTTACAAGTAGAGCCTCCTGAGAAGATGTATTGTAAACGGTGGCCATAATATTTCACTTTCAGTCCAGTTTTGATGTCAAAATCTTTAAAAAATAAAATAAAACAGCATAACAGCAAATAAGTCTTACTTTCTATTCAACAGCAGTTGATTAGAAAGTGTTTTATTTAATTGTGTTTAACACTGTACAGATCAACAGATTCACACAACGTTTGTCAATCATTATCATTCAAAGTAGCTGTAGAATAAATGTTTCCACGTTCTCTCATGTAACCCTGCAGTACCTCAGCATACCCCTAGGGGTACACGTAATCCCTTTTGAGAAACACTGGCCTTTGGAGTGAACATGGCAGAAAAGACTCTTCCAGTGCCTTGGTTGACCTTGACCCTGGCTTAAAAACAAAACAAAACTAGAAAAAGTGCTCCTCGGAGCACAAGTCTCCGCCAGGTCGGCTAGGTTATTATGGCCTCCTGGTGGCGCTATAATAGGCCAATGTGAAAAGGGTGCCATTTCTTCTGAGGCCTTGCACGGCAATCGGACACTGCATTCATGAGTTGAGGCATTTTGTTCCAAAAATGTGGTTTGCTAAATCAGACCAGCTGGTGGCGCTATAACAGGCCAATGTGAAAAGGGTGGCATTTCTTCCTCGGCCTAGTGGGAATGTGTGTGCAAAATTTCACAGAAATCGCACACTGCGTTCATGATTTGAGGAATTTTGATCAAAACGGACCTATCCTGCAAACTTTAGAAGCCAAAGTTAGCCAAGTAGGATAGAATATGAAGTATCGGACACATCCATCTTGATCACATGACTATAGAGAGACTGGGTACCGATTTGCGTGATTTTTGAACAGAATCTGAAGGAATAAGAGCAAAAAAAATGTTTTTCAAAACTCAGCCTCCTGGTGGCGCTCTAAAAGGCATATGTGAAAAATGCACGGCAGAGGTTTTTCCTAGGCCTCTAAGGAGTGTGCATGCAAAGTTGCACGCAGATCGGTGCAGTTATAGCTAAAAACGTGAATCGGCCTGTTATAGCGCCACCATGAGGCTGATTTGAAAGTTTTCAAGTGACATTTCTTCCTGGGCCAAGTGGGAATGTACGTGGAAAATTGCACGGAAAGTGCATGCTGCATTCATGATTTGAGGCATTTTGTTCAAAATGAACCAATCCTGCTAACTTTGGAAGCCAATCTTAGCCAATCAGGATGGAATATGGAAAATCGGACATATCCGTGTTGATCACATGGCTATAGAGATACTGTGTACCGATTTGTGTGTTATTTGGAGAAAATCTGTAGGAGTAACATTAAAAAATGTGTTTTGCAAAAGTCGGCCTCATGGTGGCGCTATGACAGGCTGATCTGAAAAATGTGGGGCAGAGGTTCTGCTGTGGCATCCAGGGAGTGTGTGTGTGCAGTTTCACAGCGACCGGGCCAACGGTGGCGGAGATTAGCTGGTCGCAGACAGAAGGACGGACGGACACACACACACACACACACGGACGGACGGAGGGTAAAACATACTCTCTCGCCATGCCTATCGGCCTGGCGGAGACAAAAAGTCTCAAAAGCAGTCCACTTGTGAAAAATTGATGCATAAATGTGTCAAACAATGCTCAAGTGCAAAGTGAATGTGAAAGTGAAAAAAGCAGCAAACATGTCAGCCCAAATGTGATTTGTTTTGATTTTCAGATTGATATCAGATTGGTTTGATCAGGTCTGATCGGCAAAACCCCTTTTTTTTTGGAAAGGAATGTGGTTCAGATTTGAACCACATTCCTAGGTGGTTTGAAATGCAATATATAGATCAGATTTCTAAAGATGTGTCTCGGTCTGGCACTGAAGCCTGATTTATACTTTGTCGTCACTCGCCGGGAATGATCGCAATGTGGCGCGTGGTGAGCTTGTAGATCAGCAATTTTCGGCAAGTGACACTGTTGTACGACAGAATCAACCCATGCCTAGAGTATGTTGTGACTACAGCAATCAAAGCAAATGGGTACACATACATAAATGCAATCTGATTACTTGCAGTGTGGACTGTGGACAGCCAGTTCTACATCAAGATACACAGATACAATAGAGCTTTTTCCACAGCAGCCACATGACATGATATGGAAAACAGGTGTTACCAAGTGAGCCAACATGCAAAGTAGCAGCGCGCCAGCGCCCTGACTCTGTTTGATCTGAATGGAATCCAACCTTAATTCATATCATTGGTAACACCTGTGTTTGTTTACCCTATATGTCAAAATGGCTGCAGTGAAAAATAGACAGAAATAGAGAAGTTTTTCTAGGACTGCCAAGCTACAAGACATACTGTTGCTGTAGCCTGGTAAACCATCCTGGTCGCAGGAATTCACATTATCTGCTTCTGAAGACCGGTCAGCGCCAATCAGTGTTTATTTATTTATATATATATATATATATATATATATATATATATATATATATATATATATAATCTTTATTCCAGACTCATGCGTCCATATAAAAAGAAAAGACATCACATAATATAAAAAGAGACAGCAGTGTAAAAATATACAATGTATACAAATCAAAACAAAACAAAACATCACTCAAGCGCTCCCGCCCCCCACCCCTCCCCACTCACACCAATTCATAAGGCGGCTGTCAAGCGCCAAGTCAATCAATTAAAAAGTGTATAGGCTATTACGCCAATGCTCTCTAAGCCTGGATGAGTATCTATAACTGCTTCTCATAGGGTTGGTTAGAGCCTCTATGATGCTGTTCACGGACACATCAAGCCGACACATACATTTGTACATCAATTGTCTTAAAAGTGCATCACAAGTAGGCACACCAGTGGACACAAACAATAGACTGGCACTATGCCATCTGGGTATGTGAAGTAACAACCTCATGGCATCATTATACGCCACTCTGAGCCTCTGCAAACTCCTCACCCTGTAAGAGTACCAGAGATGAGCCGTGTACAGAGGTGTGACATAGGCTCTGAACAGTGAACACTTAACATCAACAGAACACATAGAAAATTTCCGTAGCAGCATATTGGCCTGTCCATAGATTTTTCTACATTGTCTATAGATATCTCTGTCGTCCATCCAATCATCAGCGAGGACATGACCAAGGTATTTAGTTTCCTTACATACTAAAAGAGGACTCTCACACAATTGAAAAGCAGGGAAGGATTCTTTCCTGTCCTCTCTGCTTCTCACGATCATGGTGTTACTTTTTTTAGCATTATATTTGATGTCAAAGTCTTTACCATACTGTGTGCAGATCCTCAATAATTGTTGAAAGCCAGCACTGTATGGACTACATAAAACCAAATCATCTGCATACATGAGATGATTGACAACAGTGTCTCCCACAAAAGACAGCCAGTGTTGCACCCATTTAGCTGTATTGATAGGTCATCCATATAAACATTAAACAATACGGGGGATAAAATCCCTCCTTGGCGTACGCCATTACTGACATGAAATGGTTCAGAAATGCAATTGCCCCATTTTACCTGAAACGTCTGACGTGCATACCAAAAGACCAGTATTCTAACTAAATATCTTGGAACACCTCTATCAATCAATTTCATAAACAACTTTGCATGGTTAATTCTATCGAAAGCTCTAGAGGCATCAATGAAGCATAAAAATACAGTAGAATTCTGGATTCTGTATTTGTCAACTATCTCCTTTAAGGCATATATACATAAATCAGTGCTATGTTTTCTTTTGAACCCAAACTGATTATCAGTAGTGAGAACAAACATCTCCAGCCTAGTTAGGAGAATTCTTTCTAATATTTTAGACAAGATACTGGCAAGGGCAATCGGTCTGTAATTGTCCATGCTATTTAGCTTCCCAGCCTTGTCTTTCAAGACAGGCACCAGTAGAACAGACATAATAGATTCAGGAAGAACACCATGAACCATGAGGCCTGTGAAACACATAGCAAGCAGGGGACAGAGCCTAGAGCTGGCATACTTTAGGTGTTCTGCAGTAATACAGTCCAGTCCACAAGCAGCTTGATGGCATCAGAAACATCAACTGATTTGACTACCATGTTTGGGGATAGATCAACATTATCAATTACCACAGCATTGCTCTTAACACAGTTAAAAAGATTACAGTAATTTTCCCGCCACACTTTAGCAATCTTCTCTTGGCCACAGACACCCTCAATATCAGATGGTAAAGAGGTTTTAGAATTATTCATGACCCTGACCTCTTTCCAGAAGTCATCATAATTGCTTTTTTTTATTATATATATATATATATATATATATATATATATATATATATATATATATATATATATATATATATATATATTCACATTATCTGCTTCTGAAGACCGGTCAGTGACCTCTTCTATCCTGTCCTGCCTGCTGTCTCATCAAAGACACATGAATCCGGATGTTGGAGCAATAGAGTGTGGTTTTATTCCTGTAAGCACAATTTGGGACACACAACCACAGCTCTTAGTAAAGTACAGACAGTCTTGGGTCATCTCTTTCATAAAGGATTCCTCTGGACTCAGTTATTAATACATGGTGATCGTATAGTGGAATTAGTTTGACACAAAGTCTGACAAAAATACAAATAATAAAATAAAAACATTTCCTTACAAAATACATGATTTAAATATCACAACAATACTTTACAAAATAGCAGAATAACCTCTTTCCTCTAAAGCTCCATTTTTAGCCGCCAGCTGAAAGCGCGGCTCTGTATTCACTCTGACTCTGACCCGACAGATTTCCGACATGTATTCAACACTTTTTTTGCTATTGGCTGTCCTGGCTGTCCTTCACTACTTCACAGCCAATGGGGAGACACTACTTTAAAGCCAATGGACGGCCGTCCTAGCCAATGGACGGCCGTCGTTTACAGCACCCGCCTTGGTATGTTGTTAGCTGCTAGCATGGCCTGCTACTTGTATTGTGTAACTGCTGGTTCATAATGCAACCTGATAATAATGTCCAAAGCATGTCTGTGAACGTTTACATCCATTACTGTGTTGGCATTAGTTGGGATTAATGATTATTAGCCAAACCAACTTAATATGAGCCGTTAGCGTGTTGCTAAGCTAACGGACGTTTAGCGTTAGCATGCGGCTAACGTTAATGCTAACGTCGCCACCGTGACTGAACTAACAATGTAAACATCTCATCTACAAACTTTATGAACCTTACTGTGGTTAATGTTATCAGTGCTACCCAAGTAGTCCATTGAAAAGTATTATTTTGGTGTATTTTGTGTATTGTAACTTGGACACTGTAACTTAATGGTAGAGGGGGACGCGTTGTACGTTCAGAATGCCTCATGGGTAATGTAGTCATTTTCTGCTATTTCGGTTCTACTGTGATAGACTGTATTGGGGCAAAAAAAGCCTGCCGCTGGCGGCTATATTATGACTTGTCATATCTTGTTTATATATTGCAAATGTCAGAGTGGACAGACATGAACTTTACTGCCGCCCTGCTGGAATCAATGCAGAATTGCAGGTAGGCCTCTCAAATAATTATGCCACTGCATCCTATAATACATTGCACAAACCAAAACCCATAATTTCCCCGTGTCACTGTGTCGGAATAAACACAAAAACAACATATCAATGTCACTAACAACACAAGCCACAACGCGCACAATTACTTCACGCAGTCCGTAGGCCACTTCTCACTGCTCAGCACACATCTGCCCCCTCGAAGCATAATTAATTGCGGCCAACACATACTCACAACATTACGGTCGGCCATGTTGTTCCTTAGCGCCGTCATCGCTGACCACCGCCCAGCGAGACCCAAACACCGCGAGGCGGACAACATTTCCTGTCTGTACACCACTTTTGTTACCTTTTATTTCCTCCGAGGTGGAAAGACTGGTGACGCGAGGTTAGTTCCCTTTAGCTGTCAGCACGCTGTGTGTGTGTGTGTGTGTGTGTGTGTGTGTGTGTGTGTGTGTGTGTGTGTGTGTGGACTACTGCACGCTTTTGTGGGTCTTTGCGAAATCCCGAAGTGGAGTTTATTGGTCATTGGAACGGTGATGCACGTCACCCCTTTGTCAAGTGGGTATTTTCAAACCCTGGAATGGATTTAGGGGAGCATCAGAGTGTTTGTGTTGGAGCGCCTCAGTGCGGCTGCAGAGTTCATGTGCAACCACTTGCATTCGATGTTTCGCGGGGGTCCAAAAGGGTCCGCGATGTTTGGCGGGGGTCCCGACACTCCCAGGGGACCCGGGGGTCCCCCATATTGAATATCAGTGTTGCCACATTTGCGCCAGAAACAAGCAAACACCTTCATGAAAAAAAAAAAAACAGCCGAAGGGGTCCGCCATGTTCCACAGGGGTCCGTGGGGGTCCCAACACTCCCATGGGGTCCGCGGACCCCCAGGGGGTCCGGGGACCCCCAGGAAAAAATACAACATTTTTTTAAAATAAATTTAAAAAAATATATATATATATACTTTTCTTTTGGAAATTGTTATCGCACGAATTTGGTACCCCGTGCGCGGCTAGCGGCCCGGCCGCCCTAGTACTGTACAAAATAATAATAACAAAACCTCATAAACAATATTACACAGAGGACATACCTGTAAGCACAATTTGGGACACACAACCACAGCTCGATCTTAGTAAAGTACAGACAGTCTTGGGCAGGCCTGGAATTTCGTCATTTTAGGGGCAAGGCCACTTGGCCTTTGGTGTTGTAATTTTTTGGAGGGCACAAAGGCCAAATGCCAGGGCAGGAAGGCCATCCAAAAAAAAAGAAGTTTTTTAAGTCCAAAAAAGTTTTTTAAGTCCACGGAAATAATGCATTTAACTTGAAGGTTAAGGATGATTGTATTTTAATATATTATAAGAATTGTATAACTATCTGTGAAATATAACCCATTTATTTCACAAAATAATGTGTTGGCAAATGACCAATATTTGGTTATATAGGTCTCAATATGTCACATTCAGCCCTGGACTTCATTGACTGAAGTAGGGGTCACATTAATCACATTAGATTCACAGATTAGGGGTCTTCAACCTTTTCAGGCCAGGGACCCCCAAACTGATGGGGTGATGGAGCAGGGACCCCCTACCTCGTAGGGTAGGTAGGGGGTAGGCTACTATATATATCATATATTTATGTATAAAATTGTGTTTTATATAAATACACATGAAAGAATTGCCTGCTCCTACGCACAGGTTGACCCAGTAGTTGTGCAAAAGGACCTTTCTCAGGGGCGTCAATTGGGTATGGCAAGGCATGGCAGGTGCCATACCTTGGCTCCAAAAAAAAAAAGAGAAATAAAATCATGAATAGTAGCCTAATGCAGGTGTAAGACCATTGTGTTTGCATTGTGTTATAGGTATAATGCATAGTTTCTATGCATTTCAGGGGTTTTGGGGGGGTTGACCCCCTAAAAAAAAAGGATAGCCTAGATGTCCCTTATTTTAATCTCTGGGAGTTGGCAACCCTAACCTTGCCATACCTTAGCTTTTGCTGAACTGACACCACTGATCTTCCTCTACAAAATATGTATAAACATACCATGTTATTGTGCATTCATTACTAAGCTATTAAAATATGTCATGTTATGTTTAAAGACAAATTTACATTTTTGAAAAAAAAAAGAATGAAAAAAAGTTTTTAAAGTTTTTAAAAACAAAATATTTTTTAATCAAACAACAATTTCGCGGACCCCCTGCAGTACCTTCGCGGACCCCCTGCAGTACCTTCGTGGACCCCCTAGGGGTCGCGGACCCCCTGTTGAAGACCTCTGGTAGAGATTTTGTCTTTTCCCCACAAGTTATTTTCATTCAAATTAAATGTGATTGAACTTGCACTAATAATGATTTTAGTTGATTTTTCACTCTTTAAAATATAGTATTTCTTAATTATTAATAATTACAGCTTGTAGATTGGCTATGTTCACGATTTTAAATAGTTTTTAAATAATAATAAAAAAGGAACATACAAGATTTCCACCCCACAGCCATAATGTATAGCCAATATATGGTTCTGTATGAGTCCGTTTTTGCAGATTTCATTCTAATTGGCTACTATGCCTGCAGATATGAATTTCATGAGCCTGGGTAGGTCACCCTGGCTTGGCGGAGATATGCCCTGTTGCGCACACTCCACACACTGCGCTGCAGGTGAAAGTAATTCACTTAACGAGGGCTGTGTTGCGCACCAACAAACGGACTAAAACTGTCACATTCTAGCTGTTGAAATAAACTTCCCAATTAGAACATTGTTGACAAACGAACAGATATTATGGATGTGGTTTGCAAAAGGAATATATATTTCTTGTCCATCAGAGCGGTGAGGTCACTCTTTTGTATGATATTGATAGCCTAAACTTTTAATTTGTCTGCAGTTATTCTGTTGCTTGCTTTATATTAAGACTCATAATTTGGGGATTTCGCTGTATTTTATTAGACGTATTCATCTATATTTTGCTGTTGAAAAAAACATCGGGGCACATCGGTCTGTAGGACTACGGAATCCTCTCTCTCTCTCTCAGGCTAGAAATCAAACCTACCATTCAACAGGCTGCGTTAGATTTATCTCCGGTTTGGCCCGGTAATGCTTTTGTGTCTATTACACGGTGTTGCGGGATTCCGAAGGTTCATAGGAGGCTCAAAATCAAACCTACCTACCACTGTGCATGTTGTAGCTGCGCAGCTCAACCAAATTGGACTGGTGTCTAAAAAAAAAACGTATTGACAGGAAAATCGCGCAGAGGAAAAACTGTGAAATCAGTTTCTGGGCGCAGCTGGGGCACCACGGCCACTGTGGCCGTGAAGGCATGTCATTATTCGAGGGGCACACGGCCAATGAGAGGGGCAACGACGGCCATGGCCGCCGTGGCCGCCGTGAAATTCCTGCCCTGGTCTTGGGTCATCTCCTGTTCAGAGACAGCATGTTTCATGTTAGTGGGCTCATATATAACAGCAGATAGCTTAGCATAAGCTAATCGTTTTTAACCATGAAATAACCAATTCCATGAAATGAAATATAAAAACGAGTGTTACTAGACAACAGATAGTAAACACAAGAGCATATTTGGCCACTCTAGTGAAACACAGATAATGTTAATTCATTATTTAGAGTCTGAGCAGACTAGGGTTGCCAACCGTCCCGTATTAGCCGGGACGCCCCGTATTTGAGCCAAAAGGGGCGTGTCCCGTACGGGACTTTGTTTGTCCCGGACTCCGGTATAAAGGGAAAAAATAAAAAATATATTTCTGTTTGCGCGCACTGCAGTGTGTCTGGCTGCGTGTTTGTGTGCTGTATGCGAAGGGCGCTAGGACCGCTCAGTTGACAGGGCAGGCACAGTGCTCGCACCGAGTCGCACGCGTGCGTGTGTGTGAGATTTTCTCCGGTGGGCGTAGCATCATTGTTTGTGTGGCATGTCAGCCTGTTCCCAACCCTAACCCTAACCCTAAAACCGAAATAAAGTAACAAAAAAAGTAACTTTATCCGCGGGAAACCGCGCGCACACACGCACACGCGCACGCACATGAGGGACACATGCACGCGTGCTGCGCGTGCGTGCATGTGTCCCGTTTCTCCAGTTCTGGATGTTGGCAACCCTAGAGCAGACAGGAGACCATCTCACTTTCATAAAGGATTCCTCTGGACTGAGGACCCACAATGCAACACAACACCTTCAGAATAAAATGCATCACATACAAAAGGGAATTAAATAGCTATGGCTGTGTCCCAAGTTTAACATAATTGATAATAAACAAGGTATTTCTTAACACTGTTATATATATATATATATATATATATATATATATATATATATATATATATATATATATATATATATATATACTGTATATATATATATATATATATATACTGTATATATATATATATATATATATTTTTTTTTTTTTAAGTTTATGGAAGCCGCAGACTCCCAGCTTTCAAATTATTTGTCATACATCTGAAAACTGTGGAGTTTCACAGTATGTATTTCAATGTTATTAAAACTCAAGTCAAAAAGCTTGTTTTCTGTAATCTTGATGTCTGTTTGCACGGTTTTGCATTTACCCTTTATGTACATATTTGTCTGGCTCAGTAATCTACAGCATGTCTTGTAGCATGTTTGCTAGTTATTTCTGATTACGTCAATTGTAAATGGGTGGAGTGTATGTGGTGCTGTCTGTTTGGTCAAGTAGATGACATCCAATCAGCTGACTGAGTGGATGCACCTTGCATGAGATCTTTAAATTTATATTTGGTGAATATTTTTGAACAGAGAGAGAGAGAGAGAGAGAGAGAGAGAGAGAGAGAGAGAGAGAGAGAGAGAGAGAGAGAGATCACAGTGGCAGACTACTGATCCAAAACTGAGAAAGACGACTGTATGCACAGATTCAGTGACCACCACCTGGCAGTAGAAACAGGCAGACAGAGACAGAACTGGCTGCCTAGAGAAGACAAACTCTGTCCACTCTGCTATCAAGGGGAGTTGGAGACAGAGCTATACACTTCCTGTTACAATGTATGTGACAAATATAAATAAATTAGAGCATCATTCTTCCCTAAAAGTAAGGACAAATATAAATAATTTGAATCCACCATTAATAAGTCATCACTTCAATATGTTCTAGGAGAACAGTCTAAATGCACCTTTTTGGCTGCACAATATGTGTGGAGTTGTCATCAACTGAGGGACAGCCAGTGGACAGAAGAGCCAAGCATGAAGTCACTAACTGCTGCATATCACGGTTATCATTGTCTCATTGTTTGTTATTCATTATCACTATTTTGCTTGTTATTCATTGTCTCTGTGTACGTAATGTTGTGACTTGTTTTATGTATGCTTTGGCAATGTAAAACATATCTTATCATGCCAATAAAGCATTTTGAAATTGAAAATATTAAATTGAGAGAGATAGAGAAAGAGAGAGAGAGAGAGAGAGAGAGAGAGAGAGAGAGAGAGAGAGAGAGAGAGAGAGAGAGAGAGCATACTTCTTGCTGTGCCTCGTAAACCTGTTCAGGTCATGAATAGGGCAGGATGTCAGGATATATTGTCTGGAGTGGTCAGCTTGGAGTCGGCTCTAGTTAATGTTCTACTACTGGGAGATTTGGTTCTTATTACATTAACCATTAAGAACACTGGGTAACCATGGTAACCATGATAACAATGAGTTTAACTGGAATGCGACAGAGTGAAGAACTCAGTGACTAACCTTGAATCAGTGCAGTCTACATTACATGCAGTGGTTCTGGCCGGGATTATAACAGGTTTTCATGGTGCGGTGGAATTGGAACTTCCCTTTGGAATGCACGGAAGTTCTCTGTTGTGTGGCTATGTTGTTGGTGTTGTCTGTATTAAAGCCATAATGCACTTGAGGCCGTGATATATTGTACCCATAGCATCATATAATCGCAATATACTATGTATTCTTCAGGAAATACATACATTTATTGTCAGATTGACTACCCAACCCAAATGTACGTGCAGCTTTTATGTTCAGCTGTGGGAAGAATACTGTACATGTTCATGTCAAGTCAAGTACAATTAATGTATAATGATGCAGATTTTAAAACAACTCTCATTGACCAAAGTGCTGTAGGCTACAGACCAGTACTAAAGCAGCTCATGGTCTGTTACAGGAGCTGTAGCTAAAATCACATCACAAAGGCACAAATAAACAATAAAAACAAACAATATGAAAAAGATCAGCCACATCAGGGGATTCAACAGCTTGTGAATGAAAGAGAGTCTTGAGCCTGGATTTAAAGGATTCAATGGAAGGGTCCGATGTGACAGGGGAGGGGAATGCCGTCCCAAAGGGGCTGCGGCAGCAAGGGTGCGGTCACCCCTGAGCCCGAGTTTAGTTCATGGGACAGCAGATATTCTGTATGCATGTTCATATATTCTATTTCCTCAAGCTGTGGCTAACAACACTTGATGTGAAGAACAGACACAAAGGCTTTTTTATTGTTTCCATGTAACTACCGACATGAGAGAGGGACTGCAGCATCTCTGCACCTCCCATCTGAGACAACAGATACACAAAGAGGAACAACAGGCAGGTACAGACAGGTAAAAAGGAATCTGGGCTGCGTAAGTGTGTGTGTGTGTGTGTGTGTGTGTGTGTGTGTGTGTGTGTGTGTGTGTGTGTGTGTGTGTGTGTGTGTGTGTGTGTGTGTGGCTGTGTGCGCGCGCGTGTGTGTGTGGGTGGGTTGGACTTTGAGCATTGAAATGTGAATCCGGTCTGAGTAGATGCAATTACAACAGAGTGTGTCACACTGAAAGAATTCATTTAGACCACATCGCAACAATTGGAGCGGCCCATCCGTGTTCCTGTGTTGCACATCATCACCATCATTGTGCAACGGCATATAGTTAACATTCCATCTTCAGATATGACTTTGTGTACCGTCTGTTCTCTGTGTGTGTGTGTGTGTGTGTGTGTGTTTCACGTGTTTTCTTAAGGTATTGGCCCGCGGCCAGCCCGCAATGGGGGCTGGAACAATCCCCCCCCCCCCCCCCTCTCTCTCTCTTTGTTGTGACATAAAAGGCAGCTGTGACCAACCTCTCCCCATTCAGTCCTCCCTTCTCCTTTCCGTTCAGAGCAGACAGACAGACTACAGACCACCGCCATCATGTACGCTCGTGCTCCATCTTACCAGAGTGCAGGTAGCCGTATTGGGGCCAGCCGCCTAACACCCCAGAGGTCCGGCAGTGGTAGTGTGTATGGAGGCGCCGGGGGCAGTGGGGTCCGCATCTCCAGTGCCAGCGCTTCCAGGTCCTTCGGGGCTGCTCCAGGCGCAGGGGGCTCTGGGTTCGGCGGTGGCTTTAACCTGTCCGATGCCGTCGACATGAACGAGAACAAGAAGGCCACCATGCAGAACCTCAACGACCGCCTGGGTAGCTACCTGGAGAAGGTGCGCAACCTGGAGAAGGCCAACGCCGACCTGGAGATGAAGATCAGGCAGTTCCTGGAGAGCAAGACCAAGCCTGAGTCACACGACTGTCTTGCCTTCAAGGCCGCCATTGCTGATCTACAGGACCAGGTGAGTCCCACTGTCTCAGAGACATCCAGTAGACCATTGGTCCACTAGTCCTGCTGTAGTCATCTCAATTTAAAAGTTTGATTCATCCTTACCGCTGTGCTAAATGACAACTGAATTTCCCTCGAAAGATATGTCTGTCTGTCTGTCTGTCTGTCTGTCTGTCTGTCTGTCTGTCTGTCTGTCTGTCTGTCTGTCTGTCTGTCTATCTATCTATCTATTTATCTATCTATGAGGTGATCATTTCATCAAGGAACAAAGCAGCACTGCAGCTTGAAGTTGGATTTCCCCTCAGGGTGTGGCTCTGTGGACAAAGCACTTTGTTTGCAAAGAGGCTTGTCCTATAAAAAAAAAGAAGGGAAAAGCATTGCTTAGTGAACAATAGTCAAAAGATACCTGATATACAAGTTTGCTCAGTAGTATTATATATCCTCGAGCAAATTTCAGTTACAGGAAAGTCAATGAGACATGACTGCCTGCCCTGCAGCCACACCTAAAAGCACTCACCTGGGACAAACACACCTAGACACACAGGGGGATTACATTGGGGTTTACACATACTGTGCTATACGCACAGTTTGAACTTTTTGTTCTGGGGCTTCACAAAGGAATACACTATGGGATTTGGCTTTTATATGTGTCCTCTACAAAAGTAATAGATTAAAGGAATGTAATCACATTGAATGAAATGTAATATAAAAAAAGGCCTGGCTGGGCTTATGCTACTTTGTGAACATTATCAGAATATTAATGTGTGTATTTAACCAGGGGGGAAATGCTCATGTGGAATATGATGGATGTTAAATGACAATAAGACTTCACAGCTACTATGTCTCCCTCCCTCCCTCTCCCTCAGAGTGTGCTGATTGTATCTCTGATGCAGTGCTTGCATCGCGCACGCGTGTGTGCGCTTGCATCGCGCGCGCGTGCGCACACACACACACACACACACACACACACACACACACACACACACACACACACACACACACACACACACACACACACACACACACACACACACACACACACACACACACACACACACACACACAGCCCTCCCCCCTACCTCCATGTCCCTCAACACTATCCCTCAACTTGAACAAACATCGCCCACAGTGCAGGCTAGAATTGTTGTTAATCCAGCTACCATTCATTATCCAAACACACCCACACAATACAGCATTGGTGGAAAAAGAAGAGAATCATATGCAGTTTTAACAGTTAAGGACCACGGACAGTGAATCAGACACACTACAGTACTTTTATAGTATGATATATGTAAACTACAAAACCCTGTGCATTTGTTTTATGCCTGCTTGCGCATGGGGGTTCAATGAACTCCACTGGCTTTGCATATATGGAAACTCCTTTTTACTGGTGTTCTCTATGTTACAACATACAGACAAGAACTTTAGAAAAGCATATCGCCTGCACATGTAATGCATTACAGTGCATTATATTTAGATTATTATTATTTAGTGTGCAGTTGTGTCCTGGGATCGTAAAAACAGTTGTGTCATGTGATCCATGTTTTAGATCCAGGATGCCACCCGTATCAATGGAGGAATCTATCTGTCCATCGACAACGCTAAGCTAGCAGCAGATGACTTCAAGACCAAGTAAGTAAATCAAACTGCTGCACCAATGACTGAACTGGCTCTACAATTATATATATATATATATATGGTCATACTGTAGCTAGTCAAAGGCTAACTTATTAACAAATTCTTCAAACTGAACAATAGTTCTACAATGCTTTAGGTTTTAGTTTCAGGGCAGAAGGAAGCTCAATCCATATGGTTGGTGCGGCATCTCTGTGTGTCAGGAATTGATTCATCAATGCACCTTAAAGGGCAAGACCACTTTGGTAGAGGTTTGGGTTGTGTAGTTACCTTGCCATGATGTAACTCCAAAGGTGGGCAAGAAATAGAAAATATTTGCTCCATTGATTAGAAATTGATAATTCAAAATATGCTCCTCATTGACTTACCTTGTACGGTAAAACTGCGCTCAAAGTCACTCTTTTAGCACAAAAACGAACGCAAACAAAGTTGATTCAGACAATATAGAACATCACCAAACCCAGTACTGTTTTTTTTTAAATAAAAATGTCAACTTCCTGTTGACTTAGCCATTTTTAATAAGTAGAAAACCGGGACTGGATCGGCGGATCCGGATCCAGATCTTCAAATAGTAAAATCAACAGGAAGTTGACATTTTTATTAAAAAAACAAACAGTACTGGGTTTGGTGATGTTCTATATTGTCTGAATCAACTTTGTTTGCGTTCGTTTTTGTGCTAAAAGAGTGACTTTGAGAGCTGTTTTACCGTACAATGTAAGTCAATGAGGAGCATATTTTGAATTATCAATTTCTAATCAATGAAGCAATTATTTTTGATTTCTTGTCCACCTTTGGAGTTACATCATGGCAAGGTAAATACACAACCCAAACCTCTACCAAAGTGGTCTTACCCTTTAAGGTGGCGCAGAGAACTTCTATACAGAAACAGATTTGGTTTCCCATACCAAGAGAATGACTGTGACTGTGTGGTTCTGCAGGTATGAGAGTGAGCTGGCCATGCGTCAGGGTGTGGAGGCAGACATCAATGGCCTCAGGAGGCTCCTGGATGAGCTGACCATGAGCAGATCAGACCTGGAGATGCAAATCGAGGGACTGAAGGAGGAGCTCATCCACCTCAAGAGGAACCACGAGGAGGTGGGCTTGAATTTTCCTTATTGTCCTGACTTATTATTACAAATGATCACCTCATCATTCCAGCTAACGCTTGAGCCGGAATTATCTGTGGGTCAATGTACTACAGGCATACAGTAATGGACTGTTCATGTTTAGAGTGGTGCTATGGTTAAAGCCATGGTGCCTGGACGACAGACATAGATATAAAAAATGTCAGTGAGCGTTCTGAACACGCTGTAATGCTTGTGCTCCTCCAGGACCTGTTGGCCATACGTAACCAGATGAGTGGCCAGGTGAACGTGGAGGTTGACGCTGCTCCTCAGCAGGACCTCTCCGCTATCATGACCAACATCAGAGACCACTATGAGACCGTCGCCACCAAGAACCGCAGGGACCTGGAGACCTGGTTCAATCAGAAGGTAAGAGTGGACGACTAGCAGAGAATCACAGGACAATGGATATAAATCTGTGTTAATCCATAACTACTACTAAAAAACACATCACATCGAGTAAATGGTTCAATCTTAGTGGGAAATACGCCTGAATAATATGATACAGTATGATATGATTATGAGAGTATTATTATAATATTCTGTCCTTTCACAGACAGATGAGCTGAACAAAGAAGTCGCCGTGAGCACAGAGGTGCTCCAGTCATCCAAAACCGAGATTAACGAAGTCAAACGCACCCTGCAGAGTCTGGAAATCGAGCTCCAATCACAGCTCAGCATGGTAGGTCTCCTGTCGTAGTTCCTGTTTTCCGTCATTCGTCTTGAAAGACATCTCAAATTTCAAAGGATAAACAAGCATTCTCTTCCTGTCTTTCTTTGTTTATACAAAACATACACTGGCTGGGTTCTCTGAGAGACTCGTGCACAACAAAGAGTTTTATTTTACACAAACGAACATGGCCCACAGCAGGGTGTGTCAAATGACACCAAGCAAACAGCACTCATGTACTGTAAAACAGAAGTAGACAAGCACCTTCCTTAAATCAAAGCTTTATAACAGCCAAATGGGCCAAGATTGATTTCACATTAATTAATCTCAGACTCTCAGACAAATCCAAAGCGACACAAAGCTCACAAACTTCTTCTGACTTAGAACATCTCTAAATCCTCCCATATCAACTTACTCCCGTACAGAAAAAATCTCTGGAGGGCACCCTGGAGGACACCCAGAACAGGTACGGCAACATGCTGGCAAGTTACCAGAAACAGGTGACCAGCCTGGAGGACCAGCTAGGTCAGCTCAGGGCTGACCTGGAGCGCCAGAGACAAGAGTACCAGATGCTGCTGGACATGAAGACCAGACTGGAGATGGAGATCGCTGAGTACAGGAGACTGCTGGATGGAGAGCTGTACACGTGAGTGTATACACAAGATAGATAACTGGACATACAAGGCCCCCTGGGGGGGATTAGGGCAATGGCATTTTGTCCACTTCAAAAGAGTTGTCACAAGTTAAATTGAGACTTCAAACTATAGCCCTGCTGGAAATAATTGGAAATACTTCCTGTCTGTGAATTGAGGACTCCCTTTAAATCAAGATATAACGTAGTACATTATACCTCTGTCAGAGGCCATTTTCAAATGTTTTAGTACAGGAGGACAAACATTAACAGTATTTTTTACTTTGCAAAAGCAAAGCAGCTGTTCTTTTGGTTGAATGATCCACACAGTAAAATCTCTGTGTTAATGTATCCATTTGTAACTCTGAGAGTGTACAAATGCAAACAAATGGGTCCGTTTGTTTCAATTTGTACCGTACAGTTAAATTGACATGGAGGATTGTACTGTTCAGTGGAGACAATGAGACACGCATGTCTAACTGTGTCCCAATGTGTCCCACAGTCCTGAAACCAAAACAACAACAACGCGAAAGGTGATGATCGTCACCAAGGAGATCGTGGATGGAGAGGAGGTCAGCTCTATGACCAACACCCTGGAGTAAACCCAACAGCCAACATCAACATCAACATTCTACAAAATGCTGCCAGCCGTTCTCAGAAATCCAACAATAAAGTATTCTGATGAACTGACTCAAAAACTATTTTTTTCTGTGTGTTGTTTAATGTGTCTGTGTCATAACACAGGGAGTAGATCTACCCTATGAAGTGCTTATCACCCAAATAATGCAATCTGGAACTTATTTGAAACAATAAGGCATTATTTTTATCAATCTGTATTGTACAGTATGCAGTGACGGAAAAAGTACTCAAATGTTTTACTCAAGTAAAATTATCAATAATGCAATGTAAAAATACTCTGTTACAATTAAAAGTCCTGAATTCAAAATGTTCTTGAGTAAAAGTATAAAAGTATTGGCATCAAAATGTACTTAAAGTCCGAAAAGTAAAAGTAGCCTACTCATTATGCAGAATGTCCCATTACAAGTTTTCAAATGTATACAAATCTTTTGAAAATAGCAGATCTACAAACTCACAATGCGTCGCATCGCGAGGCATTGTGAGCATGTAGATCGGCTATTTTCAAATGGCCGAAATGTATATAGGGCTGAAGTGGTTAATGTCTGTTTTGTAATAATAATCAAAATCTACATAGTAACTAGCAAGTAGTGACAAGTAGCTGTGCTTGAAGCTCATAAGCCCTATATAGTAGAGGACCTGGCTAAGATATGTATGCACTTATTTTAGGAGAGAATATCTCAACTGTTCTTTTCTAATATGACCCCAGGAAACAACTCAGGAACTTTGACTAACTCTCTATCCGGGACGAAATACCCCAAAATGACCACACCCTTTTTAAAATGACCATAACCGGTGCACTACTTCCAACATGGCTCTATCTGCTAAACTGTTGGAGCTACAGATTTACTTAGGTGCTCAAAATGTTCAGAATACTTATGTTTAGGGAAACATAGAAAAGTGCAATATTTCTAATTTGAAATGTTATGACAGAAAAGCTAAAAAACTTTTGAACCAGATGAGCTATAAATGCAAACTTGGGTGTCTAAATCATGTTTTTTGACAATTAGAAACATGTTGGAATGCTTATCTTTATGACTGGGTGTGGCTGGACCTCTATTTTATATATTTACTGAGGTGCTCAAAATGTATGAATTTTTGATTCATATTTATGAATCCATCTAGATCACACACACACACACACACACACACACACACACACACACACACACACACACACACACACACACACACACACAGATGACTGTTTTTTAATGTCCTAATCATACATCTATATATCGAAATGCAACAGACTCCAGCTTTGCAGCATTTGCTGTGTCCACCAAATGACTTTTGCAGCCAGTAGAGGAGGATAGCACACGCTTTACTGGCATCTGCAAGATGGGTCCAGTAAGGTTCCCAGGTTCTGACACTTGGGTGGGAGGAAGGTTCTCAAGGGACCTGGTCCCATTTGACCAACATCAGCCTTCCCTGACTATGGGAAAAGGAGTGCAGGTATCTCACAAAAACCCTGGTCACCCTCACCTTGGAGCCTGAAAAGATCAACTCCAATTTCCATGTCCAAAGATTGGAGTGTATGGTCATCATCATATACACAAGAGCTGTGGCCACAGCAGAGTAGATGAATTCTGACAGTGGCTTTTCTCAGTCCCTCAAGAACATTCCTCCCACCCAAGCTGCTCTGATTCAGCATGTAAAAACTGCTTCAGACCAGCTTCCATTGGATCAGACAACCTCCGTCCAACAAAATATCCCAGATTTCAATAGGTTGTGCTGGTACTGGGACTCCATCACTAAGACTTGTAACCTTACTGGATCTTGCAGGTGCCAGTAAAGCTGTTGTTGTAACACCAAGACCATAATGTGATATAAACATATTGTAACAATTCTATACACCTTTGACTATATGATATCATACTAGTCCAGGGGTGGGGAAGATTTATTTCCAGGGGTTCATACTGACTTCGATAAAGTGAGTTAAGGACATTGTACAATTTAATTGAAATGTGAAACACATGGTGCTGAATTATGTTAAACATGAATGTGTGCATGAATTTGGTAGACAGTAGCCTACCTTACTACAATAAGGTACTTGTCTTCACAACAATAATGTTCAGTTTTTTTACAGCTGTACTGTACTGTATCACTCTGGTGTACTCTGGCCTTACAATAAAAAGATTACTTGCATAAAACAATCCACGTCAATGCCGTATCAACTTCTAAATGAGCCTATAAATTTAGACAGTATCTTATCTTGTCTGATATGCACCACTACATAGGTCACTGATCAAACGCATTGCATTGTTATAAATATGGACTCAAGGTTGACTGTTTCATTATAAACATAAAACATTTGAGTAGGTATGTTACGGCCACTACACTTGGCTCGAACACCAGTGACCATAACATAATAATAGGACAAAAATCAGGTCTCAATTGCAATGAAATTTATTTTATATTCAGAAATAAACATGTGCAATGGGTTCATGTGAGCAACCAGGTCAATAAATATACCAGGAGGGTAGAGGTATAATACACTAACCAAAACAAAGACCTAAATAAATGTCCTAATCAAACAAAAGTATTAATGGGCTGGCCAAACTAAAAAGTGGGGAGTCTGGTGAGCCAGGCAATATGTGCCCGTCGTCTCACCAGACTCCCATAAACTACCAAAACATACAATAAGCTAAACTAAACTGAAACCGAAAATCATAACAAACAGTACTTACAACCAGCCCATTGAAACAGAAATAAAAAACTACAACTAAACAAATGCAAGAGAACAACTCTGCTGTTGTGCTCTGCTGGGGTGCTGGGGAGATCATGTGAGCTGGCAACAGCTCCTCTTATAGCCTACACCCTAATCACATATGAAGCACAGCTGGGAAAAGGGAGGGGCAGCCAGAGCACTCCCAGGTGAGTGACAGGTGTCTAGCCAGTCCAGTGCAGCAAAGCCAGCAAGGCAGGGTAGACACTGCAGTACACACAGGACAAATAAGCATTAGTGAACACATAAACAAAGAAAGACTATAAACTGAGGAGTGAATATGTGCTAGCATATAACAAGGTATAGTACTCAAATAGTAAATATTAGTTACTATTAATTGGAGTCGAGTTAATTATTTTTTCTCAAAACCATTAACAACTTTTAGAATGTAAATATATATTTTTTTGCAGGGGGGGGGGGGGCATTTTGTTTTTCTTTGAGGACTTGGCGGGCCGGATTAAGATGGTCAAAGAGCCGGGTCCGGCACCCGGGCCATATGTTGCCCATGTGTGTACTGGTCAAAGGTGTATAGAATAGTAATACTATATAGTATTACATTTTATGCTGAGCATTGTTGCACATACTGTACTAGCTATAGCTGTATCATCAGGAATGAGTTCGACTCTTAAATCATTCTATTGTTTCAATAAAATTACATTGTAAGATTAGGGTTATTTCATAACATAGTGGCCATATTTGTGATAATCATAGTGTCCTCTAGATAGATTAAATCATAAAGATAAGCATTCAAACATGTTTCTAATTGTCAAAAAACATGATTTCAACACCAAGTTTGCATTCGTAGCTCATGTGGTTCAAACGTTATAGCCAAAGACTTTGGCAGGTGGCGGCCATATTGGATTTGGCCACTATGATGACCCTGAAGGTCGCTGGCTCGGGCACCCTTGCTAAATCATTAGAGCATGCCCTATGGCCCTGGACTGTAATACGTTTTTAGCGGTTTCTTTTAGCTGTTCTGTCATAAAATATCAAATTAGAAATGTTACACTTTACTATGTGTCCCTAAGCATAAGTATTCTCTCCTAAATTAAGTGCATACATATCTTAGCCAGGTCCTAGACTAATATGCATGGCCATGGGTGATTCCCCCTTGACAAGCGGTACATGTTTAGTTTCCTATGCGAGAGACCGGGGTTCAAATCCCAGGTGTTACAGGTGCAATTACCTCTCTTTGTCGGGAAAGGACATAAAACATTCAAATAAGTCTCAGAGCTCTATTGTTGATTTGGTCAGTGGAATTCACCATTGAGATGAACTTGGTCATTGTAGGCTACTGTGTTTTTTTTCCCAGAACAAGGTTATAAAGTGACAGTGAATGCTTACAGAAGGTAAATGCGTGCGTGGACAGGAACAATTACAATGCCCTGGTTCATCACATTAATGATGAATTACGCTGAACAAAGCTATATAGAAAGAGAATGTGACGTCACACCATTGAAAGTAATAGCTGAAAACCTCACAAGATGGCGCTTGTTGTTGATAGTACATTTTTTAACAGGTTCTTCTGACTATAGCTAAGTTATATTTCAGAATCATCATCTTGTCACATCACAGGTTTACAGATGCAAACTAACTATAGTTGCGACACCGCATTCCTTTAAAGCCTGCCATACCCTTCATTATCTAATCACTCATCATGTACGTATCTGTTTTGACTATCAAGTTTATCTTTCCATTGTTTCACTTGCATACCTTACTACCCACCTACAGTACGCATGGATTCACATTAATGGTGCAACACTTTCTCATCAACCAACAGTAGAATACCTGTTCACCTGAATCGACCTAGCTTAGTTGTTGGAATTTGATGGAATCTCCTGCTGTCCTCAGGTAACACTGTCCTCGCATGTAATAACAATAACCATATGGGGGCGGCAGTGTCTCAGGGGTAGAGTGGCCGGATGGGACCGTGGGGTTCCCAGTTCGATCCTGGGCTCCCCCAGAGTTAGTGTCGAAGTGTCCTTGAGCAAGACACTGAACCCCTAATTGCTCCTGATGAGCAGGTTGGTGCCTTGCATGGTTTCCTCCGCCATCGGTGTATGAATGTGTGTGTGAATGGGTGAATGTAATGCACAATCTATGTAAAGCAATTTGGAATTATAAAAATGCACCATTAACCATATAAGCTATAGTAAATAAATAAGGAATAATGAAGAGTGAAGCGGTTATTATTGAGAAATAAACCCCGACAGGATTGAAGCAGACTACTAGTCCAGTGGTTCAGTAGAGTTGCGATGTGATGCGTTGTGAGCTTGTAGATAGTTAAAAAAATATTGAACATTTTTAACACATATCTCTTATGAGGTACCTTTTTCAAAATCCTTTCAAATGGCGGTTCGTGGCCAAATACTGTACATCCTGTGTATCACCACCACTGCATGTGTGACATTATCATCACTGATAACCCCACCCCAGTGTGGGGTAATAAGACATGCATCAGACATTGCTATGTACTATACTAACTATATGTTCTAGAGTTAAGTGTGAAACCTGTGGTAATGTGTGTCATTAGAATGTAGGGCAGTAGGGCAGTATGTTAATTACCTGCCATAAAATATGTCTCGTGTAGTGGGAATCTTTAAGTCCATAAAATGCAGAGTGGAATGAATCAATCTGTTTAACAAAGTAGGAACTCCTGTAGAGGCCACAACACTTCCCCAAAACTGTCGATTGGAATGCCTCATACGTACCATAGGTCAGTGGAGAGTGACCTCTGCTCTAAAAACGTAGTAATATTAAAAAGGCAATGAACAATACCACAGCAATGAAGAGAAAATAGTTATATGACCAACAAGAGTTGAGCTCTAGCAGGTTCCAGAGCATGTGAGCGGAGCGGAGCGGGTGAAAATGCCGCTCCGCGCTCCAGGGGGCTGAAATGCCGCTCGCTATTCGCTCATGTTAAACCCCCCCGCGCTCCGCTCCCCGTCGCTCCTCGCTCACGTTGATTTGCGCAAATCTCGCTCCATGCTCCGCTCAAACCGGGTCGCTCAACAGTAAAAAAAAGAAAAGAAAAAGAAAGTAGAAATTCTAATGACATCTCAGTGCGCTGTGCACTGCGGATGTCTGTGTGTCTCTGAGTCCGTGCGACCGGGCATGCTCAAACATTCGGTGCGCGGCCCCCGCGAGGACGGCCTGGAGCGGGAGGCGGTCCTCGCTCTGAGTAGCGCTCCAACCTTTTTATAACCAGCTCCGCGCTCACGTCAAAATCGCGTCGCTCCGCTCCGCTCACATGCTCTGGCAGGTTCCATATAATTATGTTTTCTTTTTGTGTGTGGTTTTGTACATTGGAAATTGTATGATTGCATTTATCATTGATTTGACTGTATTCTTCTGTATGTCTCTGTGCTATCCCCCCCCAACCAGTGGAACTCAGTTTACACACACTCTTACTATCAAAGGACCACAAAGGAAATAAGCTGTTGATCTTTATTGTGTGTTAGCCTTTCTATCCCAGAGATACTGTCATTGTTCAAGTCATTGTTTGTCACCTGAACAGATCACTTCTATTCTGGAGATAGATGTATCATCCCACTTTAATATACACTCTCTCAGTGAAGAATCAGATCCCTTACAAGAAGATCTAATCAACCATACAGGTTGAAGACGTCCAGAAGACATTTCTTTTGTTGAAACAAGAGAGCCACAGTTCAGCTGCCTACACACTACAGATGCTGTCTGCCGGTTCCACTGATAATCATCCACTGTTCTCCACTTTCCCTGGTGGTGCATCTCGAATATACCATTACAGTGACTGGTTCCTCCCACCAACCTGACATCAGAAGCTGTACAGAGACAAAATAATTGTTACTTTGATTGTAAAATAAGTATCCAAACCTAAAGTGTAGTTTGTATTTTACCTGAGCAGGAGAGTCCAACAGTCTTGTCAGGTGAGCAGGGGTGATTTCTAGTTGAGTCTGAGGTTCTACAGTCGAGGAGAGCAGACTCACTGCCTTCACACTGGAACTCTTTGTTCGACATTGGAGCCTTCGCTTCTCCATAGAGTGTCCCCTGGAGGACTGAATGAGCCCCACAGCCAAGCTCCCTACAGACCACCTCTGCATCATGCTGGTCGAAGTCATCTTTACACACTGAGACCCACGACTGAGTAGACTTCACCTCCACTCTGCCTGAACATGAACTAGTCCCATTCACCAACCTCACAGACTCTGGAGAGAGAGAGAGAGAGAGAGAGAGAGAGAGAGAGAGAGAGAGAGAGAGAGAGACAGAACGAGAACATTTTCAACAAAGTATAAATTCAACCCTTAAACCTAACCACTAAACACAAACCCAAATGTTGTCCTAATTGTAAGCCTAACTCCCGACTTTGCATACATAAAACAATCATTTATCTTAATTACTACATCGCAACAGACAGTGGTGAGTAACATTGTTGAAAACTAACGCCAGAAACTGTGGCCACAAGGCAAACACACTGAGGGATCTAATATATTTTATAGTAATGACAATAAATATTCTATTTGAGGTGTGGCACCTTTGTAATTGATCTAGGGAAGAGCAAAGGAGGCAGTAACGGCATAAAAATGGGCATTCAGGGTGGACAGATTAAAGGGCCAATACTAAAAAGTTCATGTGCAATACATTACCATTCACAGCTAAATGGACACATGAAAATTAAAAGAACCTCTATAATAAAAACACCTAAAATACTTTGTCTCTTTTCCTGATGTACGTATTGTTGTCCAGCACCCGATTACTTATTTTAGGATGTGCGTGCTTACCCCTCGTTCCTAACTGTATGGATTACTGTCATTATTGAGGTCATTGTTGGTTACCTGAACAGATCACCTCTACTCTGCCTTCGGTAGATTCAGACGGCCTATATGATCCACACTCCCTCAGTGAAGATTCGGATCCAACACAGGAAGATGTCAGCCACCATACAGATTGCTTTGAACCAGTACTCTTTTTTGTTGAGACAGCAGAGCCGCAGTCCAGCTGCCTACACACTACAGATGCGTACCTCAGGTTCCAATAGTTCAAATCAATTAGTCTCCACTCTCCATTATTCTTCATCTCCACTCTACCAGCACAGTGACTGGTTCCCCCCACCAACCTGACATCAGGCTCTGTACAGAGACAAGAGAATAAGCAGTACAAGAAAATAAAGTTTACGTTGAATGTAAAATAATAATCCACCTAAAGCGTTTGTCTTTTACCTGAGCATGTAAGTCCAATAGTCTTGTCAGGTGAGCAGGTGTTTCTAGTTGAGTCTGAGGTTCTACAGTCCAGGAGAGCAGACTCACTGCCCTCACACTGGAACTCTTTGGTCGACATTGGAGCCTTCCCTTCTCCATAGAGTGCCCCCTGGAGGTCTGATGGAGCCCCACAGTTAAGCTGCCTACAGACCACCTCTGCATCCTGCCGGTCAAAGTCACCTTCACACACTGAGACCCACGATTGATTAGACTTCACCTCCACTCTGCCTGAACACAAACTATGTGTCAATCTCACAGACCCTGAAGAGAGAGAGAGAGAGAGAGAGAGAGAGAGAGAGAGAGAGAGAGAGAGAGAGAGAGAGAGAGAGAGAGAGAGAGAGAGAGAGAGAGAGAGAGAGAAAGAGAGAGAGAGAGAGAGAGAGAGAGGGGGGGAGAGGGGGAGGGAGAAAGATTCAATTTAACATTTCTAGATACATAATTATCATAGTTACACCCTCCACACTCATTAAAACATACAGCACAAATTATCATATTTTAACACCCTCCATACACTCCATACACTGAACACTGAAGAATACTGTCACCGTTTGTTACCTGAACAGATCAACTCCAGTCTGTTTTCACCAGTAAGATGATTCCAATTTCCACACTCCCTCAGTAAAGATTCAGATCCAGCACAGTCCCAAGATGCTATAAGCCACCATAAAGGTTCCCATACAGAACCAGAACTCCATTTTGTTGAAACAGCCGTACCACAGTCCAGCTGTCTACACGCTACAGATGATAACTTCTGTTTCCAGTCACTAGGATTTACTGAATACCACTCGTCCTCGTGTTTCACCTCCAATTTACCAGTGCAGTGTCTGCTTCCTCCCACCAACCTGACATCGTCAGACTCTGTACAGAGACAATAGAATAGGTAAAAAATAAAGTCATATTTACTTTGATTAAAACTGTTTAAGGCTACAATCTAATGTTAAATTGTTTTAAATTTGTTTACCTGTTGCGTAGCGTGTCGGTTGAACCTGGAGAGCTGAAGAGAAAACATATTAAATAAATGAGTTTCAGTGTAACAGAGTACATGGATCCTCTCTAGCAGTACAGCAGGTTGGTTTTACTGTTGAAATATAGGAGGTGATGTATTTTGTTTCTTCTATTTGCTGCTATTTATTTGACATTCACAGTTTGGGAATGAGTAACTGTACATTACAGACTACATACTAATAAACATGTATGCTGTAGAAGATACAAAGCGTTAATGGAGTTTAACATTAACGACTGCAACTACTGTACATCTTACTTACAAGAGTGCTGCGAGTGCAAGGTAAACAAACACCAGCACTATTTACAGCGCAAAGCGCACCATCAAATCTAAACTTTGGAAGATGTGTGCGATGAGAAACCATGTGAATACTTTTTTTCAGCCACAACATGGTCTAATACAAGGGTTCCCAAACTTTTCAGGCCTTGACCCTCCAAAATGATCATATTTGAAGTGAACCCACACCCTGACAAGCAGTTGGAATCGTAGGCATTACATTTAGTTTGACTCGGTTCCACAGATACATACTGTATTGTGAAAGTAGCCAAACTACAAGCTCACAGCTCTCTCTCTCTCTCTCTCTCTCTCTCTCTCTCTCTCTCTCTCTCTCTCTCTCTCTCTCTCTCTCTCTCTCTCTCTCTACTTTTCAAATGTATAAAATATATAAAAAATATTTTGAAAGTATCAGATCTCCAAGCTCACAATGCCTCCCCAAATGTACTTTCTGCGCTTTTTGCAAACTGTTAATAAAGTATTCAATGAAACAATCTGTGTGTGTGTGTGTGTGTGTGTGTGTGTGTGTGTGTGTGTGTGTGTGTGTGTGTGTGTGTGTGTGTGTGTGCGCGCGTGTGGGTGTGTCTCTGTGCTTTGCTCAGGTCAGGAGAGCACATTGTGTGCCAGAGGTTTATTAAAATAGGGTACATCTAGTGCTAGCATATCTTCCATCCACTTATGCTGATATGTTGCGTGCTGTAAAAGGGGTGCATTTCGCCTTTCCGACATGTTGCCTTTCCGACGTTGACGAACCCTATACCTAACCCTAACCCTAACCCTAACCGCACGCGGAAGCCACTAGTCGGAGTGGCAAGATGTCGGAATGGAAGGAGAACCCCCTGTAAAAGCCCCGACAAGGACGCGCATGTAAACAAAGCCTGCAAGCGACACGGCGGAGGGTCCCGACTAACGCCTGTAACAATAATATTTCTAATGCGATCCTCCATTGCAGAGTGGCTCATTTCCACCACGTTAAAAATAAATGGAGATATTAAGCTTTTAGTCAAGGAGTTAACATTGGAGCGGCCGACCGGAAGCATTTTTGACATGGATCCACATCCGGCCTCTCAAAAACGGTCCAGACCGTTTTTGGCACTCAATGTGTTAATACAATAATTTACATTGATTTAACCATCAAATCGCTGTCTTGATACTTTTACTTAAGTAAAACATTAAGGGAGTTTCCCTCGCTGGCAAGAAGAAAGCAGGCAGGGACTTTGGGAGCTGTGTGATCAACAAACACAACAGATCTTCAAGCTGAAATGCTCATGGGAGAGACGCATTGTTAGCTTGTAGATCTGTTATTTTTGCGAACGAAACAAGAGAGAGAGAGAGAAACAAGAGAGAGAGAGAGAGAGAGAGAGAGAGAGAGAGAGAGAGAGAGAGAGATGTATACTACATGTGTACCATGTTTCTGCTGAACTACACTGGTAGGTAGGTAGGTAGGTAGGTAGGTAGGTAGGTAGGTAGGTAGGTAGGTAGGTAGGTACTGTAGGTAGGTAGGTAGGTAGGTAGGTAGGTAGGTAGGTACTGTAGGTAGGCAGGTAGGCAGGTAGGCAGGTAGGTAGGTAGGTAGGTAGGTAGGTAGGTAGGTAGGTAGGTAGGTAGGTAGAAGATACAATAAGAGACTATATAGATAACTTTCATTGGTGAAGTGATTGTTTGTTACCTGAACAGATCACCTCCAGTCTGTGGCGAGTAGTATCAGACTTAGACAACATTGTTTCACACTCCCTCAGTGAAGATTCAGAACCAACACAGTTCGATATAATTCTCCATGCAGGTTCAAGTGGATAACCAGAATTTCTTTGTGTTGAAACAGCGGAGCCACAGTTCAGCTGTCTACACACTACAATTGCTGACTCCAGTTTCCAGCCATAATAATCATCCACTGGGCTCCACTCTCCCTGGTATGTCATTTCCAGTGTACCAGTACAGTGACTTGTTCCTCCCGACAACCTTATATATTCAGGCTCTGCAAGAGAAAAACAGAACAAAAAAGTAATATTGTTATTGATTGTATAACATGATAATCCAAACGTAAAGTGTAGTTTGTATTTTACCTGAACAGGTGAGTCCAACAGTCTTGTCAGGTGAGCAGGTGTTTCTAGTTGAGTCTGAGGTTCTACAGTCCTGGAGAACAGACTCATTACCTTCACACTGGAACTCTTTGGTCCACATTGGAGATTTTACTTCTCCATAGAGCGCCCCCTGGAGGACTGAAGGAGCCCCACAGCCAATCTCCCTACAGACCACCTCTGCTTCCTGCTGGTCAAAGTCACCTTCACACACTGACACCCACGATTGAGTAGACTTCACCTCCACTCTGCCTGAACATGAACTAGTCCCATTCACCAATCTCACAGACTCTGAAAAGAGAGAGAGAGAGAGAGAGAGAGAGAGAGAGAGAGAGAGAGAGAGAGAGAGAGAGAGAGAGAGAGAGAGAGAGAGAGAGAATTTAGATGCATATAAGGTTTTACACAGATCGGTGCAGTTATAAGTCAAATCAAGAATCGGCCTCAAAAATGCCTCATTATTTGAGGCATTTTGCTCAAAACTGAGCACTCCTGAAAATGTTGGCCAATCTTAGCCAATCAGGATGGAATATGAAAAATCTGAAAGGCTTGTTTCGTTTCATGACTATAGAGATACGTTGCACCAATTTGTGTGATGTTTGGACAAAATCTGTAGGAGTAATATAAAAAATATATATTTTGCAAAAATTGGCCTCCTGGTGGCACTATAACAGGGCGATCTGAAAAATTTGGGGCAAAATTTGGGGCAGATTTGGCATCCAGGTGCACAGTTTCGCTATGATGTGCCCAACGGTGCCGGAGATTAGCTGCTCACAGGCAGACGGACACACACACAAACACACGCTATAGGTGCAAAATTAGTCTCTGCCATGCGTTCGGAACCTATTACCCTACACACACACAAGCATGTACGCAAGCACACACACACACACACACACACACACACACACACACACACACACACACACACACACACACACACACACACACACACACACACACACACACACACACACACACACACACACACACACACAGGATAGAGGGATTAGAGGTCAGATTTTTAAATAAACTAAATAAGAGGGGGACATTTTTCTTAATCATTTAAGCCTACTGTATATACTTTGTCATAATATCACAAATAGCTAAAATAACTTATTTTCATGTTTAAATCATGATAATCAAACATAAATATGATGCATATCTATATTTCCCAAAAGGAAATTAATTCAATCTTACCGGAAGCAGAGGTAAAACCAAAAGGATGGCTGGATGGATGGGTAATATGAAAGACTGATATAAGACATTGTTTATGTCCTTGTTTAAGACATTGTTTATCACCTGAACAGATCACCTCCAGTCTTCTAGTAGATGTCTTAGACCTCTTCGTTCCACATTCCATCAGAGCAGATTCAGATCCAACACAGGAGGAACTCATCCTCCATACAGCTTGATCTGAACCAGAACTTATTTCAGTTGAAACAGCAGATCCACAGTCCAGCTGTCTACACACTACAGATGCTGACTTCAAGTTCCACCAGTTCATATCCACTAGTCTCCAACCTCCCTCGTGTTTTGTCTCCACTCTACCAGCACAGTGGCTGGTTCCACCCACCAACCTCAAATCAGGCTCTGTACAGAGACAATAGAATAAGCAGTATGAAAAATAAATACCAAATTGATTGTAAAAAAAATAATCCAAACGCAAAGTGTAGTTTGTCTTTTACCTGAGCAGGTGAGTCCAACAGTCTTGTCAGGTGAGCATGTGTTTCTAGTTGAGTGTGAGGTTCTACAGTCCAGGAGAGCAGACTCACTGCCTTCACACTGGAACTCTTTGATCGACATTGGAGCCTCTCCTTCTCCATAGAGCGCCCCCTGGACGACTAAAGGAGTCCCACAGCCAAGCTCCCTACAGATCACTTCTGCATCCTGCTGGTCGAAGTCATTTTCACATACTGAGACCCACGACTGATTAGACTTCACCTCCACTCTGCCTGAACACGAACTAGGCCCATTCACCAACCTCACAGACTCTGGAGAGAGAGAGAGAGAGAGAGAGAGAGAGAGAGAGAGAGAGAGAGAGAGAGAGAGAGAGAGAGAGAGAGAGAGAGAGAGAGAGAGAGAGAGAGAGAGAGAGAGAGAGAGAGAGAGAGAGAGTAGAGTAACATTTTCAAATAAGAAACTAAATCATGAAAATAACATGAATAGATATATAAACCAGCTCAGTGGCCTTGTGATTAGAGTGTCTGCCCTAAGACTAGGAGGTTGGGGTTCAATCCCCGGCCGAGTAATACCAAAGACTATGCAGACTATCCAAAACATGTATAAGATTACCGTCATTGTTGAAGTCATTGTTTGTTACCTGAACAGACCAACTCGAGTCTGGAGGAGGCAGTATCTGGCCGCTTTGATCCACAATCCTTCATCGAAGATTCAGATCCATCACATTTAGATACGAGAATCCACCATAAAGGTTCTCTTCTGGAACCAGTACCCCATTTTGTTGAAACAACAGTGCCACAGTCCAGCTGTCTACACACAACAGATGATAACTTATGGGTCCAGGCAAAAGGATACACTGGTCTCCACTCTCCCTCGTTTTTCAACTCCAGTTTACAGCACAGCGGCTGGTTCCTCCCCACCAACCTGACATCGCCATCTGTACAGAGACAATAGCATAAACATTGTTTTAAACAAAACGTTTAAGGCTACAATCTATAATGCTTAATTGTTTGTGCATGTTTATTTACCTTTTGTTTGGTCTGTTGGTTGAACCAGGAGAGCTGAAAAGAAAAAATGATTTAAAATAATAATAAATTAGTTTCAACTAACTAGTGCTAACTAACTAGTATCTAGCGGTATAGTTTATCTGTTGAGATACAGGAGATGATGTCCTTTGTTTCTCTGTTTGCTGCTATTTATTTGACATCATACAGTTACTTATTCCCAGAGTGGGAATAAGTAACTGTATGATTTATATCAGAACACACACACACACACACACACACACACACACACACACACACACACACACACACACACACACACACACACACACACACACACACACACACACACACACACACACACACACACACACACACACACACACACACACACACACAAATAAAAAGGTATGCACAAATGAATATAAGACAACCAGTGGTTTGTTGTTGCAAGCAAACAGACTGGTTGTCATGGTGATTTGGTCACATTGTTTCAACATACATGATTCAGACATTTGAATGTTTCTGCTGAACTGAAACACTGGATCTGTTTTTCAGTCCTGACTTAAGGTGGCGCCATTTCTCTTTTTTGCTAAAGATAGGCAGATTACTTTTACTAGAGAGAGAGAAAGAGAGAGAGAGAGAGAGAGAGAGAGAGAGAGAGAGAGAGAGAGAGAGAGAGAGAGAGACAGACAGACAGACAGACAGACAGACAGACAGATCAGGAGACAGTATAAAAGTCAAACTCATCAGGTTTTTGTTTGAGCTTTGGACCTTGATGATTAATCCAGGACCTGAACAAGATCAATAATCTACAGTGTCTACAAACTCAGCATACAAAAAAAATTAAATAATAACAAATACGAGATGAAGTTAACAATTCACTAACATAACCTGTGTTATAGACTAATATTTTCTAGAACAAGAACGTTTAACAATTCACTGTGTGACACATTGATTTATTGATTGATTGAATACTTAATTAACAGTTTGCAAAAAGGACAGAGGGGCAGTTGTACACTAATGCTGAAAGGATAACACAAAAACCCTGAGGGCTTGTTGTGGTCCTGTGTATTTAATTAATGTTGCCTATTCAATACATATAAAGACGTACAATACAATACTATACAATAAATTATCAATACTCAGAGCACTAAAAGTGGGGGGGTTGTTTCTTTTGGCAAGCTAAAAGACTTGTTGTTGACAGACAATAACCTTGTATAATGTAATATTTTCGATAACAAGATGTTAATTGTTCTCTACTCAATGTTCTCTAGTCCAGCAGTTCTCAAACTTTTTCGTGCCCCCAGGACCCCCAGATTGAGATATATTTGGCCGCGGACCCCCATCTGAAAAGGTTTTGTGTCAGGGACCCCCATGAAGCAAAGATTTGAGTAAAAAAGTTTTACTCCCTGCTCCCTCCCAATGACCCCTGGGGGTCCCTGGACCCCACTTTGAGAACCACTGCTCTAGTCAGTGTTTCTCAAATGGGGGTATATGTGCCCCTATGGTTACATAGAGGTACAACAGGGGTTACATGAGAGAAAGTGCAACATTGATGAATTTATTTTACTGTTATGTTTAATGAGAAAACATTGACAACTTCATGTAAACCTGCTGATTTGTAAAGTTTTAAGCCAAATTTAATCAAAAACTTGACTAGCACAAATGTTATTGAATAGAAAACAATACTTATGCTGTTTTATTTTTAACATATTGGCACAAAAACTGGACTTCTGTCAATACTTTCGAAGCAACATGTTCTAGTCAGGTAAAGGGGATACTTGAACTCAGAAATCATTTGAACGAATCTTTGCCGTGAACGTGAACGAAATCGTTCGTTCACCGAAATGAACTGTTTTTCCCACCACTACTCTAAAACATGTCATCAGTGTGAGATAAGTATACGGTGGTGGTGGATTAAATCTACTTACAGTGCAGCTCCATGGTTAGGGAGGGAGAAAGGAGCAGAGAGGCCACACTCAGCCACCCTGCCATCTTCATCGTACTGCCTGGTCCTGTGTCTGCTGAAGCTCCACAGATACCCTAGACACCCACTGTCTGGTCCACGCCCCCTCCATAGCCTCCCCACAACGACACACACGCACGCACGCACGCACGCACGCACGCACGCACGCACGCACGCACACACACACACACACACACACACACACACACACACACACACACACACACACACACACACACACACACACACACACACACACACACACACACACACACACACACACACACACACACGTTTCCAAGCAGCAGTTCAGACTGTTGACCTTGCTAAGAAGAGCTCAATATAATGAAGGACTTTGAAAGTTGATTTGGATTTATTTGAGGTTAGGGTCAAAAGAAAATGAAATACATACTTCTCAAAAAGAAAGCAGAGATATACAATAAAACATTTAGGCTAAAAAGATAACACAAAAAAGTCCTGGGGACTTGTTTCCATTGTGGTCCTATAAATGCTGGAGTCCAAATCAAGCCTTTGGAGGTACAAGCCCGAGTGACTTTCATCACAGGTCAGAGTCAAGTGTTAAGCCTCCAAAATAAAGAGTATTCTACAACTATAATTGTGACTACTGACAACTTAGGCTATAAAAGTTTACATTAATCATTAATCATAGCTTCTCAAACCCAGAACCGCAGATGTTGAGTTTCTTTCGGGTGTCAGCCTAATCCCCGATTATAATTTTTTAAAACTTTGACTTTAGCTCATCGTCATTTTTATTCGCTCTCTTCTGTGCCTTTGATTACCATTCTCAAGTGCCCTGTTGCCTGCCTGCCTGCCTGCCTGCCTGCCTGCCTGCCTGCCTGCCTGCCTGCCTGCTTGCCTGCCTGCCACCTGCCTCTCAGCCTGTTCTCCACGTGCTCCCACCAACACCACGTCCCCTCCCCTTTCCTCCTTTGTTTAAATAAAACTTTGACTTTTGTGCCGTCTCCATTTAGGTCTGCTGTTCTTTGTTGAACTCTGCCAGTTCAACAAACCTTGACAATTGTTACAGATGTTATGTTTGTATATATGTTTAGGAACATAAGAACGAAGACCAACTGTATAGACACTAAGCTTCTCTGGACAATAATTTGGTTCTGTATAGTTCACCTTGCTGATGGGCTTTTTTAGTGCTCCCAGGCTCCAGTCTAACATGCAGCTAAGGTTGCTTGATGCCGCACACTGAATGTATCTAAACCCATTTCCTGTCTTGTTATATATATATATATATATATATATATATATATATATATATACTTCTCAATAAGTTGAGAAACAATGTTTTCGTTTCATAACATGCAACGTGTTCTTTGTTGACTTATCTACAGGCCCTGTTGACACGACACCGCTCCCTGCAGAAAGCAAAATATTTGACCAGATGTGCCTTTTTACAAGGCAACTGTATGTTTGGGGGTTGAAACACACACACACACACACACACACACACACACACACACACACACACACACACACACACACACACACACACACACACACACACACACACACACACACACACACACACACACACACACACACACACACACACACACACACACACAGAGTAGTGCCTACACCCGAGTGATACAGTACAGTGCAGCTGTAAAAAGACAAAACAAAAACAAAGAAAACATTTTGTAACAGAAATGTCTTGTTGTGATAAGCAAGGACCTTATTCTAAAGTAGTCTTGCATGTCTACCAAATTCATGCAGTTTCTCCTGTTGCTATTCCTGCTGCTATTTATTTGACATTCACAGAGTGGGAATGAGTGAGTATCTGTATGATTTCTCTCAGAACACACACACTAATAAAAAGGTATGCAGGAATGAATATAAGACAACCAGTGGTTTAGTGTTGCAAGCGTACTAGGCTGCACCAACGCTCCTGATTTCGTGTATAGAGGGGCGAGAGAGTATGTTTTACCCCCTGTCCGTCCGTCCGTGTGTCCGTGTGTCCGTGTGTCCGTGTGTCCGTGTGTCCGTCCGTCATTCGATCTGTCTGTGTACAGCTAATCTCTGGCACCGTTGGCTTGCTCGCAGCCAAACTGTGCACACATAGTCCCTGGATACCAGAGCAGAACCTCTGCCCCAATTTTTTCACAGGGGCCTGTTATAGCGCCACCAGGAGGCCGATTTGTGCAAAACACATTTTTTGACAGTACTACTACAGATTTTGTCCAAACATCCCGCAAATCGATACACAGTATCTCTATAGTCATTAAACGAAACGGGTCTTTCAGATTTCTCATATTCCATCCTGATTGGCTAAAAATGTCTTCCAAAGTTTGCAGGAGTGCTCCGTTTTGAACAAAATGCCTCAAATCATGAACACAGCATGCAATTTCCGTGAAATTTTGCACGCACATTCCCATTAGGCCGAGGAAGAACTACCATTTGAACATTTTCAAATCAGCCACATGGTGGCGCTATAACAGGCCGATTCGTGTTTTTACCTATAATTGCACCGATCTGTGTAAAACTTTGTACGCACACTCCCTATAGGTCAAGGAAAAACCTTTGCCCTGCATTTTTCACATCTGCCTTTTATAGCGCCACCAGGAGGCCGACTTATGTAAAACACATTTTTTTATACTACTCCTTCCAATTTTATCCAAATGTCACGCAAATCGGTACACATGATCTCTATAGTCATGTGATCACGACGGATGTGTTTGATTTTTTATATTCCATACTGATTGGCTAAGATTGACATCTAAAGTTTGCATTATTGGCTTGTTTTGAACAAAATTCAGCAAATCATGAACGCACCGTCCAATTGCGCTCAAACTTTGCACGCACATTCACACTATGTTGAGGAACAAATGCCACCCTTTTAACATTGGCCTGTTATAGCGCCACCAACAGGTCTAATTTAGCGAAACACATGTTTTTAACAAAATGCCTCAAATCATCAATGCAGTCAGTGTCCGATTGTCGTGCAAGGCCTAAGAAGAAATGGCACCCTTTTCACGTTGGCCTATTATAGCGCCACCAGGAGGCCACAATAGCCTACCTGACCTGGCGGAGACCTGTGCTCCGAGGAGCACTTTTTCTAGTTCAGACATGTGAATGTTAGTACTGAACTGAAACACTGGATCCACCGAGTCCTGACTTAAGGTGGCGCCATTTCTCTTTTTTGAGTAAGCTAGGCAGATGACTTTTACTAGAGAGAGCGAGAGAAAGAGAAAGAGAGAGAGAGAGAGAGGAGAGAGAGAGAGAGAGAGAGAGAGAGAGAGAGAGAGAGAGAGAGAGAGAGAGAGACAGAGACAGAGACAGAGACAGAGACAGACAGAACTTGCATGAACTTAATGTTAATGTTTAATATAATCTACAGTGTCTACAAACTCAGCAAAAAAGCAAGCAAAACTGAACAAATACAAGGCAACAACAACACATCATAATCTAGTAGGTGAGGTTAACAATTCACTAACATAACCTGTATTTTCTAGAACCAGAAAGTTTAACAGTTCACTACACATAACCTTTTATAATCTAGTATTAGTCTAGAACAAGAGCGGTTACAGTTTTCTACAGCAGTGATTCTCAAAGGGGGGGGGGGGGGGGGGGGGGAGTCCCAGCAAAATGGGTTATACAGCATCACAATAATTTTAACCCCTTCATCCATATCTCATACGTTGGCTATTCAACAATAGCAGATCTACAAGCTATTTTTGAAAAGTTTTGTAAAATGTGTGCAAATCTTTGAATAACACATTTTTAACTCAAATGTTTGCTTCTGGAGGTCCGTGGCACAAAATATTTTTGAGATCGGTGTTCGCAGCCAAATACTTTCAGGGGGTCTTTGACATGAACACCTTAGCGAATCACTGCACTATGTGACACATAACCTTTCATAATCTAATATGTTCTAGAAAAGGAGAGATTAATAGTTCTCTGTGTGTGTGTGTGTGTGTGTGTGTGTGTGTGTGTGTGTGTGTGTGTGTGTGTGTGTGTGTGTGTGTGTGTGTGTGTGTGTGTGTGTGTGTGTGTGTGTGTGTGTCCCAGTAGGCTATGAAGGCTTACTTTGTGGCCCTTAGAATTTCCAAGGGAGAACTTTCAACTATCAGGCTCTTCTCCTGTGGAACCATCTTCGAGGTTTGGTCCATGAGACAGAAGCCCAAGTTTAAGAGCCTTAAAACTTTCCTTCCATTTGGGGAACAACAGCACCATCATCATCCATAGTCTCTAATGTCGTCATAGCAAGTGCAGTGCCACGTTTCATTACCTCATTAACAAATGACATGACCTGCCTAGTGAAACATGTTTAACAACTCTTATGAACGTGTGGTGTGGTGTAAACAACATCTGAAGAGAATTGAGCTCCTGACCCCTGGGTAGTTGAGTATAGTATATTTTTTTTTATTTAGCAAGCTGCTAGTAGTTGTACACTAAGTGCTTTTCTATTAGTACTGTATTATTGGCTTGTGTGGTAGTCTGTAGTTTCTAGTAGTTTTTTGTGTTTTTGTGCTAAAAGCAGTTGGCTATTGGCACCCTGGAGTAGAAGTAGTTTCAGCCTGTATAGGCCACTTGATTGCCCTGTGAAGTGTCTGGTTTGACCAGCCAGCACAACTCAAGGGTTAAATAGCCAGGTTGAGAGTGTTCTTGTTCAGTGTGTAAACAACATCTGAAGAGAATTGAGCTCCTGACCCCTGGGTAGTTGAGTATAGTATCATTTTTTGTTATTTAGCAAGCTGCTAGTAGTTGTACACTAAGTGCTTTTCTATTAGTACTGTAGCTTGTGTGGTAGTCTGTAGTTTCTAGTAGTTTTTGTGTTTTTGTGCTAAAAGCAGTTGGCTATTGGCACCCTGGAGTAGAAGTAGTTTCAGCCTGTATAGGCCACTTGATTGCCCTGTGAAGTGTCTGGTTTGACCAGCACAACTCAAGGGTTAAATAGCCAGGTTGAGAGTGTTCTTGTTCAGTGTGTAAACAACATCTGAAGAGAATTGAGCTCCTGACCCCTGGGTAGTTGAGTATAGTATCATTTTTTGTTATTTAGCAAGCTGCTAGTAGTTGTACACTAAGTGCTTTTCTATTAGTACTGTATTATTAGCTTGTGTGGTAGTCTGTAGTTTCTAGTAGTTTTTGTGTTTTTGTGCTAAAAGCAGTTGGCTATTGGCACCCTGGAGTAGAAGTAGTTTCAGCCTGTATAGGCCACTTGATTGCCCTGTGAAGTGTCTGGTTTGACCAGCACAACTCAAGGGTTAAATAGCCAGGTTGAGAGTGTTCTTGTTCAGTGTGTAAACAACATCTGAAGAGAATTGAGCTCCTGACCCCTGGGTAGTTGAGTATAGTATCATTTTTTGTTATTTAGCAAGCTGCTAGTAGTTGTACACTAAGTGCTTTTCTATTAGTACTGTATTATTAGCTTGTGTGGTAGTCTGTAGTTTCTAGTAGTTTTTGTGTTTTTGTGCTAAAAGCAGTTGGCTATTGGCACCCTGGAGTAGAAGTAGTTTCAGCCTGTATAGGCCACTTGATTGCCCTGTGAAGTGTCTGGTTTGACCAGCCAGCACAACTCAAGGGTTAAATAGCCAGGTTGAGAGTGTTCTTGTTCAGTGTGTAAACAACATCTGAAGAGAATTGAGCTCCTGACCCCATGGTAGTTGAGTATAGTATCATTTTTTGTTATTTAGCAAGCTGCTAGTAGTTGTACACTAAGTGCTTTTCTATTAGTACTGTATTATTAGCTTGTGTGGTAGTCTGTAGTTTCTAGTAGTTTTTGTGTTTTTGTGCTAAAAGCAGTTGGCTATTGGGGGGTGCAGTACGTTAGTCCGACAGCGCATTCCTCCGACAGCGCAGCGCTCCGACGTTTCCAATACTAAACCCGAACCAAACCCGCACCCTAACCCTAACCGCACGCGGATGCCACATAGTCGGAGAAAAGGTCTGTTGGATTAACGCATGCCTCCCGGCTATTGGCACCCTGGAGTAGAAGTAGTTTCAGCCTGTATAGGCCACTAGATTGACCTGTGAAGTGCCTGGTTTGACCAGCACTCCTGGCAGACGATTAGCAATCAGTTGAAGTTGTTTTAAACCATCTGCTCTGAAAGCGGTAGCTTTCAAAGCGGCTGGCAAACGAAGGCAAGAGAGGCGACTTTGTCAAAGCCCGACTTTGTCAATTTACGACCTGGGCCATTGAGTGCTTCTTCTCTTCAGGAGCAGCATCAGTGTTTAGTGACATATATAGGAGTGTGATAGATATAGTAGTGTGTATATGTTTAGTGATCTACAATGTGTTTTCTTCCTATTCCTGTCCTCTCCTCTTCCTGGTGGTCGCAAAAACATTGGGTTACACCCAGATGTCGCGAGACCGCTAATCTAATATATCCTACTATTTCAACTCACGTCGAGCAAGTGGTAACAGGGGGGCTCTGGAATTGCCACTCGGCTGTGGTGGAAGGCAAAGCTGCTTTCATCACAGGCTACGCATCCGTGCTCTCCCTCAACTTCCTTGCCCTGACTGAGACTTGGATCCCACCAGAAAACACTGCTACACCCGCGGCTCTGTCAGATGTGTTCTCTTTCTCTCACACTCCCAGAACCGTGCGGATAGGTGGTGGTGCTGGTCTGCTAATTTCCAGAAAATGGAAATACTCTCCTGTCTCACTGTCACAATTCTCTCCTAACTCTTTTGAATTTCACATGGTCACGGTTTCTCATCCAGTCAAGCTCACCATTGCAGTTGTTTATCGCCCACCGGGCCCTGCTGGTGGCTTCCTGGAGGAACTGGACCATCTAGTCTCTCACTTCCCGGTCGAAAAAATCAAAGCCATTCCACAAATGCTTGTTTAAGCAGTAATGTTTTTAAGTGGTTCTTATAAATGTCCACTGAGGCTGCAGCTCTCAAGACCTGTGGAAGTGCATTCCATACCTTCTGGTGCTGCCCACAGAGGAGTGCGGAGGGGGGAGCAGTTAGGGTTAGTGTCTTGCTCAGGAACATGTATTTAAAGAAAATTGAAAATAGAAGATCTACAAGCTCTCATTGCATCACAGTTAAGCTTGTAGAGCTGCTATCCTAACTATTAGTTTACTCAAATTTCTGAAAAAGTTTTGGAAAGTGTCTACATTTTAATACAGCATGCTTTGATATTAAAAATAAAATGTACTTTTTAATCTTTTTTTAAAAGCACCTACTCCAATAATTTAAATGGAAACAAATTTGACTGAGCAACTTTCATTTGTAGTTGAGTAATATACTATACTTTGGCTCAAGTACTGGGGTAGTACTTTGGTCCACCAGCTGCAAGTATAGCCTCACTTTGAAGCATTTTATTTTTTATTTAACCTTTATTTAACCAGTAAAATCACATTGAGACCATAGTCTCTTTTACGAGTGTGCACTGACCAAGAGAAGAGGCAAATAAATGTTACACAGCTCTGCCAGCAACAACAAATACAGGATATGACAAAGACAGATATAACATACGTAATACCAAAAACCTACTACCACGGAGTCTCAGAGAGAGTCTAAATAGCTAACCAATAACATACTAATAAAAAGACTAATAAGAACAATATACCATGAAACTACTAAGCTAATCTAAAACTAAGATCACAACGTTTGCTACTCGTCAAAGCAGGAGCAATGGCTGGAGAGTGTGCCCATGGCAATCCTCTTAAAAGTCACTAGGGGGATCAAAGAAGCCAGGGCCCAAAAAACGCAAGGCTTTTTTTCCCTGCCTCAGATTTGGTATTGGATACGACGTAGCGCATCCAAGCGTTTGATCTGAGGTTAAGCATATAGTGATGTCCAGGTCTGAGTCAATTCTCAAGTCTTTCATCACAGGTCAGAGTCAAGTGTCAAGCCTCCAAAATAAAGCGACCATGGTGCAACATAAACTGAAGACAGATTTGAAGGTTTCATGTCTCATGTCTCTATTTTCAATAACAGAGTAGCCTTCAAATGTATTGTGACTACTGACAACTAGGGCTGCAGGAAAAAATCGATTCGAATACGAATCACGATTCTCATTTTTAATAAAATGTTTGTAGGCCTATGATGACATTTTTGGCGACACCTCCTACTCTGACTTGAAACCTTTGTTTTTTTCTCCTCGTACCATACTCACCTCACCTGCCCTGTTGCCTGCCTACCACCTGCCCTAGCCTGTTCCCTTTCCTCCTTTGTTTGAATAAACACCCTTGGACTTTGACCCTAGTGTTGTCTGCATTTGGGTCAGCCAGTTTTCACAAATCGTGACACTAATTACAGTTGTCATGAACCATGTTTAGCTGTAATTGTACTGACCTACAGTAGCTTCCAGAGGGAACCAGTCCAACTGCTGGAAAGCTTGTTTACCAACATGGCTATAGCCCCAAAGCAACACTGACAAGACTGTTCTGAGAAACCTGACATTGGTTAGGTCTCCATACCACACCACATAGTCAAAACAACATACAACCTTGGCTTTAAAAGAAGACCAACTGTCTGCGGACAATAATTTGTTTCTGTTGCTCATGGGCTTTTAGTGCTATAATTTCACCTCCCAGGATGGATTCTAACATGCAGCTAAGGTTGCTTGATGCTGAAACACACTGAATGTATATCTAAATGTATCTAAGTGCATTTGTCGGGTCCTGTTTTTTCATTTATTTAATAAAATTGAAATTTGTTCCTGCTTAACACATTAGCTGCCAAAGACGTATATATACGTCTTTTAATTATCAGCTGTTGTCTGCCAAAGACGTATATATACGTCTTTGGAAAAAAGGGAAAAAAAAAAAAAAAAATTCAAAAAAAATGTTTTTTTTTGCATTTTTTTATAATTTCAACCCTTGTCGAATTATGAACAGATTAGGAGCTAAAAATGTTCGAAGATTTGCTGCTCCATTCACTTCAATGTTAAAATTCAAACGGACAAACAATTCACTTTGTTTTTTGGTTTAAAACTGCTGCTTTTGAGCTATATTGAAACATCAACCAAACATGTCAACGAGGTCAAAATGACCTCGTTGACATTTGTGAAACCACACCTGAATCTCATCTGTGATTAGAAACCATCTGGGGATCAATCATACTGGAGGAAAAAAATCTGTGGCTACGCGAACAGGTACCAAAAACATGGCAAAACCCTGGCAGGCAACAGCTAAAAATCTGAAAAAACTCTGGCAGGCAATGATATGATTCATGGCTTCTATATGTATGTTCTTTGTTTTTAACATTCTGTTTGTTTAACTCTTCTCAATAAGTTGAGAAACAATCTTTTCATTTCATAAGATGAAACGTGCTCTTTGTTGACTTATCTACAGGCCCTGTTGACACAACAACGCTCCCTCCAGAAAGCAAAATATTTGACCAGATGTGCCTTTTTGCACCGCAACTGTGTTTTAGGGGTTGAAAACACACACACACACACACACACACACACACACACACACACACACACACACACACACACACACACACACACACACACACACACAAGCTTAGTGCTTAATGAGCCTCCCAGTTTAGTAGACCTTGTATTGTGAATTTACTTCCATGTACTGATGTTCTCATGTCTTACTAAATAAAGTACATCAATTAATAAAAGAAAGAACAAGGAGAACAGGTCACATATTCCAAATATTTCGAATAATAATAATACATCAGACTAATATAGCGCTTTTCTTAGTACACAAAGTCGCTTTACAAAACAGCTTAAAACACTTTAATCTAAGACATTGTAAGGCAGGTTTGTGAACTGTCCGGGTTGGCCAATCAGGACGCCACTCTCTAACCCCCCTCACAGACACAGAGATTTGGTGAACTTTTGGTTTTTCAGTTCTGGACAACCGCTTTTTCTACCGAATTCCCACTCTGCACTGCACACTTTACGGCTCATCAGTGACAATTGTGTCAAATTTGATGTCAATTGGTGGGACGGTGCCCGAGTTATGACCGGGACACACAGACAGACAGACAGACAGGCAGACAGACAGTCGCACGGACGCGCGCACACACACACACACACACTTTGTGAATGTATGCTGTGAAGTTCCAGAGAGGAGGCGGTAGTGGGGTGTTGTGGTTAAGCAGGTTTCCATGTACTGTATGGAATGTGTGTCAGTAGTGTTTAGCTGGGGAGGCCCCCTAGTGGTCGGTTTGCAATGAATCCAATATTAGATAGATATGGATGAAATAAAAATAATTAATTGAAAAATAATTGATAGAAGAGATTCTTCTCTCCTGTAGCTATACTCTAGTGCTTCTCAATCTTTTCAGGCCGTGACCCCCAAAAATAATCATATTTGAGTTTGAACTGGAGACCCCCCCTCCACCCTGATAAGCACTTGGAATTGTAGGAGTACATCTTGTTTGACTCGGTTCCACAGACAAAAAAAAATTTGGGACCCTCCTGGGGGTCCTGACCCACAGGTTGAGGTACATCTTTACAGTCAGATTAATTCATGTATGTGTAGAAAATGGAGTTGAAGTGGTGCATGATGCATTCCATTGGATTTACAAACCTGTGTAAATGTCTCTGCCTCTAATAGGTATACAAGACAGGCTGTTGAAGGTTGTGGCAGACAGCTCTCAAAGATGTGGCATGGCGAGAATCAAGAAATAATCCAATTGTAGCCTAAAGATAAAGTAGTTACACATTAATCACTTAACCGGGAAAGCATCTGTGTCATTTTAGATTTTAGCTATATAGCAATATAACTTTTTCAGAAATGTGTATGGATTTAGAAGGCATGTTTTAAATCGGCCTCAGGTCTAAATGGGTAAAATACATCAAAGACAACCGTGATCATTCCATCCACAACAACATTAGTCCAGCTCCTTACAACTATCTATATATTATCTAGCATCTGGAACATTTGAGTCAGCAATAGCCACCGCAGCTGTAATATCACAGCCCACATTTGGCCGTGTGCTTCTGTCCCAGGATAATCAGAGAATTATGGTACACAAACCTACACAAGGACAAATGAATGTTCAAGTCATCTGTAATAGGCACCAAATATCTTTTACTGTTTTCAGGAGTTCATAGTGCGAAGCAGTATGCATTTATTATCATGTCTGAAGCATGATAATAGGGTAGGGTAAGTTAAATTAAATTAGCATAAGTTAAGTTAAGTTTTCCTTTGGGCAAATGTGTCCCCTGCATTCGACCCATCCTAACTTCTTGGGAGCAGTAAGCAGCCACAGAGCAGCAGGGACCGCCTCCAGTACCTTGACCAAAGGAAAATGTAAGGCAAATTTCGCACAAGGAGAGAGAGACGCAGAGAAAGAGCATGGTGACAAAGTTAGAACAACATGAAGGGGATGATTTGGGGCAATTTGTAACTTTGCTGAGCTAAATTTATAAATATTTATTTCTTGATTGATGTATTTACGATTTATGCATTTAGCAGACGGTAAATCAAATGCATAGATATAGTAATCTAGTATCATATGTAAACCCAAGTATTGCCCAAGTATAAATATAGGTGGGTCTGAAGCGGTTTCATAATAATAATCAAAGTAACTAAAGTTTTCAAATAATTATAGTGGAGTAAAAGTACAATATTTGTCTTTGAGATGTAGTAGAAGTACAATTATTGAAAATACTCCAGTAAAGTAAAAATACCTAAAAAATGTACTTCAGTACAGTACTTGAGTAAATGTACTTATTACTTACTTTCCACTGTTACGACCCGGCCTAGGGGAGCCTATGGTCGCAACACAAAATGGACTCCCTCCTTCCCAGTCCCCAAACAGCCAGACAACACATGTTCAAAATCCCAAGCAATATGGATTTATTTACTAATTTAAGATAAAAGTCATGACACGATATATACATATTACCTCAGGGTGGGATCTACAAAACAACTGCAAACACATAAAAGATTCCTCACCCCTACACACAAATCTCTAACACATAAACAAAATACAGCACACTGGTGTTTGGAGGCTGCGGCTAGGAGAAAGACATCTGAACTTCTGGAAGCAGGAAGCTTTATAGTGACGCCCAAGAAGATAGGAGCCAATCACCTGCGAGAATCTACATACTAGTTAGCCAATCACACTCAGCCACCATTCACACCAGCTGGTACCCAAATCACTCACTGGGTACAAACACACTTGTCCGTTTGCTGGCGGAAAACGGGTCGCTACGAAACGGAAGCTCTTGTTCCGGATCCGGCAATTTTGTTATGTATACAAATGTGTTGCGGAAACCGGATGTGCTTTTTCCGGACCGCGTCCGTTTTATCCGTTTTTTTTTTACATGGCAGTGGATGGGACTTCCGGCCGTCCGTACGGTTGCAAACGGACAAGTGTGTTTGTACCCACTCCTCACCACACTCACACACACACACACACACGGGGGAAAAACACAGGAAAATACACAATATGACCCTAGGGTCATAACACCTCCACCCTATAAGATCAAACATTTATCACAAAACACAAAAAAATGTTTGATTCCACTTTCACATAACTAAAAAAAAACATGCTCAATTCACTCCTTCCCATCTACCCACCAAGACCATCTCTCCTAATGTCTCACCGAGACCCCTTTCCCATAGCTCCAGAGACTCCCTCTTCCCTACTGCTATCTCTACTGAGACCTCTATTTCCTGTCTACTGAGACTCCCTCTTCCCTACTACTATCTCTACTGAGACCTCCGTTTCATATCTCCACTGAGACTCCCTCTTCCCTACTACTATCTCTACTGAGACCTCCGTTTCATATCTCCACTGAGACTCCCTCTTCCCTACTACTATCTCTACTGAGACCTCCGTTTCCTGTCTCCAGAGACTCCTTCCCTCCTAATGTCTGCAAGAGACCTCATTCAAATTGCACTCATTCCTAATGCCTCCACAGAGACGTCTTCCTATAGCTGAATTAACATTAAACAAACACCACAGAATTACTGAATCCTCTCAAAAAAACTAAAATCACAACTTCACAAAAAATAACTACAACCAACACATGAAATCACTGAATATCTACAAAAAAAAAACAGAAACACAACTACTATGAACGTTCTTAATTTACACACAAAAAAATCTAAACCCATTACATAATTTCACAATCTCCATATTTCTGGTTGGCACACTCATAACAGTAGTCTTAACTATAAAATTTGCTTGCTCACACTGAAGCCCTCCTGGGGATCATGCTGGGTTTTTGTGTTACCTGCTATGACTGCAGAGCAACATTAGGGGGACAATACAGCCCTCAAGCTGTCATTCTAAAACGCAAGGCCCCCATCTCCCACCTCCATTTCCCTGACCATGCCGGTCAGCACACATCCCTTGGTGTATTGAGGCCATTTTGGGAGTGGATGCACCAGGCACTAAGCAGGGCGGGCAATGCGCTCCACCTCAGCTTTTTCACCCCCTCACCTCCTCAGTTGTGAGGACACAAACCCAATCTCCCCCAGCTTCTAGATCATGAGCACCCTTACTTTTAACACTCAATGCCACTTGCATATTAAAAGAAAAATCCAAATCAGCAATCTATTTCACTACAGAAAACACTAATGCCAACCAGAAATACAAAATTGTGAACTTACCAAACACAGGGGAGGATAGTTTAGACGAGCCCCCAATCTGTTACGACCCGGGTGCAATACGTTAGTCCGACAGCGCATTCCTCCGACAGCGCAGTGCTCCGACATTAAACAGTAAACCCGAACCAAACCCGCACCCTAACCCTAACCGCACGCGGATGCCACATAGTCGGAGAAAAGGTCTGTCGGATTAACGCATGCCTCCCTTACAACCCGGCCTAGGGGAGCCTATGGTCGCAACACAAAATGGACTCCCTCCTTCCCAGTCCCCAAACAGCCAGACAACACATGTTCAAAATCCCAAGCAATATGGATTTATTTACTAATTTAAGATAAAAGTCATGACACGATATATACATATTACCTCAGGGTGGGATCTACAAAACAACTGCAAACACATAAAAGATTCCTCACCCCTACACACAAATCTCTAACACATAAACATTAACAAAATACAGCACACTGGTGTTTGGAGGCTGGCTAAGAGAAAGACATCTGAACTTCTGGAAGCAGGAAGCTTTATAGTGACGCCCAAGAAGATAGGAGCCAATCACCTGCGAGAATCTACATACTAGTTAGCCAATCACACTCAGCCACCATTCACACCAGCTGGTACCCAAATCACTCACTCCTCACCACACTCTCACACACACACACACACACACACACACACACACACACACACACACACACACACACACACACACACACACACACGAGGGGGAAAAACACAGGAAAATACACAATATGACCCTAGGGTCATAACATCCACCACTTCTGTTCAGTACTCTGTTCACTAAAACGTGTACAAAGATGCATTTAGGAACCAAGCAGAATGTACCGCTGACCTGACCTGACCACGTGAGCATGAGACTGGAATGCTGCTCAGTCCAGCGTTGATGACAGGGTGTTTGGAATCGAGATGGGTGACATTTGGAAGAATAGACTTTGACTTATGTCAACAAGGTTTTTAAGTTCCTTCCTTTTGTGTAAGATCAGAGTAAGAAAGTCATTCTTGTACAACATCGCTTAAGCTTTAGAACAAGTCCACACACATTATACATTCATGATTGTAAACAGAAGTTAGAAATACAATGAGTCAACAAAGACAGCTGTTACTTCAAGACTGAATATTTTCCTTAAATTACATTTCTCTTTGTTAACAATACAAGTCATAGTTATCCAGACTTTGTTCATTTTGACTACAGCATACGTTTTACCAAAAAATAATACAATATCTAAAGCGACTTTTGTATCTCTCAGTGATTAAATAAACTTGAAGGCTGCTCAGACAGGTATGCTGAATAAATCCGGGCCTGACACTCTGTCCCCCAAGGGCCATGCTTCAAACAATCTGAGACTTCCTAAATACAATGAGACAAAAGGTTTAGGTGTTAAAGAATGCAAAGTTGATTGTGTCATAGCCTGCATGAACAGATGGAGAAACCCCCAACCTGACCATAATGGCATACACCTACTCCCACGCTACAGGGCTAAACTGAGACGGGAAAAACAGTGACCAAGGATATAGTGACCTGGACAGAGGACTGTAAGGAGGAAATGAGATGCGAGTTGGAAACGACTGACTGGTCATTTCTTAACTCGTGTGACACCCCTCACGAACTGATTGACACATTTACATCCTATTTGTTGTTTAATGAAAGTAAAATCATGCGAACTAAATCTGTCAAAATATTCCCTAATAACAACTTATGGATGTCTAGTGATCTGAAGGGTTGCATTCGTGAGAAAAAACTTGCTTTTAAAAATGGTAATGGTGAGTTAGTTAGAGAAAAAAGATGTGAATTAAGATCTAAACTGAGACAAGCAAAAATAGATTATAAAGATAACGTTGAGTACCAATACTTTTCAGGGAATGCCAAGAAAGCATGGGAAGGTTTAAATGTGATGATGGGCAGGGAAGCGAAGCAGAAGCGTACCCCCCTGTCGCACCCCTACCCTTCTTTTGCAAATGATCTAAATATCTTTTTCAGCCGTTTTGATAAGAATGACTTCAGTGCTGAGCGTGATAGTGTGTGTATGTCCATTCCGGAGTATGTCCCTATCACACTCAGTGAAAATGAAATTGTAGCTAGCCTTTCCTGTATTAAGCCCAACTCAGGGCCAGATGGCCTTAGAGGTAGAGTGTTGAAAGAAAATGTTCATGAACTTAAAGGGATTGTGTTGATGCTATTTCAGTATTTGCTTGACTGTCAAACAATGCCCAATTTATGGAAAATGTCGTGTATTGTGCCTCTCCCCAAGAAGCCTGGAGCCAAAGAACTAAAAGACTTCAGGCCCATTGCTCCTACTTCCATTTTGGGAAAATGTTTTGAAAGGGTTATAAGCAGACAAATCACAGCGATGGTTTCTAACAGCTTAGATCATCTCCAATTTGCTTAAAAAGTCAGAGGAACTGATGATGCTATCAGTCTGTTTAACACCCTGTCAAAGCATCTCCAAGTACCCTCCCACTTTGCCAGGGTCCTTTTTATTGATTTTACCTCTGCTTTCAACAGCATGCAGATACACACCCTTCTGCAGAGACGTATTGACATAGGAGTAAATGGAGGTATTATCCATCTTGTCAGAGATTTCCTCTCTGACCGTCAGCAACAGGTCCGTTTGAATGATACTCTGTCTGATATCACTGTGCTTAACACCGGTGCTCCGCAGGGGACTATCTTATCCCCCTTACTTTTCTCCTCATATACAAATGAATTCCAGTTAGACCAGGATATATTTCATTTGTTCAAATATGCGGATGATATGGCCCTGGTTGCCTTACTGAAGAAGGGGGACACAGCGGGGGAGGAAGCGTACAGAGTACATGTGTCATCTCTTCAGAACTGGTGCGATAAAAAATCCTTAGGGATCAATGTGACCAAAACAAAAGAACTTGTCATTTATGAAAAGGAACCTGTGCATTCCATTTCAATTGGTGGACAAATAGTGGAGGTAGTAGACAATTTTAAATACTTAGGCACATATATTGACAGCAAACTCAATTTCAGTGAAAATACTGACCAGATTTTTAAAACTTGTAACCAACGCCTCCACCTACTACGCAAGCTCAACTCCTTTAGAGTGAGCAAGCATATCATGGAAACAATCTATAAAAACCTTGATACGTATGTTTTTTCCTTATCAACCATATATATAAATATCGATGCATGGCGAAACATCACATAGATATTTATATAAGTAGCAGAACATTTTTCATAAAAGGCGATAAAGAAAAACCAGACTCAGAACACAGGCAGCCATTGGATGTAGGGAAGTATATTATTCAGACAGAGAGAGTGGGAGGTTACAGTATCACAGGTATTCACGCATCATCGGTCGTGTCTCTCTCCCGTTAAACAGAGAAAGCCCTGGACTTTAACAGCGTCCGGTAACATAAACATATGACATCATTGAAGATACATCGAGTGTCCAGCCGTCGGAGGTGTATTCCTGCCATTGGTGGAAAGTGATGATTACGTCGTCGTCAGATGAGGATGATGATGGTAGATGATGAAGATGATGATGATGGTGTGACAGTTTATCTTTGAACAAACAGCGTCCACATGTCTCGAACAACACGTTGACCTCGGGTCTGACCGGTCACTGGTCAGTGGTGACTTCAGTGGCGCTGAAGGAATTGTTAGCGTAGGGAAGAACACCAAGATATAGTGTTCTCAAAACAACAGATAGTCACAGAAAAGCCTGTAGCTAGTTTGACCTTGCATAGACAGAGACAGGAGAAATAGAGTACATGACAGAGTTTAGGCCAATATGACAGCATTATATTAATTTGACATTTAAAGCAGGTTTAGGACACTAGACAAATTATGATCAATCAAGATTAACTCTATCAAGCCTACATCTTATCATGATTTGGATAGGGTCAAAGGGCAAGCTGATCAAGTCTTGTACCTTGTGACATTATTCAAACCAAACCAGACACAGACAGGCAAACTTAACATTGTGACAGAGATTTCAATGACTTAAGGGCAAAAATAAATGGTCAGTTATTCGGATAACATACACATTTTTACTTCTTCAAAAGGACTGTATATAATGGTTATTTATTCAATTAGGAAGCAAAACATGGTTATATTTCATGACATTTTAAGACACCACACAAAGTTTTCCCCTTGCAATTTGCAAATAACTTTATTATAATTCAAAAAAAATCTCAGCTAATGTACTGTCCCAAACAAACCTTTTCAAAATATGTTTAGATTTAATCAATTTTCAGCACAGTTAATGACATTGGCAGCTTAGCCTTAGAGTGAGAGAAAACTGACCAGTCTGATGTTTTCAAATAATCTGACAAGAAACCTTCGTAACTGGTCAAAGACGATTCTGGACACGTTCAGAAAATAGAAAAGTTACCCTCCTCGTTGTGAAGCTGCGGTCCAGTGCATTTTAACAAGTTGACCTGTAGGTCCAAGTATTTGAGAACTTGGGAACAATACACTCCTGATACCTGTATTTATTACATCACTTTACACTTTATTTAGGGAAAAACTCACGTGAAATGGTCTTAAAACTCAAGAAATACTTCCCGATTGCATGTAGGCATGGGGGGCATCAAACGTCTATCCAAGACATAAGTTGAAATCTGTAAGATAGATGGAAATCAAATTTACTGTTTGGCATGAGACCTACAGTTGATGTAGTATGAAACAGAGTTTAAAACAGTTTGGAACAAAATATAAAATTAAAGTTTTAGCCCTGTATGTCACAATTAGCAGGTATTGTGACTTTATTGTTGTCCAGGAATTGGATTAATGAAGTGGCTTACATTCTCGTTCTAAAATGAAACAAACACAAACAAAGCATAACATTTAAATCAAATCATTCATCAAACTCCCCTCTATTTGACACCCATATATCTGTAATATAGTGTGTGTCAGAGGATGAATCTGTTGATGAGAAAGAAAAAAAAATCAAACCGAAAATAAAAATAAAAAAAATAAAAAAATAAAATTACAAACATTTTTTAAAGTTATAATTGAAATATTTAAAATTAAAATATAACAATGAAAAATACGGAATAAACATCTTTGTTCTGAAGAGTATATTAGAGTTAGGTAAAGTACACCAAAATAAATCGAAATTAAAATTTTCCAAAAAGAGCAGATCTACAAGCTCAAAAAAATCTTAAGTTAAAATGATAAAATATTTTCAAAACTTTTAAAAGAATTCAAAATGACTTTATAATAAACTTGATATTATAGTTATTTGTTTCCAATATTGATATTAGAACATATTGAATCTTATTAGGGTTAATTTAACTGATCTATGTTTTAAATGGAATTCACTTAAGACTCAGTAGCTTACACTTCCTGCTGAAGGAATTATGGGTAATGGAGTCTAAGAGACCACAAGGAATTATGGGTAATGGAGTCTAAGAGACCAGAGTGGAATTATTTAGTTTTAAGTGACCGGAGAATGATTGAAATTTGGACTAAAATTGTTATAGAACGAGCGTTCAGACACGCATTCAAACACATTCACGCATGCCTGCATAGCTGAATCGCTCACACACATAGAAAAGAGAGAAAGATAAACAGATAGAAAACTTTCACCTTACGCTCCCTCACTCCCTCGCACTCACACACCGTAGAAGACAGACACACTGGCGGACCCACAGAGAGAGAGAGAGATAGAGAGGAAAAAAAAAACAATCGTTCATTAATACACACAGACATACCGAACATACATATTTCAGCGACAAACTAAATTTGGAATGAGAAATATTTTATACTGACTGGGTTCAGTATTACTTATTAGTTTAAATTATATTAAAAATATTTAAAACTTAGAATTTAAAACTTATTGATTTAAAACTTATTATTTAAAACTTATTAATCTACAGTGGTCAGAATAAAACCGGTCAAAGGTAAAAAAATATATATATATGCTCACCGCACCACCCCGGCCGGAGGTTGTGAGAGAAAGAGACAGATAAGATATAGTAATCAATACGAAATCCACCAAAACAGATAAAGAACTAAATATAACCTAGTAACAACAAGCAGTTAACCAGTATATAACCAATATTCAACAAAATCGTGTGGATAATATAATCTAACAACGGGTTGGCAATTCACACAATATAATCTAACAACAGGTTGGCTAGAAAGTCAGCACCTGTGGATTAATAAGTGGTACGCCTGTGGATTATTAAACCATAACAACAAACTCTTGCGGATTATAAACGGTAACAAAAAAACTGACTTGTGAATTATACATAGCAGGTAAGAAATCGCTGAAACGACCTTAATAAATGACCACTAGATAAGAGAATTTATGAGATATTAGGAATGTCTTCCCAGGAATATAAGGTGATAAAACATTTTTACTTGACTGACTCCCTGGCGGAGCTGTGTTAAACAGTAATTTAAAAACAGGCTGATAATTATGAGACAAATCGTTCGGTAAAGACAATAAAATAAAAATAAATAAAAAGGTATACTCATCAGATCAAGGTTCACATGGAGAAGTTACGTGGAGATCCCAATCACTGGACCATGGTAAAATAAAATAAAAAGATATACTCATCAAATCAATGGTTCAGGGATCCCGACTCCGATGGCTGGACCATGTGGAATTTGAGACATGTTGAGGGTCATCAAAGGGCAAGTCCAAAGGTCCAGTGATCGCGTCCAGGTCCAAGACAAAATAAATAAAATTAAAATAAAATGTGATACTGTTCAAAGATAACCTTCATCTGAATAGAAGTGATACATCGTTACACCCAAGGCTGGTTCGTTTGATACGTATTAAAACATGGTCCGCCAGGGGAAGAGAGTCTGACCGTACACTGTTTCAAACATATCTGGCTCGAAGGACCAATTGATACGTATGTTTTTTAAAGTGATGATTACGTCGTCGTCAGATGAGGATGATGATGGTAGATGATGAAGATGATGATGATGATGGTGTGACAGTTTATCTTTGAACAAACAGCGTCCACATGTCTCGAACAACACGTTGACCTCGGGTCTGACCGGTCACTGGTCAGTGGTGACTTCAGTGGCGCTGAAGGAATTGTTAGCGTAGGGAAGAACACCAAGATATAGTGTTCTCAAAACAACAGATAGTCACAGAAAAGCCTGTAGCTAGTTTGACCTTGCATAGACAGAGACAGGAGAAATAGAGTACATGACAGAGTTTAGGCCAATATGACAGCATTATATTAATTTGACATTTAAAGCAGGTTTAGGACACTAGACAAATTATGATCAATCAAGATTAACTCTATCAAACCTGATAGAGGGAATCTTGACTTTTAACATGGCAATTTGGTATGGCAATCTTAATGTAAAAGGCAGAGGAAAGTTGCAGCGAATAGTGAACCTAGCCTCAAAAATCATTGGGAAGAGACAGAAACATTTAAGCTGCATCTATAAGGAGGTACTTCTTAAAAAAACTGTCAAGATAGCAAACGACCCCTCTCATCCACTCTGCAGGGAGTTCGAACTACTTCCCTCTGGTAGACGGTACAAAGTACCAAAAACTAACCGTAACCGTAACATTTTTAAAAATTCCTTCATCCCTAATGCCATTAAGGCACTAAATGATACGATGTCTCGCTAGATTTGTTGTTTTTTCCTTTGTATTTGCCACTGTTGTCCTGCACTTTCTTTTTTGCAATGAGAAAATAATTGGGTGTTGTTGCTGTTGTTGTAACTGTTTGTTTTTTACTGTTGTTGAGACCGAAGACAAATTTCCACACGTGGACAATAAATGAACTAACTAACTAACTAACCAAATAGACCCTGTGATATTCTATGCTTCAAAATCAGTGTGTCTTTACTTCAAGAAAGTCTCTTATACTACTGTGATTTAGAATAAAATATCATTATTTACATGAAAATGTACTCATGTTTGTAACGATACTTCAACTACACTAAGATCACATTACAAAAAATACAAAGTATATGTTCACATTTCAAATCCCCCATTGTCCACACTCATGTCCAAGTTTCTGGTAGTGTATGACAAATAACAATAACAATACTAGATGGCGATAAAATCTGAGGGAAAGGGGCATGTAACAACCCCAAAATGGGAGATAACCACAATATACAGAGTCATTGCCATAGCGTGGGAAATTGCCACAATGCATAGTCCACATAGATGACACATACTTGCATGATTGCAGGCCATTTTACCTGCTGGACCTGTGCTGATTATCAAAAAACAGTTATTTGGCGGTCTAAATGTTCAGACAGCCTGTTATTACCTATGCTAATGCATTGTCTGAAAGCAGCCATACCAAAATAAGTTTTACTAAGCACCTGTACACATGATGTAACAATAAAGTACAACCATGTAACCCTTCCCTCAATAAAACAGTTATTTGGTATTCTAAATGTCCCGACACGGCGACACCCTGCCCGCCCCTTCCTCCTTTTGCACTATAAGATGTACTGGTGTCAAACCAGTGCTTCACTCAGCCCTCTCCTCTCCATCCAGAGCATAACCGCCACCAACCAAATGAACTTCAGTTAGACATGTCTTCTTTCTGTGTGATCTGCAGCTCTCCCATGATGAAGTCTCTGCCATGTGGTATGTGCGGTCATGTTGGCTCCAAGAGAGTCGGCAACATGTACGGCGGAGCAGGAGGCTTTGGCGTCCGCATCTCCCAGGCCACGTCCACGCTCCGTACTACATCCGGCTGTGTTGAGGTTTCTGACCTGTATGGCATTGGCTACATCAACGACAACAAGAAGGCCACCATGAAGAACCTCAACAACCGCCTGGAGACCTACCTGGACACGGTGCGCAGCCTGAAGACGACCAACGCCGAGCTGGAGCTGAAGATCAATCAGTTCCAGAGGGTCATGCCTGAGACGCACTGCACCGCCTTCAAAGACGAGATTCACCAAATTCAGGACCAGGTGAGAACAGAGCTTGTATTGAGTTAGTGCTGTAGCAACGGTATCATAAACTCATCATTTTGCTGGTTTTCAGAACTGGTCACACTCGATTCTCTACTTTCAACCTGGCTATTTTGGGCAGGTCGTTATAGGCAGATTTTTACAAACGTTGAAACGTTAAAACCGTCAGATATCAGATTTACAAGCTCACAACACATTGCATGCTCACAACCCAGAGCATCAGCTTGTAGATCTACTATTTTCACTATTCATCATACGACAAAGTAGGGCTGTAAACAGAACTGGTCTACAGTTTCAGGTGATGCTGGATAGTGTTTGTACAAAAATTTGCTTTGGCTTTGCTTTTTATAAAGAATTGCACAATAGTTTGAACAATTCACATATCCACTGGGTATCAGGTGTTTCTATGCAATGGACTGGAAGTGCATGCATACTATGCATATGATATGCCAAACTATTTTTGGTTCTATTTGAGTGACTTAGTGTGACACATTCTGAGCTTGTAGATCGGCTATTTTCACGGGACAAAAATAGGGCATAAGTGGTTGAGTTTAAATGCTGTAGCAGTAGGCTACTACTACGGTGGGAAACAACCTATTTTTAATCTACTGTCTATCGAGTTGACAAAAACATTATTAACCATTATTTTTTATGTGCATAAAACATTTCTCCCCAGACAGGGACTGTATTAACTGTATTAATTAATATAAAATGATTGACACATTCTTTGTTGTGTTTTATTAATAAATTACTGAAATGTTTTCCAGAACATTTACTGAGTAGACTATTTTGAAACCTTTTGGAATGTTAATTGATATGCTTCTTGAACAGGTCAGGTGTCACCATTACAGAGACACTAACCCCCATGGGTCCTTGAGGTGGTAACAAAAATGAGCACTTTAGCCCTATTTTATACATTGGCTATTTGAAAATAGCTAATCTACAAGCTCATGACGCGTCTGCTAATATAAATATATATTATATGTGTATTATATATAACATTTTCTAAGATTTTGGATAATTTTGGACAATTTTAATAATAGAAATTGCCTCTAATGGCATACCTATCTTCTTAGATGAGGGTATTCGACCAAATATAATCAATCTGAGGGTAATCTCTCAAGAAACAGCAGAGGGCGCTGTTTTTCCTTTTTTTTGACGATGGGTTCCCAGATTGATCTGAGGGTGCCTGACATGAACATGTTTCACTGATCTAGCTGTTCAGCTGTTGACACTTCTACTGCTTCCTCACTTTAGATTTCCAAAGAGGTCCTTGGCAGCGCTGGAATCCAACAGAAAAATGACAATGTAAAGCTGGAATTACATGACTGGAAAGTCAAGTAAGTATGGGGAGGAAACAGATGTCCAAAAAATCAACAAAATACTGCTTTATTCTCTTAAAGAAATGAAACCATTTTAAGCTGTGGGTGAATGTCGTGTGTCGTGTGGTTTTGGTTGTATTTCTATTGGGTGAATGACAGCATAGGAACGAGACAGAGAACAAGTTAATTGGTATAGTATGCTTGAGGCTGCATTTAGGCCTCTTTTTGACTAATAGCTATATTAGTATATAGAAAGATACTGTGCAATTGTGCATTCTATCACAAGTACAAATGCTTATAGATAAACATACTCATTTATTTATTGATGAGGGACAGTGTAAATTAATCAACATTTCAGTTTTCACATCCATGTAAATGAGCCAGAGTTGGCAACAAGCACATTTTCATCTGTAGTCCCTGAGGAGGCTGTTAAAAGTGGTGATATAACTATCAAAACAAAACAGACATGCAGTATCAATACAATACAAGACAAGTAAACAGAGTGCAGTTGACTTGAGAACCTAAAGATTGACCTGGATATCGGCACCTGGACTGACTGGGTTAGCCCAGGTCTTCTATTTTCCAATACTGAAAGTATAAAATAGGTTTAAAGTGGTAAAAACTTGACTTTGAGGCTAGAATAAATAATTTAGCTGGGGACCCCCTGGAAACCCCTCAAGGACCCCACTTTGATAACCATTGATATACTGTACTGTCTCCTTCTCCCAGGTATGAGAGTGAGCTGTCCATGCGTCAGTGTGTGGAGGCAGACATCGCTGCTCTGAAGATAGTTCAGGAAGAGCTGCCTGTGGGGAGATCCAGTGAGGAGCTACAGGATCTGAAGGAGGAGCTGAAGAGGCTGCACGAGCACCATGATGAGGTAAATGTTTGGAGGTTTGGAGGCTTATGCAAAGCCAGGGGTCCTCAACGTTTTTCAGGCCAAGGAGCCCTCAGCTGAGAGAGAGATGAAGCAGGGGCCCGACTACATTGTTGTGTTACAGATTAAACCGTTTCATAGATTTTATAGATAGCTTCATTGACTATAATCAGTGTTGTGTAAGTTAATGTTTTTTGTTCATTTCAGACATTTAACCACATTCAATACTTAGTATTTGATTTGCTCCCCCCCTCCCCCACACCAAAAATAGCCGATCTACAAGCCCACAACGCCTCGCAGCGAGGCATTGTGGGCTTGTAGATCTGCTGTTTCCGGCTAATGTTCCCCTCAGAAGAGGGATGTTCAACTGGTTAATGTAAATAAAAAATGGTGGACCCCCTATAGTAGCTCTGAGAACCCCCCAGGGGTCCGGACCCTTGTTGAAGACCCCTGCTCAAAGCTGTTAGTTCTTATGAGTGTCCTTGTCTACCGGGGTGAACATTCTCCTCTGATATTATGAACCATTGTACTTGACACTGGCCTGTCTCTGTCTCTTTTGACCCGCAACAGTTTTCTTCTCTGTACAAAATGTCTATCCAATTGATGCAATATACGTACCTGGGAATTATTAAAGGGATTGGTGTATCCCTATATTTTGGACATGTCATCATAGGCTAAATATAAAAAGAAAAAAATCCAAGTTGCTTTAAAGATACTGTAAAAAAATAGATTAGTGTAAAAGTAACAAAAAATAATAGAGGCTTAAGTCTTAAGTCGGCTTTTCACTATTTGGCGTATGACAAAGTCTATGGGGCTTAAGGGGGCACATTAACGTGCAGCTTTTCTCACAATTTTGGTGGTATGGAGTACAGGACAGTACCGTTAAGCTGTCATTTTATTCACATTTTTAAATAATCAATTAAACCGATTCATTTGGTGAACTTTTGCACCCCTACAATACAATACTGTGAATCGTGTGTGGTTCTCCAGGACATGCTGAGGCAGCATTCTAACGCTAAGCTGGGATACCAGGTGAACGTGGACGTTGATGCTGCCCCTCAGGAGCTGGCCAAGGTCATGGAATCAATGAGAGAACACTACGAGAACGACATCGACGAGAACCGCCAGGAAGTGGAGGAATGGTTCAAGGAGAAGGTAGGCTACACTACATCAGTAGTTCCCAAACATCTTCATGTCAGGGACCCCCAAATTAATATGTATTTGGCCGCAAATCATCTGAAAATATTTTGTCCCAGGGACCCTCATAAAAGATTTGTGTTGTGAAACTAGCAGATCTGTAAGCTTGTAGATCGGCTATTTTTGAATATCCAAAGTAAAAAATAGTGTTAAAGCGGTTGAACTGCTTTTACTTGGGACCCTCTGGAACCTACTCAAGGACCCCTGGGGTTCCTCGGACCCCACATTGAGAACCAGGGCACTACACCACACTACATCCTATTTCACTTTGTTAAAAGTCATCAGATCCTCCTGCTTGTCATACTGTAACATGTGTTAAGCATCGTATTAACGTTGGTTTTCATCCACAGACCGACAAGCTGAACGAGGAAGTTGCTCAAAGAACTGTGATCCTCGATTCATCTAAGAGTGAGATCATCGAGGTCAGACTAAAACTGCACAGTCTGGAGATCGACCTCCAGGCCGAGATAAGCAAGGTAAGACCCGGCTACAGGAGAATGGCTTGGTTCAGTATCTCAACACAGCCATTTTGTTCATGCTTTTCATATGCATTTCAATTGCACAAAGAGAAAAACTAACTATCTCATATCGGGTGCTCGTTACGTTTTTTGTTTCCACTGACTTCAGGGGAAACAGTTACCGTTGTGGTGATGACAGGAAAAGGCGACTGACATTATCTTAGATGGTCTGCTGACATTAATCCTGTTCCCGCCTCCCAGTAATGTTTAACAATCCATTTTATGATTCGTTTAATTATTCAAAAGGCCTTGCTAGGCCAAACCGTAAGCCTCAAAGGTACCAACATTGAATGAGAACTCAGAACTGGACCCTTGGCAAATTGAAAGTCCTAAGTGCCTGTTATAGGTGCCAAATTTTCTGGTCAAATTGCAATGGAAAAATGCTCTTATACAGTAACCAATAATCCAGCCCCCTCTCACCATCTATGAAACAGAAAGCATGTCAGGTAAACGTCCTGGAAGAGATCAAGTGTGGATTTGCCAACCTGCTGGCATGTTACCAGAGAAAGGTCTGTATCCTGGAGGAACAACTAACCCTGCTCAGAGCTGACATGGAGAACCAGGCACAGGACAAGAACAAACTGGAGATGGAGATCGTTGAGTACAGCAGACTGCTCAACGCATACCTTAAAAACATTGACAGGTACAAAATGGCATTTATCCTCTGCAAACAAATGCTGGCGTTGGTGAGCTTGGATTCAAACGTTTGTATCAAGTTTCAATTTATAGTTAATTTATAGTTCATTTGTTAAGTCAATTTGTGTATATATAAATACATATATATGTTGGGGGCGCAGGCAGAGACTTTGACTATTTGGGGCACTTGGCTCGGGAAAGTCTGCGAAGCCCTGGTGTCTTGCACCCATCCTTTGTTCCATTTGGTCTCTCTCTCTCTGCAGTACCAAGAAAACCAAGCCCTTTGAACAGGAGCCGGAGAAGAAAGACCCTGACAGGTACAAAATGGCAGCAGATTTACGCTTTACACACAAATGCTGGCGTTAGTGAGCTTGGATTCAAACGTTTGCAACAAGTTTCAATTTCAAGTTAATTTGTTAAGTTCATTTGTTTATAAATACAAATATATATATTGGGGGGCGCAGGCAGAGACTATGACTATTCGGGGGACTTGGCACGGAAAAGTCTGTGAAGCTCTGGTGTCTTGTACCCATCCTTTGTTCCATTTGGTCTCTCTCTCTCTCAGTACCAAGCAATCCAAGACTATCGAACAGGAGCCGGAGAAGAAAGACCCTGACAGGTACAAAATGGCAGCAGATTTACCCTCTATAAACAAATACTGGCGTTAGTGAGCTTGGATTCAAAAGTTTGTAACAAGTTTCAATGTCAAGTTAATTTATAGTTAATTTGTTAGGTTGATTTGTTTGTTTATAAATACATATATATCGGAGGGCGGCGCGCAGGCAGAAACTATGACTATTTGGGGAACTTGGCACGGAAAAGTCTGCGAAGCTCTGGTGTCTTGTACCCATCCTTTGTTCCATTTGGTCTCTCTCTCTGCAGTACCAAGCAAACCAAGCCCATCAAACAGGAGCCGGAGAAGAAAGACCCTGACAGGTACAAAATGGCAGCAGATTTACCCTCTATAAACAAATACTGGCGTTAGTGAGCTTGGATTCAAACGTTAGTAACATGTTTCAATTTCAAGTAAATTTATAGTTAATTTGTTTATATATAAAAACATATATATTGGGGGCACAGGCAGAGACTATGACTATTTGGGGGACTTGGCACGGAAAAGTCTATGAATCTTGCATCCTTTGTTCCATTTGGTCTCTCTCTTCAGTACCAAGCAAACCAAGACCATCGAACAGGAGCCGGAGAAAAAAGACCCTGAGAGGTACAAAACGGCAGCAGATTTAGCCTCTACAAACAAATGCTGGCATTAGTGAGCTTGGATTCAAACGTTTTTATCAAGTTTCAATTTCAAGTTTATTTGTAGTTACATTTTTAAGTTAATTTGTGTATATATAAATACAATACATATATGTAGGCCTATTGGTGCCGCAGGGAGAGACTTTGACTATTTGGGGGACTTTGCATGGGAAAGTCTGCGAAGCCCTGGTGTCTTGTACCCATCCTTTGTTCCATTTGGTCTCTCTCTCTCTACAGTACCATGAAAACCAAGACCACTGAACAGGAGCCGGAGAAGAAAGACCCTGAAAGGTACAAAATGGCAGCACATTTAGCCTCTAAAAACAAATGCTGGCGTTATTGAGCTTGGATTCAAACCTTTGAATCAAGTTTAAATTTCAAGTTAATTTGTATAGTTAATGTGTTAAGTTAATTTGTTTATATATAAATAGATATATATTGGGGGGCACAGGCAGAGACTTTGACTATTTGGGGGACTTGGCACAGAAAAGTCTGTGAAGCTCTGGTGTCTTGTACCCATCCTTTGTTCCATTTGGTCTCTCTCTTCAGTGCCAAGCAAACCAAGACCATCGAACAGGAGCCGAAAGACCCTGACAGGTACAAAATGGCAGCAGATTTAGCCTCTACAAACGAATGCTTGCATTAGTGAGCTTGGATTCAAACATTATATATATATACAGTACATATTGGGGGGGCGCAGGCAGGAACTATTTCGGGGACTTGGCATGGTAACGTTTGGGAAGCCCTGGTGTGTTGTAAACCGTGGTGTCTTGTACCCTTCCTTTGTTCCATTTGGTCTCTCTCTCTTCAGTACCAAGCAAACCAAGACCATCGAACAGGAGCCGGAGAAAAAAGACCCTGAGAGGTACAAAACGGCAGCAGATTTAGCCTCTACAAACAAATGCTGGCATTAGTGAGCTTGGATTCAAACGTTTGTATCAAGTTTCAATTTCAAGTTAATTTATAGTTACATTTTTAAGTTAATTTGTGTATATATAAATACAGTACATATATGTATTGGTGCCGCAGGCAGAGACTTTGACTATTTGGGGGACTTTGCATGGGAAAGTCTGCGAAGCCCTGGTGTCTTGTAAGCATCCTTTGTTCCATTTGGTCTCTCTCTCTCTCTACAGTACCAAGAAAACCAAGCCCATTGAACAGGAGCCGGAGAAGAAAGACCCTGAAAGGTACAAAATGGCAGCAGATTTAGCCTCTATAAACAAATGCTGGCGTTATTGAGCTTGGATTCAAACCTTTGAATCAAGTTTAAATCTCAAGTTAATTTGTATAGTTAATTTGTTGAATCTGCCAGCAGATTCAAGTTTCAATTTCAAGTTAATTTGTATAGTTAATTTGTTAAGTTAATTTGTTTATATATAAAAACATATATATATATTGGGGGCACAGGCAGAGACTTTGACTATTTGGGGGACTTTGCACGGGAAAGTCTGCGAAGCCCTGGTGTCCTACCCATCCTATTTTGTCTCTCTCTCTCTACAGTGCCAAGAAAACCAAGTCCATCGAACAGGAGCCGGAGACGAAAGACCCTGACAGGTACAAAATGGCAGCAGATTTAGCCTCTACAAACAAATGCTTGCATTAGTGAGCTTGGATTCAAACCTTTGAATCAAGTTTAAATCTCAAGTTAATTTGTATAGTTAATTTGTTGAATCTGCCAGCAGATTCAAGTTTCAATTTCAAGTTAATTTGTATAGTTAATTTGTTAAGTTAATTTGTTTATATATAAAAACATATATATATATTGGGGGCACAGGCAGAGACTTTGACTATTTGGGGGACTTTGCACGGGAAAGTCTGCGAAGCCCTGGTGTCCTACCCATCCTATTTTGTCTCTCTCTCTCTACAGTGCCAAGAAAACCAAGTCCATCGAACAGGAGCCGGAGACGAAAGACCCTGACAGGTACAAAATGGCAGCAGATTTAGCCTCTACAAACAAATGCTTGCATTAGTGAGCTTGGATTCAAACATTATATATATATACATATTGGGGGGGCACAGGCAGGAACTATTTCGGGGACTTGGCATGGTAACGTTTGGGAAGCCCTGGTGTGTTGTAAACCGTGGTGTCTTGTACCCTTCCTTTGTTCAATTTGGTCTCTCTCTCTTCAGTACCAAGCAAACCAAGACCATCGAACAGGAGCCGGAGAAAAAAGACCCTGAGAGGTACAAAACGGCAGCAGATTTAGCCTCTACAAACAAATGCTGGCATTAGTGACCTTGGATTCAAACGTTTGTATCAAGTTTCAATTTATAGTTAATTTATAGTTACATTTTTAAGTTAATTTGTGTATATATAAATACAGTACATATATGTATTGGTGCCGCAGGCAGAGACTTTGACTATTTGGGGGACTTTGCATGGGAAAGTCTGCGAAGCCCTGGTGTCTTGTAAGCATCCTTTGTTCCATTTGGTCTCTCTCTCTCTACAGTACCAAGAAAACCAAGCCCATTGAACAGGAGCCGGAGAAGAAAGACCCTGAAAGGTACAAAATGGCAGCAGATTTAGCCTCTATAAACAAATGCTGGCGTTATTGAGCTTGGTTTCAAACCTTTGAATCAAGTTTAAATCTCAAGTTAATTTGTATAGTTAATTTGTTAAGTTAATTTGTTTATATATAAAAACATATATATATATTGGGGAAGCAGGCAGAGACTTTGACTATTTGGGGGACTTGGCACGGGAAAGTCTGCGAAGCCCTGGTGGACTACCCATCCTTTGTTCCATTTGGTCTCTCTCTCTCTCTGCAGTGCCAAGAAAACCAAGTCCATCGAACAGGAGCCGGAGAAGAAAGACCCTGACAGGTACAAAATGCCAGCAGATTCAGTCATACAAACAAATGATGGCGATATTGAGCTTGGATTCAAACCTTTGAATCAAGTTTCAATTTCAAGTTAATTTGTATAGTTAATTTGTTAAGTTAATTTGTTTATATATAAAAACATATATATATAATATTGGGGGCACAGGCAGAGACTTTGACTATTTGGGGGACTTTGCACGGGAAAGTCTGCGAAGCCCTGGTGTCCTACCCATCCTTTGTTCCATTTTGTCTCTCTCTCTCTACAGTGCCAAGAAAACCAAGTCCATCGAACAGGAGCCGGAGACGAAAGACCCTGACAGGTACAAAATGGCAGCAGATTTAGCCTCTACAAACAATTGCTTGCATTAGTGAGCTTGGATTCAAACATTATATATATATACATATTGGGGGGGCGCAGGCAGGAACTATTTCGGGGACTTGGCATGGTAACGTTTGGGAAGCCCTGGTGTGTTGTAAACCGTGGTGTCTTGTACCCTTCCTTTGTTCCATTTGGTCTCTCTCTCTTCAGTACCAAGCAAACCAAGACCATCGAACAGGAGCCGGAGAAAAAAGACCCTGAGAGGTACAAAACGGCAGCAGATTTAGCCTCTACAAACAAATGCTGGCATTAGTGAGCTTGGATTCAAACGTTTGTATCAAGTTTCAATTTCAAGTTAATTTGTATAGTTAATTTGTTTCTATATAAAAACATATACATATATTGGGGAAGAAGGCAGAGACTTTGACTATTTGGGGGACTTGGCACGGGAAAGTCTGCGAAGCCCTGGTGTCTTGTAAGCATCCTTTGTTCCATTTGGTCTCTCTCTCTCTACAGTACCAAGAAAACCAAGCCCATTGAACAGGAGCCGGAGAAGAAAGACCCTGAAAGGTACAAAATGGCAGCAGATTTAGCCTCTATAAACAAATGCTGGCGTTATTGAGCTTGGATTCAAACCTTTGAATCAAGTTTCAATTTCAAGTTAATTTGTATAGTTAATTTGTTAAGTTAATTTGTTTATATATAAAAACATATATATATATTGGGGGCACAGGCAGAGACTTTGACTATTTGGGGGACTTTGCACGGGAAAGTCTGCGAAGCCCTGGTGTCCTACCCATCCTTTGTTCCATTTTGTCTCTCTCTCTCTAGTGCCAAGAAAACCAAGTCCATCGAACAGGAGCCGGAGACGAAAGACCCTGACAGGTACAAAATGGCAGCAGATTTAGCCTCTACAAACAAATGCTTGCATTAGTGAGCTTGGATTCAAACATTATATATATATACATATTGGGGGGGCGCAGGCAGGAACTATTTTGGGGACTTGGCATGGTAACGTTTGGGAAGCCCAGTTGTGTTGTAAACCGTGGTGTCTTGTACCCTTCCTTTGTTCCATTTGGTCTCTCTCTCTTCAGTACCAAGCAAACCAAGACCATCGAACAGGAGCCGGAGAAAAAAGACCCTGAGAGGTACAAAACGGCAGCAGATTTAGCCTCTACAAACAAATGCTGGCATTAGTGACCTTGGATTCAAACGTTTGTATCAAGTTTCAATTTATAGTTAATTTATAGTTACATTTTTAAGTTAATTTGTGTATATATAAATACAGTACATATATGTATTGGGGCCGCAGGCAGAGACTTTGACTATTTGGGGGACTTTGCATGGGAAAGTCTGCGAAGCCCTGGTGTCTTGTACGCATCCTTTGTTCCATTTGGTCTCTCTCTCTACAGTACCAAGAAAACCAAGCCCATTGAACAGGATCCGGAGAAGAAAGACCCTGAAAGGTACAAAATGGCAGCGGATTTAGCCTCTACAAACAAATGCTGGCGTTATTGAGCTTGGATTCAAACCTTTGAATCAAGTTTAAATCTCAAGTTAATTTGTATAGTTAATTTATTAAGTTAATTTGTTTATATATAAAAACATATATATATATTGGGGAAGCAGGCAGAGACTTTGACTATTTGGGGGACTTGGCAGGGGAAAGTCTGCGAAGCCCTGGTGTCTTGTACCCATCCTTTGTTCCATTCGGTCTCTCTCTCTCTGCAGTGCCAAGAAAAAAAAGTCCATCGAACAGGAGCCGGAGAAGAAAGACCCTGACAGGTACAAAATGGCAGCAGATTCAGCCTCTGCAAACAAATGCTGGCGTTAGTGAGCTTGGATTCATACGTTTGTATCAAGTTTCAATTTCAAGTTAATTTGTTAAGTTAACTTGTTTATATATAAATACACTACCCGATCTCACACAACATAGGTGAAAAAGCACGAATGTTATTCCATATATTACGACCAGAAAACCAGAAAACCTATGCATAGCCGCCTCGTATCACCTCCATTGACTTTACCATGTCGGAGGCGCGCAGTCTCAAGCGAACTGGAGCCACGTGAAGCACCACTGAGCGAGCTAAAGCGAGCGAGTCGCCGTTTTGAACGCTGCGACGTTCGCTTGAGCCTACTCAGCGCCGTTTAAGTTATAAACCTATAGGCACAGAATCGTAAATCATCTTGTGGGGACTGCTCTGCTTCCGGGTTGCAACCCGTGTTATTACACCGTGGGATTTGCGGCTTATATGCACAGCTTTTCAGCTTTTCTAGTCAACTATTTACGGAATTTTCATTCCGCGCTATTTCTCATATGTTGTGAGAGATCAGGCTGATAAACACATATATTTATATATGTTAGGGGACGCAGGCAGAGACTATGATTATTTGGGGGACTTGTTACGGAAAAGTCTAAGAAGCTCTGGTGTCTTGTACCCATCCTTTGTTCCATTTGCTCTCTCTATCTCTGCAGTACCAAGCAAACCGAGACCATTGAACAGGAGCCGGAGAATAAAGACCCTGACCAAGTGCGTATCCTGGAGGAACAGCTAAGAAAACTGGAGACGGAGATCGCTGAGATCAGGAGACAGCTCAACAAATACCTTAAAAACAATGACAGGTACAAAATGGCAGCAGATTTACCCTGTACACACAAATATTGGCGTAAGTGAGCTTTTTTGAACTTGGCAACGTTTGGGAAGCCCTGGTGTCTTGTACTCATCCTTTGTTCCATTTGGTCTCTCTATCTTCAGTACCAAGAAAACCAAGACCATCGAACAGGAGCCGGAGAAGAAAGACCCTGACAGGTACAAAATGAAAGAAGATTTACCCTTTACACACAAATGCTGGCGTTAGTGAGCTTGGACTGAAACGTTTGTAAAAAGTTTCAATTTCAAGTTCATTTATAGTTAATTTGTTAAGTTAATTTGTTTATAAATACAAATATATATATATATATTGGGGGGACGCAGGCAGAGACTATGACTATTTGGGGAACTTGGCACGGAAAAGTCTGCTAAGCTCTGGTGTCTTGTACCCATCCTTTGTTCCATTTGGTCTCTCTCTCTGCAGTACCAAGCAAACCAAGACCATCGAACAGGAGCCGGAGAAGAAAGACCCTGACAGGTACAAAATGGCAGCAGATTTACCCTCTATAAACAAATGCTGGTATTAATGAGCTTGGATTCAAATGTTTGTAACAAGTTTCAATTTCAAGTTCATTTGTTAAGTTAATTTGTTTATAAATATATATGGGGGGGGCAGGCAGAGACTATGACTATTTGGGGGACATGGCACGGAAAAGTCTGCGAAGCTCTGGTGTCTTGTACCCATCCTTTGTTCCATTTGGTCTCTCTCTCTTCAGTACCAAGCAATCCAAGACCATCGAACAGGAGCTGGAGAAGAAAGACCCTGACAGGTACAAAATGGCAGCAGATTTACAATTTACACGCAAATGCTGGCGTTAGTGAACTTGGATTCAAACGTTTGTAACAAGTTTCGATTTCAAGTTAGTTTATAATGAATTTGTTAAATTAATTAGTTTGTGTATAAATACATATATTGGGGGGTTGCGCGCAGGCAGACTATATGACTATTTGGGGAACTTGGCACGGAAAAGTCTGCTACCTCTGGTGTCTTGTACCCATCCTTTGTTCCATTTGGTCTCTCTCTCTGCAGTACCAAGCAAACCAAGCCCATCGAAGAGGAGATGGAGAAGAAAGACCCTGACAGGTACAAAATATCAGCAGATTTACCCTCTATGAACAAATGCTTGCGTTAGTGAACTTGGATGCAAACGTTTGTAACAAGTTTCAATTTCAAGTTAATTTATAGTTAATTTGTTAAGTTAATTTCTTCATATATAAATACATGTATATTGGGGGCGCAGGCAGAGACTATGACTATTTGGGGGACTTGGCACGGAAAAGTCTGTGAAGCTCTAGTGTCTTGTACCCATCCTTTGTTCCATTTGGTCTCTCTCTCTGCAGTACCAAGCAAACTAAGACCATCGAACAGGAGCTGGAGAAGAAAGACCCTGACAGGTACAAAATGGCAGAAGATTTACCCTTTACACGCCAATGCTGGCGTTAGTGAACTTGGATTCAAACGTTTGTAACAAGTTTCAATTTCAAGTTAATTTATAGTTAATTTGTTAAATTAATTTGTTTGTGTATAAATGCAAATATATTGGGGGGTGGCGCGCAAGCAGACTCTATGACTATTTGGGGAACTTGGCACGGAAAAGTCTGCTAAGCTCTGGTGTCTTGTACCCATCCTTTGTTCCATTTGGTCTCTCTCTCTATAGTGGGCCTACCAAGCAAACCAAGACCATCGAACAGGAGCTGGAGAAGAAAGACCCTGACAGGTACAAAATGGCAGCAGATTTACCCTTTACACGCAAATGCTGTCGTTAGTGAGCTTGGATTCAAATTTTTGAAACAAGTTTCAATTTCAAGTTAATTTATAGTTAATTTGTTTATATATAAATATATATATTTATATTAGGGGGTGCAGGCAGAGACTATGACTATTTGGGGGACTTGGCACAGGAAAGTTTGGGAAGCCCTTGCACCCATCCTTTGTTCCATTTGGTCTCTCTCTCTTCAGTACCAAGCAAACCCAGACCATCGAACACGAGCCGGAGAAGAAAGACCCTGACAGGTACAAAATGACAGCAGATTTACCCTTTACACACAAATGCTGGGTTAGTGAGCTTGGATTCAAACGTTTGTAACAAGTTTCAATTTCAAGTTAATTTGTAGTTAATTTGCTAGGTTAATTTGTTATAAATACATTTTGGAGGGCGGCGCGCAGGCAGAAACTATGACTATTTGGGGCACGGAAAAGTCTTCGCAACCCCTGGTGTCTTGTACCCATCCTTTGTTCCATTTGGTCTCTCTCTCAGCAGTACCAAGCAAACCAAGCCCATCGAACAGGAGCTGGAGAACAAAGACCCTGACAGGTACAAAATACCCTCTATAAACAAATGCTGGCGTTAATGAGCTTGATTAAAACATTTGTAACAAGTTTCAATTTCAAGTTAATTTATGGTTAATTTGTTAAGTTAATTCGTTTATATATAAATAGATATATATTGGGGGCGCAGGCAGAGACTATGACTATTTGGGGGACTTGGCACGGAAAAGTCTGCGAAGCTCTGGTGTCTTGTACCCATCCTTTGTTCCATTTGGTCTCTCTCTCTCTTCAGTACCAAGCAAACCAAGACCATCGAACAGGAGCCGGAGAAGAAAGACCCTGACAGGTACAAAATGGCAGCAGATTTACACTTTACACGCAAATGCTGGCGTTAGTGAGCTTGGATTCAAACGTTTGTAATAAGTTTCAATTTCAAGTTAGTTTATAATTAATTTGTTAAATTAATTTGTTTTTGTATAAATACATATATATTGGGGGGTGGCGCGCAGGCAGACTCTTTGACTATTTTGGGAACTTGGCACGGAAAAGTCTGCTAAGCTCTGGTGTCTTGTACCCATCCTTTGTTCCATTTGGTCTCTCTCTCTGCAGTACCAAGCAAACCAAGCCCATCGAACAGGAGATGGAGAAGAAAGACCCTGACAGGTACAAAATATCAGCAGATTTACCCTCTATAAACAAATGCTTGCGTTAGTGAGCTTGGATTCAAACGTTTTTTAACAAGTTTCAATTTCAAGCTAATTCATAGTTAATTTGTTAAGTTAATATCTTCATATATAAATACATATATATTGGGGGGCGCAGGCAGAGACTATGACTATTTGGGGGACTTGGCACGGAAAAGTCTGTGAAGCTCTGGTGTCTTGTACCCATCCTTTGTTCCATTTGGTCTCTCTCTCTCTCTCTCTCTCTTTAAAGTACTAAGCAAACCAAGCCCATCGAACAGGAGACGGAGAAGAAAGACCCTGACGGGTACAAAATGGCAGCAGATTTTACCCTCTATAAACAAATGCCGGCGTTAGTGAGCTTGGATTCAAACGTTTGTAACAAGTTTCTATTTCAAGTTAATTTATAGTTAATCTGTTAAATTAATTTGTTTGTGTATAAATACATATATATTGGGGGGTGGCGCGCAGGCGGACTCTATGACTATTTGGGGAACTTGGCACAGAAAAGTCAGCTAAGGTCTGGTGTCTTGTACCCATCCTTTGTTCCATTTGGTTTCTCTCTTCAGTACCAAGCAAACCAAGACCATCGAACAGGAGACGGAGAAGAAAGACCCTGACAGGTACACAATGGCAGCAGATTTACCCTATAAATAAATGCCGGCGTTAGTGAGCTTGGATTCAAATGTTTGTAACAAGTTTTTATTTCAAGTTAATTCAGTTAATCTGTTAAATTAATTTGTTTGTGTATAAATACATATATATTGGGGGGTGGCGCGCAGGCAGACTCTATGACTATTTGGGGAACTTGGCACAGAAAAGTCAGCTAAGGTCTGGTGTCTTGTACCCATCCTTTGTTCCATTTGGTTTCTCTCTTCAGTACCAAGCAAACCAAGACCATCGAACAGGAGCTGGAGAAGAAAGAACCTGACAGGTATAAAATGGGAGCAGATTTACCCTCTATAAACAAATGCTTGCGTTAGTGAACTTGGATTCAAACTTTTGTAACAAGTTTCAATTTCAAGTTCATTTATAGTTAATTTGTTAAGTTAATTTGTTTATATATAAATAGATATATATTGGGGGGCGCAGGCAGAGACTATGACTATTTGGGGGACTTTGCACGGAAAAGTCTGCTAGCTCTGGTGTCTTGTACCCATCCTTTGTTCCATTTGGTCTCTCTCTCTTCAGTACCAAGCAAACCAAGCCCATCGAACAGGAGCCGGAGAAGAAAGATCCTGACAGGTACAAAATGGCAGCAGATTTACCCTCTATAAACAAATGCTGACGTTAGTGAGCTTGGATTCAAACATTTGTATCAAGTTTCAATTTCAAGTCAATTTATAGTTAATCTGTTAAATTATTTTGTTTGTTTATAAATAAATACATATATATTGGGGGGTGGCGCGCAGGCAGAGACTATGACTATTTGGGGAACTTGGCATGGAAAAGTCTGTGAAGCTCTGGTGTCTTGCACCCATCCTTTGTTCCATTTGGTCTCTCTCTCTTCAGTACCAAGCAAACCAAGACCATCGAACAGGAGTCGGAGAAGAAAGACCCTGACAGGTACAAAATGGCAGCAGATTTACCCTTTACACGCAAATGCTGGCGTTAGTGAGCTTGGATTCAAACGTTTGTAACAAGTCTCAATTTCAAGTTCATTTATAGTTCATTTTTTAAGTTAATTTGTTTATAAATACAAATATATATATTGGGGGGCGCAGGTAGAGACTATGACTATTTGGGGGACTTGGCACGGAAACGTTTGGGAAGCCCCGGGGTCTTGTATCCATCCTTTGTTCCATTTGTTCTCTCTCTGTAGTACCAAGCAAACCAAGACCATCGAACAGGAGACGGAGAAGAAAGACCCTGACAGGTACAAAATGTTAGCAGATTTAAGCCTCTACAAACAAATGCCCTGAAGTCTTGTACCCATCCTTTGTTCCATTTGGTCTCTCTCTCTCTGCAGTAACAACAAAATCAAGATCATCAATACATAGATCATCATACAGGAGGTGGACGCGCATGGAATGCTCCACTGCGACCACCAGTTTGAAAAGAAGAGGTCTCACTGCATTGTGTGGGCCCATTGGAAGCCTGATACTACATTGTGTGTAAGCCTGATTCCTCAATAAAATCCACAGTGCCAGTGCTTCTTTCTTTCATCTGAGTTTGTTTATGAATGACCCTCAATAACGTATTGCAGTGGTTTTCAAACGTTTTGTGCAGAAGGCACATGAAAGGGCAAGTTAAAATCTCAGTACACACCTGTAATCATATCTGTTCAAAACAGCCTCTATAACGTGTTATTGCTCTTTGCATATTTATTAATGGCAATCAAAAAGTCTAACAAATTAAAGCAGCACTATGTAACTTTCCTCTTCTACCCTAGATATATGAATGCATTATTTAAATATGCCTGGTATCCTCCCAGTCAAAACGAGTGCAAACTTCACCCAGCCGGTAAATGAATGCACCCGCTCATTGAAATAATAATTATGTCAATAACAATAACTGATGTATGGAATTAACACATGAAGGAAAATATAACACACATTTCGCACAAGAAGAAAGCGACGCAGAGAAAGAGCGCGGTGACAAAGTTAGAACAAACTTAACTTTACTGAGCAAAGTTTACAGTAAGCAAGGTAAACACGAGGTAATACATCAAATGCAAAGAAATAGTAATCTAGGATCATAGGTAAACCAAGAATCTATTATTTAGGGGTAGAGGGTAGTACTGGCAAGAACTTCCAATCTACTTTCACCACTGTATACATGTCCAGTACTGTTCAGCAGTGATGGAGAAGAACTCACATGTTTTACTTAAGTAAAAGTATCAATACCCCATAGTAGAAATAGTCTACAGTATAATAGTTACAAGTACAAGTCCTGTATTCAAAATGTACTTGAGTAAAAGTACAAAGGTATTGGCATCAAAATACGTACAAAAAGTAAAAGTTGTGCAGAATGTCATACAGTATTTCACAAGTTTTCAAATGTTATAAATGTATAAAAATCCTTCGAAAATAGCAGATCTACAAGCTCACAACGCGTCGGCAAGCGTCATTTTGTGAGCTTGTAGATCGACTATTTTCAAATTGCCAAAGTATATATATCTGCTGTCGGGCAGAGACCAGCTAACCATAATAATAATCAAAGTAACAAGTGGCTAAAGTTTTTAAATAATTATAGTGGAGTAAAAGTACAATATTTGTCTTTGAGATGTAGTGGAGTAGAAGTACAATTGTTGAAAATTGGGAATACTCCAGTAAAAAAATGGAAGTAAATATACCTCAAAATTGTACTAAAATAAAATACTTGAGTAAATGCACTTACTACTTCTCACCACTGCTGTTCAGTACTATGTTCACTAAAACAGTACAAAGATTAATTTAGGAACCAAGTGGAATGTAGCACAGCGCTGACCTGACCTGACCACTGGAATGCTGCTCAGTCCAGCGTTGATGACAGGGTGTCTGGAATCTAGATGGGTGATATTTGGAAGAACAGACGCCTTAACAGACAGGTAGGCCGGCACCCAAATGAACCCCACCGCTCATAAGATGCAATGTAAAAGTGGTTACAGCCTCACGAGTAAAAATGCATCCCATCAAACTTTCAGATGCTGTTTTTCTCCCAGTGTGGAGGAAGAATGCTTAGGCTTGTTACTGTGATCACTCCATCTTGAAATATATAATCCTTGGTTTCTGTTGTGTGTAAACAATAATAGCAATTCAAAGCAGTTGCTCCCCAAACCCCACCTCCAGTGACTGTCATAGGAACGGAGGGAGCACCCCATGATACCAGAACCTGCTCTTGCTCGCACAGCTGCAGGCCGTCAAGCCTAATTTTTGCTCAGTCTAGTGAAGGTGTCACACGCAGAGAACGGTTGAGAATAGCAGACCTCCAAGCTCACAGTGGCCCCGATTCACGAAGCAACTTACGACCATATTTTGATCGTACCGTCATTTAAGACAATTCCTACACTAGTAGTCAGATTCATTAATGTTTTTTTGTCTGTGATTTGAGCGGGAAGTCCGACAGTTCTCAAGTCAGCCCCGAGGCTGTCTTACCAGGGATCAAAGCTGTGCGTATGTCGTTATAATGCTTTATTCTTCATGCAAAATCAATTGCAACAGTGCCAAACCTCAAATAAAATAGTATGTGCCCAACATGTCAACACATATATATAAAAAAGAAAAAATATGTCAAACGATGTATTGCTTGTAGCCTATGCATGATATAGACATGATGCAGATTCCACCGCTTTTTATTTATTTTCTAGGCCTTTTCTAGCCTTTTATTTGGTCATGGGGTTAAACCTTGTAAACTTCTTTATTCTCATTACACATGAGAGCATTTATTACTTGATCCATCGTGCGATCGAAGGACTCGCTTCCAGACAGAACAGTTGTACAAGTTGTCAAGAAGATGCAACGCGCATCTGTGAGAGACGTTGAACTTGAAGTTGAACTTGCACCAGTGTTGCCAGATGTTGTGAGAGAAATAAGCAACCACATCTAGGAAAACAAGCCCCAAAAAAGCAACGATAGCACTAAGCCATTATGAGAACTTAAATTAAACCTATATACTATATACATTGAAAATAGCCGATCTAATGCGACGCGTTGTGAGATTGTAGATCTGCTATTTTCAAAAAAAAATCGGAATATTATTTAAACGTTCTAACAACACAAATCTGGTACGGGGCTCCAGCTGGCACATAACATTTTCAGATGGGGGTTATGAGGGACAAATTAGCCTACATATTAATGGGGTCCATGACATGAAAATATTTGAGAATCACCGGTTAAAATAATTGAAAAACTGTCAAGCAAGCCCAAATAAGCAACTACACTTTAGAAATAAGCCCAAAAAACTACATCCCGCAGCTACCAATATTCACAAGTTTACCCATATTTAGGACCAGCTTGGTGAATCGGGGCCATTGGTCTCATCCGTTGTGAGCTTGGAGGTCTGCTCCATTTAAGTTAAAAAAGCCTTTATTTATCCATGGCTTAGTTGCTATAAGCAAAGAACAAAAAATGGAAACGCAGATGACCTACACGTTTCGGCCCTACTGGCCTTCATCAGGGTCCGCTGGTTATGACAGATACATCACGTCATTGTATAGAGACCAGACTGTCAATTGTTAAATCATCTTTAGACTACACCAAGATCACATTACAAAAAGTATACACATGTTCACATTTCAAATCCCCCATTGTTCACACTCATGTCCAAGTTTCTGGTAGTGTATGACAAATAACAAGAATACTAGATGGCAATACAATCTGAGGGAAGGGGGCATTTAACAACCCCAAATAGGGAGATGACCAAAATATACAGAGTTATTGCCATACAGTGGGAAATGACCACAATGCATATGGTCCACATACTGTAGATACCACATGCAATAAAAATAAAAACTTGAGGAGTCCATTAGAGAGAGGGAGAGAAATCTATCTCATCATCACTTATATTCAAATGGTGGGGGGATGACTGCACAGTTAAGACCTTAGTATGTGATGGTTGAATGAGGATCTACTTATATAACCTGTATATCTGGTCAATAGGAATCTCCTAAAAGGCAGCTTAGGTTAATCTAATGGACCTCATCTGATAATGACACAGTTACATTGCAGGCCATTTTACCTGCTGGACCTGTGCTGATAAGCAAAAAACTGTTCTTTGGTATTCTAAATGTTCCGACACCTTGCCAAATTTTGCACTATAAAAGGTACTGGTGTCAAACCAGTGCTTCACTCAGCCTTCTCCTCTCCATCCAGAGCATAACCGCCACCAACCAGCTGAATTTCAGTCAACCATGTCTTCTTTCTGTGTGATCTGCAGCTCTCCCATGATGAAGTCTCTGCCATGTGGCATGTGCGGTCATGTTGGCTCCAAGAGAGCCGGCAGCATGTACGGCGGAGCAGGAGGTTTTGGCGTCCGCATCTCCCAGGCCACGTCCACACTCCGTACTACATCCGGCTGTGTTGAGGTTTCTGACCTGTATGGCATTGACTACATCAACGACAACAAGAAGGCCACCATGAAAAACCTCAACAACCGCCTGGAGACCTACCTGGATAAGGTGCGCAACCTGGAGAAGACCAACACCGAGCTGGAGCTGAAGATCAATCAGTTACTGAAGCAGAGGGTCATGCCTGAGACGCACAGCACCGCCTTCAAAGTCAAGATTCATCAACTTCAGGACGAGGTGAGAACAGAGCTTCTATTGAGTTAGTGCTGTAGCAACGGTATCAATCTCATAAACTCATATTATGCTGGTTTTCAGAACTGGTCACGCTCGATTATAAACTTTCTACCTGGCTATTCCCTATAGCCGTTATAGGCAGATTTTTACAAACTGTTCTATTTGTGTGACTTAGTGTGACACATTTTGAGCTTGTAGATCGGCTATTTTCACAGGACAAAAACAAGGCTTAAGTGGTTGAGTTTAAATGCCGTAGCAGTAGGCTACGGCATTCGGGCTTTCGCTTTTAGAGCTCCGACTCTCTGGAATGCCCTCCCATAGAGATCAGGCTTGATCTGAGTCTGTGCCCCGGTTCAAATCCCTCCTGAAAACCCTCGTATATAGAGTCGCTTTTATTACCTAAAGACTTTTACCCATTGTGTCCTACTGTATTGCTGCATAATTTATTTTTTATTTATTTTTTGCTTTTAATTTTTTCATATTTTTGTGCTCTCCTACTGTATGGTGTATTTTATCTCTGTGAAGCACTTCGTAACTTTGTTTTGAAAGGTGCTATATAAATAAAGCTTTATTATTATTTACTACTACAGTGGGCAACAACCTCTTTTTGATCTACTGTCTATCGAGTTGATAAAAAAACAACCATTATTAACCATTATTTTTGATGTGCATAAAAGATTTCTCCCCAGACAGTTTTTTTTATCTTAACTGTATTCATTAATATTACATTATTGACAAATTATTTGTTGTGTTAAATAAATTACTGAAATATTTTCCAGAACATGTTTACTGAGACTATTTTGAAACCTTTTGGAATGTTAAATTATATGCTTGTTGATCAGGTTAGGTCCATGTCACCAATACAGAGACACTACTAGCCTAAAATATTCCCCCCCTAAAGTACAACTGACTTAATGGGAGCCAAGATGTCCCACTAACAGGATACTGGTTATGTAGGTAATGAGGCATTGTGCTACTGTAGCTTCTCTAGGAATGTTGAATATTAAAACCTTCACCAAAAACTAGTTGCGTTTGCCAAATGAAACAAGACATACCAAGTCACCAGCTAAGCAACTTTTCTCTCTAGCTCTGTGGTTCTCAAAGTGTGGTCTGGGAACCCCCGTGGGTCCTTGAGGTGGTAACAAAAAAATAGCACTTTAGCCCTATTGTATACATCACAAGCTCACGACGCGTCTACTATTATAAATAAATAAATAAAATAACATTTTGAAAGATTTGTGATCATTTTGGACATTTGGCCTCTTAGGGCATACCATCTTTTCAGATGCGGGTCTTCGACCAAATCAATCTGAGGGTGCCTGACATGAACATGTTTCACTGATCTAGCTGTTCAGCTGTTGACACTTCTACTGCTTCCTCACTTTAGATTTCCAAAGAGGTCCTTGTCAACACTAAAATCCAACTGACGAATGACAATGTAAAGCTGGATTCACATGACTGGAATGTCAAGTAAGTATATGGGGAGGAACAGTGCTGTAAAGTAACTAAGTACATGTACTCAAGTACTGTACTTAAGTACAATATAAATACAAATATTGTACTTTTACTCCACTACAATTATTTGAAAACTTTAGTTACTAGTTACTTTGCAATTATCAATTATTATTATATTATAAAACATACATTAACCACTTTAGCATTATTTTTACATAGGCTATTTGAAAATAGACGATCTACAAGCTCAGAACGCGTTGCATCGTGACACGTGACACTAGAATAAATAATTTAGCTGGGGACCCCCTGGAACCCCCTCAAGGACCCCACTTTGATAACCATTGATACTGTATACTGTACTGTCTCCTTCTCCCAGGTATGAGAGTGAGCTGTCCATGCGTCAGTGTGTGGAGGCAGACATCGCTGCTCTGAAGATAGTTCAGGAAGAGCTGGATGTGGGGAGATCAAGTGAGGAGCTGCAGGATCTGAAGGAGGAGCTGAAGAGGCTGAATGACAACCATAATGAGGTAAATGTTTGGAGGTTGAAGATCACGCATGAATACTCAAAGCCAGGGGTCACCAACGTTTTTCAGGCCAAGGACCCCTCAACTGAGAGAGAGATGAAGCAGGGGCCCCCACTACATTGTTTACAATTGTGTTGCAAATTAAACTTTTTCATCGATTTCATAGCTTCATATCGTCAGTGTTGTGTAATTTAATGTTTTTTGTTCATTAAAGACATTTAAAGGTACTTCACCATGAATTTTAACTTTTACTTCTTTGTTTTTGGTCTCCCCTACCTCTCTTCTATCCCCAAAAATACCCCAGTTTGAACACTCAGGCTTTCACAGCAAATCTGGGGTTTTCTGTAAATTGGTCTCAATACAGGCCAAACTGATTTTCACCAATTGATTTTACAATCACTCCCGTTTTTCAGTTCCAAGAAAAAAAGAAAGAAAAAAAAACATTATTATTATTATTTATTTTTTTACTTTTTCCACACAGAACCAGGAGATAACATGCATACAAACTGGCTCGATAGCGCCCCGTGCCAAACAAATGTGGTATTGCAGGTGAAAGTGCTTTATAAGCAAGAGAGAAGTTAGTTGGAATGACTATACTATAGCTGAGGCTTGATTTAGGCTCAAACCTTTTGAAAAACGTTTGAGGGACATAAACAATATTATATTAAATATATATATATATTTTTTAATTCATGATGTAGATCCTTTAACCACATAAACCTTCAATACTTAGTACTTTATTTGCTCCTTTTTTTGCCACCTCTTTGCCGAAAATAGCCCATCTACAAGCTCACAATGCGAGGCATTGTGGGCTTGTAGATCTGCTATTTTCGGCTGATGTTCCCCTCACAAGTGGGATGTACAAGTGGTTAATGTAAAAAAAATAACATCCTAGTATAACACACAAAGATTTGGCGGACCCCCTATTGTTGCTCTGAGGACCCCCTAGCTGCCGGACCCCTGTTGAAGACCCCTGCTTAAAGCTGTTAGTTCTTATTCTCCTCTGATATTATGAACCATTGTACTTGACACTGGCCTGTCTCTGGCTCTTTTGACCCACAACAGTTTTCTTCTCTGTACAAAATGTCTATCCAATTGATGCAATATACTCGGGCATTATTAAAGGGATTGGCGTATATATATTTTGGACATGTCATCATAGGCTAAATATGAAAAGGAAACATCCAAGTTGCTTTAAATATATTGTAGATAAAAAAGATAAAAGATAAGTAATAAAAAAGAACAAAAACATAGAGGCTTGAGTTTTAAGGCTTTTCACTATTTGTCGTATGACAAAGTCTATGGGGCTTAAAGGAACAGGTTCACCCCAAAAAAAAATCGTATTTTCTATCAATTACACACCCCATGAAGCATTGAATTCATGGAGATTTGTTTGTTTTTGATGCATTCCTGAGCCAATAATTTGATGACCGCTTGTATTTCCGGTAGGAGACTCAAAGCGTCTACTTTGAGTCTCCTACCGGATACATTAGCATCATACCACCATAATCAAATTTTTGGCTTAGGAATGCGACAAAAAAAAAAATCTCCGTGAATTGAAAATGCTCATGTGGTGTGTAATTGATAGAAAATAACTAATTTTTGGAGTGAACTCCTTTAAGGGGGCACATTAAGAGGCTTGCACATTAGTATGCTTTTCTTTTCCTTTTTGCCATTTTGGTGGTATGGTGTACCGGACAGTACCGATAATAAGCTGTCATTTTATTTAAATGTGTCATTTCTTTTTAAATAATCAATTAAACCGATTAATTTGGTTAACTTTTGCACCCCTACAATACTGTAAATCGTGTGTGGTTCTCCAGGACATGCAGAGGCAGCATTCTAAGGCTAAGCTGGGATGCCAGGTGAACGTGGACGTTCATGCTGCCCCTCAGGATGACCTGGCCAAGGTCATGGAATCAATGAGAGAACACTACGAGAAGGTCATCACCCAGAACCGCCAGGATGTGGAGGCATGGTTCCAGACTAAGGTAGGCTACACTACACCAGTGGTTCCCAAACAGCTTCATATCAGGGACCCCCAAATTCATATGTTTTGGCCGCAAACCATCCGACCCCACATTGAGAACCAGGGCACTACAGCACACTACATCCTATTTCACTTTGTTAAAAGTCATCAGATCCTCCTGTTTGTCAGAATGTGTGTTAAAGGCATTGTAGGGAACATTAAGCCTAAATTTAAAAAATATTTATATATATATTTTTTGCATTTTTCCCCCTCTATCAGCCACTATATAATGATGCTGGGGTGTTTTCCTGCATTGAAACACAGTACTCTTTCTGAAAACCGTATTTTCCCTGCATTGTTTTTGTTTGTGCAGTTTGTTTCCCGGCCACCAGGGGGTGATGCCTCCATAGACTTCCATAGACTTCCTTACGTCCCGGACAAACATAACAACAACAACAACAACAATAGGGAAAATAGGGTTTTCAGAAAGAGGCCTGTGTTTCAATGCAGGAAAACACCCCAGCATCATTATATAGTGGCTGATAGAGGGGAAAAAATGCAAAAAATATATATATAAATATTTTTTTAATTTAGGCTTAATGTTCCCTACAATGCCTTTAAAGAGGTGGTGCCATGGTTTTGCACTTTTTCTGTTTTTCATGTGTCTATGAAGTTGATAGAACTTCATTAAGGCCCCCGCTGGTGGTTTTATGGTGTTTCATGTCTTCTCTGACTATTTGGAGTTTTTTCCTGGAGGCTGAAACCTTGAGAGTCAAACGTGCCAATCCAAAAACAGGGGCATAGTGACATCACAGAGCCCCCAAAAAACATACCCTCCCCCTCATTATCATAACACAACAGGTGTGGGCATGAGGAGGAGGAGGGACTAGGACAGGTGGGTGGTGCTAAGGTGGTGGAGGAGGTGCTAAGGTGAGAACCAGGCATACTTAATGAACTGGAGGCGTGTCCACATGAAAACATTTTTTTTAACAATTTCTGTACACTGTTTTTTTTTTGAAAAAAATCCTTACATAATAATAGTACCTTATGATAAGGTTTTAGGGTTGAAAAATATCATGGCACTCCATCTTTAAGCATCGTATTAACGTTGGTTTTCATCCACAGACCACCAAGCTGAACCAGGAAGTTGCTCAAAGAACTGTGATCCTCGATTTGTCGAAGAGTGAGATCTTCGAGGTCAGACGGAGACTGCACAGTCTGGAGATCGACCTCCAGGCCGAGATCAGCAAGGTAAGACCCGGTTACAGGACTACTTGGCTTGGTTCAATATCTCATGTCCTTCAACACTGCCATTTTGTTCATGTTTTTCATAATGCGTTTTGATTGCACAAAGAAAAAAAATATAACTATCTCATATCGGGTGCTCGTTACGGTTTTTGTTTCCACTGACTTCAGGGGAAACAGTTACCGTTATGTGATGACAGGAAAAGGCGACTGACATTATCATAGATGGTCTGCCGAAATTAATCCTGTTCCCGCCTCCCAGTAATCTATATATACATTTCTAAACCCAAAACCCCCCAAAAAAACCTGCCACTGTGTGGGACTAAACACAAAAACAACATATCAATGTCACTAACAAGACACGCCACAACGTGCAGAATTACTACGCGCAGTCTGTAGGCCACTTCATACTGCTCAGCACACATCTGCCCCCTCGCAGCATAATTAATTTCGGCAAACACAAACTCACAACATTACAGTCGGCCATGTTGTTCCTTAGCGTCATCGCCGACCACCGCCCAACGAGACCCAAGTGAGGTCAGACAACACACTCCATATTTGGGCATAGCTCCATTGGGAACATCTCCTATTATGGCTTTATATATTATAGAGACCAACAAACACAAAGCACCGCGCAGCGGCTAGGGGGGAGGGGCGCGCAGCGCCCCGACCCTCTATATTTTACAATCCATTTTATGATTTGTTTAATTATTCAAAAGGCCTTGCCAGGCCGAACCGTAAGCCTCAAAGGTACCAAAATTGACTATTGACTTCCAATAATCCAGCCCCCTCTCTCCATCTATGAAACAGAAAGCATGTCAGGTAAACGTCCTGGAAGAGACCAAGTGCGGATTTGCCAACCTAGTGGCAGGTTACCAGAGACAGGTGTGTATCCTGGAGGAACAGCTAACCCTGCTCAGAGCTGACATGGAGAACCAGGCACAGGACAAGACCAAGCTGGAGGAGGAGATCGCTGAGTACAGGAGACTGCTCAACGCATACCTTAAAAATATTGACAGGTACAGTACAAAATGGCAACGGATTTAGCCTCTACAAACAAATACTGGCATTAGTGAGCTTGGATTCAAACGTTTGTATCAAGTTTCAATTTCAATTACATTTGTAGTTCATTCGTTAAGTTAATTTGTATTATATGCAGCCAGAAACTATGACTGTTTGGGGGACTTGGCATGGAAAAGTCTGCAAAGCCCTGGTGTCTTGTACCCATCCTTTGTTCCATTTGGTCTCTCTCTCTCAGCAGTAACGAGACAATCAAGACCACCAATGTGGAGATCACCATACAGGAGGTGGACAAGGATCGAAACGTAATCTCCAGCAAGACCATGACCAAAACCAACATCGAGAAAATCTAATGATTTTCTTAGTAATTTGACCAGTGCTGTGTCTGCATTGTGTGGGCCCATTGGAAGCCTGATGTACTGCATTGTGTGTAAGCCTGATTCCGCAATAAAATCCACAGTGCCAGTGCTTCTTTCTTTCGTTTGAGTTTGTTTATGAATGACCCTCAATAACGTTTTGCAGTGGTTTTCAAACGTTTTGTGCCGAGGTGCAAAAGGGCAAGTTAAAATCTCAATACACACCGTATTGAGATGCCTTTAAACCTGCCTCTATAACGTGTTATCGCTCTTGGCACATTTATCAATGGCAATTAAAAAGTCTAACAAATTAAAGCAGCACTATGTAACTGTCTTCTTCTACCCTAGATATATGAGTGCATTATTTAAATATGCCTGGTATCCTCCCAGTCAAAACAAGTGCAAACTTCACCCAGCCGGTACATCAATAAGCCTCTTAAATGAGTGCACCCGCTCATTGAAATAGTAATTATGTCAATAACAATCACTGATGTATGGAATAAATACATGAAGGAAAATGTAAGGGACCAGTCGAAATTTAGGGGGCCCCTGGAGGAAAATAGAGGAGGGTCATGGCTTTCTAATTTTAGTCCAAGGGAGGGTCAGCTAATTTGACTTTGAATCCAAGGGAGGGTCATGCAATTTTGAATTGATAAAACAGTTTTTGGGGCGGTGTAGCCGCCCCCTATAAGTGAGTTTTGGACACCGACCAAAACATTTGTGTACCCCCTAACCCTTCAATTGTTAATGCAAATCGATACTTTTTTCATATCAGCCAATCACATTACAGCTAGTGTCATCACCACTAACTGTAATGTGATTAGCTGACTTTGCAAATTCAGGACTGTGATTGGCTAGCGAAACACATGACACATGTGCAGCCCTATGAATAGCAGTATGGACTTTAAAAAAAGTCATTTATCCTTTTTTTTAAAGTGAGTCATGTTGTGATGACCACACACCGCCCACTTCACACTGGGTGTGATTTTTGGGGCGGTGTAGCCGCCCCCTATAAGTGAGTTTTGGACACCGACCAAAAAAATTGTGTACCCCCTAACCCTTCCATTGTTAATGCAAATCGATACTTTTTTCATATTAGCCAATCACATTACAGCTAGTGTCATCACCACTAACTGTAATGTGATTGGCTGACTTTGCAAATTCAGGACTGTGATTGGCTAGCGAAACACATGACACATGTGCAGCCCTATGAATAGCAGTATGGACTTTAAAAAAAGTCATTTATCCTTTTTTTAAAGTGAGTCATGTTGTGATGACCACACACCGCCCACTTCACACTGGGTGTGATTTTTTATATACCTTTTAAGTACAGCAGAACAGTGGTCAATGACCCCTCTCTATTTCAAAGGATACAAAGAATTCAAATCAAGTAACAACTTGGTCTATTTAGAATCAATGACGGTCGTTAACAAGGCATCAACGCACAGCAAGTGAACGACCCAGTCAAATCTATTCAGTGTCTTAACGATGGTGGTTGAACAATTAAGCAAAACTTCAACAGGCATTAGGCATATTGGAGAGATGCATTATCCCAATTTCCAACACAGAGATATCCTCTTTCAAGTGTGTTTTTTGTTGCTCATAGAATAACATACACCAGGTAGGTTACAATGACCAATGTATAACTGGATATTCATAATCATTTGAAGTCATTCTGTGCATGTGATTAATTTGGACCTATATGGACAGTTGTGTATCCACAAGTTTCCTAGGGCATTGTGGGCATCACTTCCTGTCGATTCGATCCAATGAAATCCAATGATATCCAATGAAATCGACAGGAAGTGATGCCCACAACACCCTAGGAAACTTGTGGATAGATGCCAGCCTAGATCCATAAGTAAAACCAGAATCATCAGGCCATAATTGGAGGGCTGCCAACATTGGACTGTCAGAATCCAGGAGCCACACGTCCATACATTTTGAAGGAAACATCCGGAGACAAGATAAAATAAATCCCATACAATTTGGACCCAAGGAATAAAGTGGTTATTATTAAGATTCAAGCACATCTTGACTTAATATTAGGCTACAGGACAAAAACAGCACACAAAAAAACTGAGCTGAAAATGTTCATATCATATATTTCTGTTTTTAATAAATAGTTCTTACCAATTGCATTTTCTTAATCCTTGACGTGTGTATTTAAAATTCTGCCATGTACCAGACTGAATTATGTCCCACAGGGTATATTATTATATTAAATTATTTTTAACCCTATGTTACACCCAAAAAGGGAAACATATCAAATATCTGGACGTATACAACATACAAACAAACACATATTCCATACAATTTGGACTCGAGGAATGTATTAAAATTGGTATTCTTAAGCATATCTTGGCTCTATTTTGGGCATTTTTTTTAAAACTGAGCCAACAATGTTCAGATTACATCTATATTTGTCGTTTTACTAAATACTTGTTGATAGTTTTCTTGACGACTATTTTCTCATAATCCTGGAGTGTGTATTTAAAGAGTGCGTGTGTGTGTGTGTGTGTGTGTGTGTGTGTGTGTGTGTGTGTGTGTGTGTGTGTGTGTGTGTGTGTGTGTGTGTGTGTGTGTGTGTGTGTGTGTGAGTGCACACGTCTGCGTCCCTGCATTCCCAGTAGGCTATGAAGGCTTACTTTGTGGCTCCTAGAATCTCAACCTAGAGAGAACTTTCAACTATCAGGCTGCTCTCCTGTTGAAACCATCTTCGAGGTTTGGTCCAGGAGGCAGACACTGTTAGTTTAAGAGCAGGCTAGGCTTAAAACGTTCCTTCCATTTGGGGAACAACAGCACCATCATCATCCATAGTCTCTAATGTCGTCATAGCCAGTGCAGTGCACGTTTGATTACCTCATTAACAAATGACATGACCTGCCTGGTGAAACATGTTCAACAACTCTTCCGAACGTGTGGTGAAGTGAAGTAAGTAAGTAAGTATGTACATTATATTTGTAGTATATAACACTTCTCACAGAGAGAACTCACAAAGTGCTTGACATACAACAGAAATAAAAACACAGCATGAAGCATTCAAAACAACAAAAACACAAAAAAACAAATCTAAGACATTCCACAAGTGGTTCTTAAAAATGTCCAGAGGCTGCAGTTCTCAAGACCTGTAGAAGGGCATTCCATACATTTTAGTTTTTGACCTTTTTTCGTCCCGCGGAGGAACTCCTCCTCCGCCTCCTCCAGCTTAAAAACAACAAAAAAACAAAAAATCTAAGACATTCCACAAATGCTTGTTATAAACAGTAATGTTTGTAAGCTCTAAAAAATTCCACAGAGGCTGACCTTTTTTCGTTCCAGCTCTCAAGACCTGTGGAAGGACATTCCATACATTTGCTCTTCTTGTTTATTATCTTTCTTCATCTCGTTGGGGAATGCGGAGGGGGAAGCAGTTAGGGCTTAAGTGTCTTGTTCAGGGACACTTCAAACCTTAGGCTTCCCAGGCGGGCTCTCTAACCATCAACTATGGCCGCCAACCTGGTACGAGGAATAATAATAATAATAATAATAATAATAAACTTTATTTATATAGCACCTTTCATGACATAAATGCAGCGCAAAGTGCTTTACAGAACAAAACAAACCCAAAAAAATGTATAAAATATACAATAAAACAGTGGCAAAAAAACACTGGCATAAAACTAATGGCTAAAACAATACATAACAGGCAGTGAGGCAGTGAGCAAAACAGTAAAGACATGAATAACAACACAGAGATTTAGAAGAGAAAAAATCAACTAAAAGCAAGAGTGAAGAAATATGTCTTGAGCTGTGCTTTAAAACTGTCCACACAGGGTGCCTGTCTTATGTGTAATGGGAGTTTATTCCAAGCCGTCGGACCGTAGAAGCAGAATGCAGCTTCGCCGTGTTTTTTATATGACATTTCAGGCACTTCGAGTAGGCCTGCACTAGAAGACCTGAGGGGGCGGTTTGGAACGTATTTAGGGAGGAGGTCATAGAGGTAGGAAGGTGCCAGACCATTGAGAGCTTTATAAACAAGTAAAATCATTTTAAAATAAATCCTAAAAACAACCGGGAGCGAATGACCAATAGACTCTGGACGGCTGACCTTAGGGTCCTGCTTGGCACATGATATTGTTGTAGCAGGTCATTGATTGATTGATTGGTTGAATAATTTATTAGGCAAAAATGTAAAAGAGCACAGTTACATTTAGAATACTTTGTCTAAAAGGTCTGTTCAAAAAAGTCCTTGCGGTCTCGTTTCCAATGAGGTCCTTGGTATTCAATTCATAGTCATATATAGTGGCACCACAGTTCAAATATCAATACAAAAATACAGAAAAAGATAGCACTATGAACAAACAAAAAATAGAAGAAGCAGGGGAAAAAATAAAAAATAAAGCTATATGTACAAAAAAGGGGTGGGGGTCGTCTGTCTAACAGGAAAAATAGTATATCTCCTTTTTTGGCCTCTCTTCCTAATAGAAATAGTGAAATAAACAGGAAGTTAACATTTTTTATAAAAAAAAAACAGTAGGCCTACTGGGTTTGGTGATGCTCTATATTGTCTGAATCAACTTTGTTTACGTTCGTTTACATGCTAAAAGAGTGACTTTGAGAGCTGTTTCACCGTATAATGTAAGTCAACAAGGAGCATATTTAGAATGATCAATGAATGACGCACACAAGTATTTAGTAAAATGACAAATATAGATGTAATCTGAACATTCTTGGCTCAGTTTCTTTTACTTTTTGCCCTAAAATAGTGTCAAGATATGCTTGAATCTTGATAATACCAATTTTTATGAATTCTTTGAGTCCAAATTGTATGGAAATTGTGTATGTTGTATACTTCCAAATATTTGTTATGTTTCCCTTTTTGGGTTTAGGTAGGATAAGTGTTAACATAGGGTTAAAAAATGAACCAGTGGGACATTATTTCAGTCTGGTACATCATGGTCTGGTACATCATGGTGATCATTTTGGCTCTGTTTTTTAGGTGCTGTTTTTGTCCTGTAGCCTAATAAGATGTGCTTGAATCTTAATAATAACCACTTTAATTAATTCCTTGGGTTTTATTTGTCTCTAGTTGTGTCCTTCAAAAGTTGCGGTCTTTTCTATTTCTTCCATTTTCAGGTTTGGGTTCAGGATATGTGTAATAAAGGGTTATTATTATTTATATTATATTATTATTTCACCCTGTAGTGATGCGCGGGTTGACCCGTAACCCGCGGGACCCGTGGGTCAACCCGCGGTGCGGGTGGGTCGAGTCCGAATTTCAGAGGCAATTATGCGGGCTGCGGGTGAGCGGATCAGCCGCTCTCACACGCAAAAAATAAATAAAAAATCACATGCTCTTGTTTTGTCTTTATTCCTAATAAGAATAAGAATAATAACAATAAAACAGTTTGAATACACTTGGGGATTATTTTCTAACCATGATTTTACAGAATTAAAAAAAATTTGCAGGACGCGGTGCGGGTTGAGCCATAGATTTATATATGGGTTCGCGGGGCGGGTTGAGGTGGGTTGGGTTCCGTGGCGGGGCGGGGCCGGTCATGAAAAAACCCGACCCGCGCATCACTATCACCCTGATACCTGGCAGAATCTTAAAATACACACTTCAAGGATGAAGAAAAACCAAGTGACGGAAAAAATCCACCCTATATGTGTGGACCCGACTTTCTAGACTATGTATGACGGCATGCACTGCCCCCCCCCCCCCTTTGGTCTGGGGGTCCTTCCCCAGAAACTTAACATAGTAGGATTTCCTGTGTTCTGGTTTTGGGAGTTTGATACATAATCCAGGAGAAAATCAGGAGACATGTCAATCCAGGAGATTGTCAGAAGATCCTGCAGGATCCAGAAGTGTTGGCAGCCCTGCATAATTGATAGCCTAATTTGTTTTATGTATAGGCAACAGTGTAGTCACTGTAGTTAATAATCAAAAGGGCAGAGTGACAAATGTTGTAAAACTACTGGTTACCAAACACTCAACTTCAGATCTTCAATCTGACCAGGATTCAATGGGTTTCCCACATGTAAATTGAGAACACTATCCGTTCTGCTGCCACTACTACAGATACTACACTGTGCATTTAGCAAGACATATACAGTAATGTTCTAATCAATGTGGAAAGCAAAACATCGGACATAATCAGTTTTAAATGTCATGTTGTTGTATTTGATGGGGAGGGTTAGGGGTCTCAAGATGTAATTTCACGATACGATACATGATGTTGGGCATATGATATCGATATGATACATTATTAATGTTCTTTTCTCATGTATCATCAACATTGGCCATCATCTTTAGTTTAAAATAACTTTTTAAAGCACTTTAAAAAACAATTACAAAGTGCTTTGTACACACAAATAAATGCATTTGTGCAAGCTTAAGGGAGAAGTGAAGTTCTCACTAACTATAAACCCATTGTTTCAGAGGACAGATAGACACTAATATAACAATATAATATAATATAATATAATATAACACTGCATAACTATAAATTCCACAAAACTCATATTTTTGTCATCTGGACTTTTTAATTTAATTGCTTTGATGCATGTCATATTAACTTTGATGCATGTCACATTAACGGGCGACAACGAGCATCAGATGACACACAAAACCTCCCCTCTGCAGTGCTTTAATCTGAAAGTGACCGGAGTCTGTTACATTTCTCTCCACAATACTATGAATATGATTGAAGACATGATTCACAATTACTGTGATTATGCTTACATTTCATACATCATACAGTAACTAAGAACTCCTATTTATAAAAAAATAAAAAAAAAATATATATATATATATATATATATATATATATATATATATATATATATATATATATATTACGATAGTATGACATCATGACAATACCTATCGTCACATTTTAATGTCACGATAGGCTATATCGTCGGACAATATATCGTGACACTCCTATGCGGGAGTGTTAATCTTTTTTAGCGGTGCCAACCGCTCTAAGCTTGACTTTGTCCGTATGTCCGTCCGTCCGTCCGTCCGTCGTATGAGCCTGGGATGAGCACGGCAAAATAGAAACACAAAGAAACACACGCGCACACACACACACACACACACACAGACGTGGACACTGCCTATGCCATCTCTCCTCTCATTGCCCACACGTACCACTGCTTATCAAAGAGGGGTCCAGGGACCCCCAGCGTATGTTATGTCCGAGCACGGGATGAGCACGGGATTTTAAACAGCTATAACTCCAGTGTGCAGCATGCCACCAAGTCCAAATTTGGTATGTGGACTTAGACCACCAATAGGGACGAGCATGAATTGCTGAAGCCCCGCCCCAGGGTTCCAGGGACCCCCAGCGTATGTTATGTCCGTCCGCCCGTATGAGCACGGGATGAGCACGGGATTTTAAACAGCTATAACTCCAGTTTGCAGCATGCCACCAAGTCCAAATTTGGTATGTGGACTTAGACCACCAATAGGGACGAGCATGAATTGCTGAAGCCCCGCCCCCTCTGTCTTCCCATTGGCTGGCCTTTAAACGGCCATAACTCAAGTTCGCAGCATGCTACGGAGTACAAATTTTGTACATGGACTAAAAGCACAAATAGGGACGCACTGTAATTACTTAAGCCCCGCCCCCTCTGTCTGCCCATTGGCTGGGCTTTAAACAGCCATTATTCCTGTTTGCAGCATGCTGCCAAGTACAAATTTGTAAGTGGACTCAGACGACCAATAGGGACGAACTGAAATGAGTTAAGCCCCGCCCCAAAGGCACCGCTTCCTTCACACAGGGTGTGATTTTTTTTTTATCACTTGGGGAGGGTCATTGATTTATTTATTTTTGTCAAAGGGATGGTCATGGCATTTTAATGTATATACATTTTCTCCAGGGGTACCCTTCTTTAAAAATCGACCTGTCCCTAACGCACATTTCGCACAAGAAGAAAGAGACGCAGAGAAAGAGCGTGGTGACCAAGTTAGAACAACAAGGGGATGATTTGGGGCAATTTTTTACTTTGCTGAACAATTAAGGCATTTAGCAGACACTCAGTAAGCAAGGTAAACACGAGATAATACATCAAGTGCATAGAAATAGTCATCTAGGATCATAGGTAAACCAAGAACCTATTATTATGGCAACTAAAGAACTTCCAATCTACTTTCACCACTGTATACATGTCTTGTCCAGTACTATTCAGCAGTGATGGAAGAAATACTCACATGTTTTACTTAAGTAAAAGTATAAACACCCTATAGTAGAAATAGTCTTTTACAAGTACAAGTGGTTCTACCGAATTCCCACTCTGCACTGCACACTTTACGGCTCATCATCAGCGACAAGTTTGATGTCGATTGGTCGGACTGTGCCCGACTTATGCCCGGGACACACAGACAGACAAACAGACAGTCACACACAAGCACGCACGCACACACGCACACTCACACACAGGCTTTGTGAAGTTCCAGAGAGAAGGTGGTAGTGGGGTGTTGTGGTTAAGCAGGTTTCCATTTACTGCATGGCATGTGTGTCAGCAGTGTTTAGCTGAGAGGGAAGAGGGAATTCGTCAAAAATCATCATGATTGTGCACTTGCTGACAAGTTTTTGATTTTTGGCAGGTGTTAGGTATAGACAGGTTTCCTGTTAGTAAACATTGAGAGGAATATGACCGCGCAGCTGCGGGGGGAAGCCTATGGGTGCGTTTGGAAATTACGCACCGGAGCACACTCGCCTATTAGTTTGTATTGGCCAGTGCGCTCACTGCCGCTCAGGGCTGTATTTTCGAACGCGCCTTCCACCCCCAGGCATGCGCAGATTGTGCATTCTGCTCTGTGATGACGTCGCTCGGAAACCCGTCTATGGGCATAAGGTTTTCAAAAACCATCGCAAACGAGTTGGACTCGCCCCCTAGTGGTCTGTTTGCAATGAATCCAGTATTATATAGGTCAATATATGGATGAAAACCCAAATAATTGATAGAAGAGATTTTTCAATGGATTCTGTTACTATTGGGTATGCTAAATAACATACAAAAATGATGGCACATATTCCCTCTCAGCTTACAGGCACTTTAAGCTCCCGGCATTTTAAGCTCGATCCCGCCATCTTGAAAATGATGCCTTTCCAGGAGTTCAATTTTCCATTTTTTTAGTATGTTATTTAGCATACCCAGTTGTAACAGAATCCATTGACATATCAATTATTTAGGGTTTCAACCATACCTATACCTATCTAATATTGGCTTCATTGCAAACAGACCACTAGGGGGTGAGCCTAACTCGTTTGTGATGTTTTTTAAAAACCATATGCCCATACAAAACAACATGCCAAAAATCAAAACCTTGTCGAGAAGGGCCTGTACAACACTTTATTCACCTATTTAAATTATATTATTTTATCAAGATACAGACTGGTAGGGAGATTACTGCCAGTGACTTTTATTTTATTTTATTACACGGCTTGGTTGAATGCTCGATTCTGATTGGTCAGTCATCGGTCATTGACCGATGATAATGACCGGTGAGACCGACGAGGAAACTGTGTAATCAGAGACTCAGAACACCTGCTCATATCAACCGGCGCTGCTGGTTTTATTCTTTATCCAACATGACAACCAAACAAAAAAACAATGTCATTTACAACTAAACGTTGCTCTCAAGAATGTTTTTGAAAACATTTGAAGTCAGAAATAGACGATGCATCAGTAAGCCTCTTAAATGAGTGCAACCACTCATTGAAATACTAATTATGTCAATAACAATAACTGATGTATGGAATAAATGCATGAAGGCAAATGTTACGCAGATTTCGCACAAGAAGAAAGAGACGCAGAGAAGTAAAACTTAAGTAAAAGTATCAACACCCTATAGTAGAAATAGTCTGTTACAAGTACAAGTGGTTCTACCGAACTCTGCACTGCACACTTTACGGCTCATCAGCAACACTTACGCCAAGTTTGATGTCGATTGGTCGGACGGTGCCCGAGTTATGGCCGGGACACACAGACAGACAGACTAACAGTCACACACAAGCACACACGCACGCATGCACGCACACACACACAGACTTTGTTAATGTATAGATGCTGTGAAGTTCCAGAGAGAGGAGGTGGTAGTGGGGTGTTGAGGTTAAGCAGGTTTCCATGTACTGTATAGAATGTGTGTCAGCAGTGTTTAGCTGGGAGGGAATTCGTCAAAAATCATCAAGATTGTGCAATTGGTGACAAGCTTTAGATTGTTGGCATGGTGTTAGGTATGGGCATAAGGTTTGCTAAATAACATACAAACAATGATGGCACATATTCCCTCTCAGCTTCACGCATTTTAAGCTCCCGCCATCTTGAAAATGATGCCTTTCCAGAAGTTCAATTTTCCTAAATTTTAGTTGGTTATTTAGCATACCCAATAATAATAATAATAATAATAAACGTTATTTATATAGCACCTTTCATGACATAAATGCAGCGCAAAGTGCTGTACAGAACAAAACAAAAACAAACAAAAAAAAGTATAAAATACACAATAAAACAGTGACAAAAAACACTGGCATAAAATTAATGGCTAAAACAATACATACCAGGCAGTGAGCAAAATAGTAAAGACATGAATAACAACACAGAGATTTAGAAGAGAAAAAACTAAAACTAAAAGCAAGAGTGAAGAAATATGTCTTGAGCTGTGCTTTAAAACTGTCCACAGAGGGTGACTGTCTTATGTGTAATGGGAGTTTATTCCAAGCCGTCGGACCGTAGAAGCAGAATGCTGCTTCACCGCGTTTTTTATATGACATTTCAGGCACTTCGAGTAGGCCTGCGCTAGAAGACCTGAGGGGGCGGTTTGGAGCGTATTTAGGGAGGAGGTCATAGAGGTAAGAAGGTGCCAGACCATTGAGAGCTTTATAAACAAGTAAAATAATTGTAAAATCGATCCTAAAAACAACTGGGAGCCAATGTGCTGCTAAAACAGGAGTAATATGTTCTCTCATCTTAGTTTTAGTTAAAACTCTGGCTGCCGCATTTTAGTGCAACTAGTTTTTTTTAACTAGTTGTAGTCTGTCGGTTGTTTTCTTTGGCATGCCAGAAAAAACTGCATTACAGTAATCAAGTCGAGAGAACACAAAAGCGTGGATCAACGTTTTTGCATCGTCCAACGACAGATAGGCTCTAATTCGTGCAATATTTCTCAGATGGAAGAAGGCAATCTTGATAACAAGACAAATATGTGTATTAAAATTCAAAATCGGAATCAATAATAACCCCCAGGTTCTTGACTGTAGTGTCACTTCCTACAGTCATGTTACCAAGCCTACTTGTTATTACTACTCTGCTCGCTAGAGCCAATTATGAGAATTTCTGTTTTATCCTCATTTAGTTTGAGAAAGTTCTCACTCATCCAGCATTTGATGCTGGACAGACAGGTCAACAACGGGTCCAGAGCACTGGGGTCATCTGGGGCTACAGAAAGGTACAGCTGGGTATCGTCAGCATTGAAATGGAAATTCACTCCGTGTTTGGAAATAAGTTCTCCCAGCGGCAGTATATACAGGGAAAATAATAGTGGACCAAGAATTGAGCCCTGCGGAACACCAGAGCAGATGTCGTGCTTGTCCGAGACAGAGTCAGCTAAGTTGACAAAATAGCTTCTGCCTGTTAAGTAAGAATGAAACCATGACAGGGCAGTGCCCGACAGACCTATCCAGTACTCCAGACGTTGTATTATAATGGTGTGATCGATCGTATCAAACGCAGTGGCTAGATCAAGGAGTAAGAGTACGGATACGTTATTATTGTCAGCGGACACCCTAAGATCGTTGATAACTTTTACTAGTGCTGTTTCTGTACTGTGCCCTTTCCTAAAGCCGGATTGGAATTTGTTATGGATCCTGTTGTTCTGTAGAAATACCTCTAACTGATGGAAGAACATTTTTTCTAGGACCTTGCCCAGAAAAGGCAGATTAGAAATGTGTCTATAGTTACCCAGCACAGAGGGATCGAGGTTGTGCTTCTTGAGCAAGGGCCTAACTACAGCTGTTTTAAGTAAGTCTGGAAAGACACCTGATTGTAAGGAGCTGTTGACAATTTTTAGGATGTCACCAATCACACTGTCCAGGACTTCTTTAAGAAAGGGGGTGGGGATTGCATCCAGAGAACAGGAGGATGATGTCATCTGTGATATTGTTTTGCGGAGTTCCTCATCACCGATTTCACAAAATGAGGTCAGGCTACCCCTGCTGTGATTTACGCTACTACACCTGGCAGTATTAGCCGCATTTGTAGTTAGGGAGTTCATAATACTAGCTCGAATGCCAATCATTTTGTTGTCAAAAAAGGATGCAAACTCATTACACTTATCCTTAGACACGGGGAGCGACTGCTTATAGGACTGGGGGGGGTCAAGAGACGATCAATGGTAGAAAATAAAACTCTGGCATTGTTTTTGTTCTCATTGATAACGCCAGAAAAGTATGCCTGCCTAGCCAAACACAGGGCTTTGTTATACACAGCTGTTGATTTTTTGAAAATATCCAGGTGGATAGTGAGTTTATTTTTCCTCCAGACTCGCTCGGCTCTACGACATTCTTTTTTTAGTGACCGCATATGCTCGTTGATCCAGGGTGTTACTCTGGAGTTATGTTTCTTTTTGGACTTCAAAGGGGCCACTATATTGAGAGTTGACTCTAATTTATGATTAAAATGTTGAATCATAACATTCACTGAGGGCAGTATCAGACAGGGGGGTGCACATGCCAGATGAAGGGGAAACTCGTTGGCTGCAGATGGACTAAAAAAAAACGTCTTTTTATATTATACTCAGTATTGTTTTTTGCTAGGTCAGAAACAGTCATATTAAAACACACCACATGGTGGTCTGATAGCTCAAGCCTATCAATAATCCTGTCAACAGTGATGCATTTAGCACACACTCTTAATCCAGAGCGACTTAAGCAGTAAGCAAGGTAAACACGAGGTAATACATTAAATGCATAGAAATAGTAATCTAGTATCATAGGTAAACCAACTAGAAAGTACTGTTCCTGAAGAAACAGTGTGGGATCGCTAAGAATGTTGATGGTATTGAGTACTGATATTGTTAGTAGAGTTGAAAGGTTTAAAGTTCTAAAAGTTTGAAAAGTTTTAAAGGTTCTAAAGGTTCTAAAGGTTTGAAAGGTGTGAAAGGTTTGAAAGGTTCTAAAGGTTTAAGAGGTTCTAAAGGTTTAAGAGGTTCTAAAGGTTTAAGAGGTTCCAAAGGTTTGAAAGGTTTGAAAGGTCTGAAAGGTCTGAAAGGTTCTAAAGGTTTGAAAGGTTTGAAAGGTTTGAAAGGTTCTAAAGGTTCAAAAGGTTCAAAAGGTTTTAAAGGTCTACGGTTCTAAAGGTTTTTCGGTGTTGACTAGTGTAAAATGTAGTTTTCTAGGGTAAACTGTGGTTGCTAGGGTCTGATAGCCGGTTGCTAGGTTCTAATAGGTGGTTGCTAGGGTCTAATTGGTGGTTGCTAGGGTAAAACACGTGGTTGCTAGGGTCTAATAAGCGGTTGCTAGGGTCCAATAGGGGGTTGCTAAGGTCTAATATGCAGTCTATGTGGTCTAATATGCGGTTACTATGGTAAAACAGGTGGTTGCTAGGGTAAAACGGTGGTCGCTAGGGTCTAATCGGTGGTTGCTAGGGTATAATAGGTGGTTGCTATGGTCTAATATGGTGTTGCTAGGGTCTAATAAGCAGTTGCTAGGCTCCACTGTAGCTAAATAGGATTTCCCCATTGAAATGAATGGGATTTTTTGCAGTAAAAAGTGAAATATCTCTAAAAGTACAAATTATTTCAAAAATTCAAATGGTAACTAATATGTCCTAAGTAGGCTGAACGTTATAGAGTTGGAACGGAGTTTCTAGCTAAAATTATGAATTTCCCCATTGAAATGAATGGGATTTTTTTTGCAGTAAAAAGTGAAATATCTCTAAAAGTACAAATTATTTCAAAAATAAAAATAATAGCCGACATGTCCTGAGTAGGCCGAACGTTGAAGAGTTGGAACGGAGTTTGTAGCTAAAAGTATGAAGGACTAGTTAGGTGCCAAAAAACGGGCGGAATAAATATATAACTAGAAAAAGTGCTCCTCGGAGCACAAGTCTCCGCCAGGTCAGGTAGGTTATTATGGCCTCCTGGTGGCGCTATAATAGGCCAATGTGAAAAGGGTGCCATTTCTTCTTAGGCCTTGCACGTTAATAGGACACTGCATTCATGAGTTGAGGCATTTTGTTCCAAAAATGTGGTTTGCTAAATTAGACCAGCTGGTGGCGCTATAACAGGCCAATGTGAAAAGGGTGGCATTTCTTCTCCGGCCTAGGGGGAATTTGTGTGCAAAATTTCACAGAAATCGCACACTGTGTTCATGATTTGAGGAATTTTGTTCAAAACGGACCTATCCTGCAAACTTTAGAAGCCAATGTTAGCCAAGTAGGATAGAATATGAAGTATCGGACACATCCATCTTGATTACATGACTATAGAGAGACTGTGTACTGATTTGGGTGATTTTTGAACAGAATCTGAAGGAGTAAGAGAAAAAAATGTGTTTTTCAAAACTCAGCCTCCTGGTGGCGCTCTAAAAGGCATATGTGAAAAATGCACGGCAAAGGTTTTTCCTTGGCCTCTAAGGAGTGTGCATGCGAAGTTGCACGCAGATCGGTGCTGTTATAGCTAAAAACGTGAATCGGCCTGTTATAGCGCCACCATGAGGCTGATTTGAAAGTTTTCAAGTGCCATTTCTTCCTGGGCCAAGTGGGAATGTATGTGGAAAATTGCACGGGAAGTGCATGCTGCGTTCATGATTTGAGGCATTTTGTTCAAAATGAACCAATCCTTTTAACTTTGGAAGCCAATCTTAGCCAATCAGGATGGAATATGGAAAATCGGACAGATCCGTGTTGATCACATGACTATAGAGATACTGTGTACCGATTTGTGTGTTATTTGGAGAAAATCTGTAGGAGTAACATAAAAAAATGTGTTTTGCAAAAGTCGGCCTCATGGTGGCGCTATGACAGGCTGATCTGAAAAATGTGGGGCAGAGGTTCTGCTGTGGCATCCAGGGAGTGTGTGTGTGCAGTTTCACAGCGACAGGGCCAACGGTGGCGGAGATTAGCTGTTAACAGACAGAAGGACGGACACACACACACACGGACGGACGGAGGGTAAAACATACTCTCTCGCCATGCCTATCGGCCTGGCGGAGACAATAATAATAAATAGTGGCAATAACATTAGTGTGATCGCTTTAGCGATCCCACAATAACCTATTATTTAGGGGAAGGGGGTAGTACTGGCAAGAACTTCCAATCTACTTTCACCACTGTATACATGTCCAGTACTGTTCAGCAGTGATGGAAGAAGTACTCACATGTTTTACTTAAGTAAATGTATCATTGACCTATAGTAGAAACACAAGTTACAAGTCGCGTATTAAAATTTACTTGCTTATAATTACAAAGGTATTGGCATCAAAATACACTTAAAGTACCAAAAGTAAAAGTACTCAACATGTAGAATGTCCATTCACAAGTTTTAAAATGCATAAAATGTATAAAAATCATTCGAAAATGGCAGATCTACAAGCTCACAACGTGTCGCCAAGCGATGCGTTGATGATATAGGTGGGTCTGAAGCGGTTTCATAATAATAATCAAAGTAACTAGTAACTAAAGTTTTCAAATAATTATAGTGGAGTAAAAGTACAATATTTGTCTTTGAGATGTAGTGGAGTAGAAGCAAAATTATTGAAAATTGGAAATACTCCAGTAAAGTGAAACTACCTCAAAATTGTATTTAAGTATAGTACTTGAGTAAATGCACTTACTACTTACTTACTTTCCACCACTGCTGTTCAGTACTCTGTTCACTAAAAAAATAGTGTACAGAGATGCATTTAGGAACCAAGTGGAATGTACCGCTGACCTGACCTGACCACTTAAGCATGAGACTGGAATGCTGCTCAGTCCAGCGTTGATGACATGGAGTCTGGAATCTAGATGGGTGACATTTGGAAGAATAGACTTTAGGTCAACATGTTTTTTAAGTTCCTTCCTTTTGTGTAAGATCAGAGTAAGAAAGTCAGTCTGTGAACTTAAAAAAGATCCAATACGGTTCAGTTAAGTTAAAAAGCCTTTATTTATCCATGGCTTACCGGTAGTTGCTACTGTATAAGCAAAGAACAAAAAAGGGAAACGCAGGTGACCTACGTGTTTCATCAGGGACCACAGGTTATGACAGACACATCACGTCATTTTATAGCAACCACAAACTGTCAATTATTAAATCATCTTTAGACTACACCAAGATCAAATTACAAAAAATACTAAGTATACACATATTCACATTTCAAATCCCTCATTGTCCACACTCATGTCCAAGTTTCTGGTAGTGTACGACAAATAACAATAAGAAGTAACTAGATGGCAATGAAATCTGAGCGAAAGGGGCATATAACAACCCCAAAATGGGAGATGACCACAATATACAGAGTCATTGCCATACAGTGGGAAATGACCACAATGCATATAGTGGATATATATAACACATGAGTCCATTAGAGAAAGGGAGAGAAATCTATCTCATCATCACTTATATTCAAATGGTGGGGGGATCACTGCACAGTTAAGACGAGTATGTGATGGTTGAATGAGGATCTACTTATACAACCTGTATATCTGGTCAAGAGGAATCTCCTGAAAGGCAGCTTAGAATATGATAAGCCAACTGAGAAATACCGTCTATATCCTTAGGCCACACGATTGATGACCACTATGGTTAAACTAATGGACCTCATGTGATAATGACACAGTTACATTGCAGGCCATTTTACCTGCTGGACCTGTGCTGATTAGCATAAACCAGTTATTTGGTATTCTAAATGTTCCGACACACTGCCCGCCCCTCCCTCCTTTTGCACTATAAAAGGTACTGGTGTCAAACCAGTGCTTCACTCAGCCTTCTCCTCTCCATCCAGAGCATAACCGCCACCAACCAGCTGAACTTCAGTCAACCATGTCTTCTTTCTGTGTGATCTGCAGCTCTCCCATGATGAAGTCTCTGCCATGTGGCATGTGCGGTCATGTTGGCTCCAAGAGAGCCGGCAGCATGTACGGCGGAGCAGGAGGTTTTGGCGTCCGCATCTCCCAGGCTGCATCCGGCTGCGTTGAGGTTTCTGACCAGTATGGCGTTGGCTACATCAACGACAACAAGAAGGCCACCATGAAGAACCTCAACAACCGCCTGGAGATCTACCTGGACACGGTGCGCAGCCTGAAGACGACCAATGACGAGCTGGAGAAGAAGATCAATGAGAAGAAGGTCAAGCGCACCGAGACGCACCTCAAGGCCTTCGAAGTTAAGATTCACGGCTATCAGAAAAAGGTGAGAACAGAGCTTCAATTGAGTTAGTGCTGTAGCAAGGTAGGTTTTCAGAACTGGTCACACTCGATTCTTTACTTTCAACCTGGCCATTCCCTATTTTGGGCATGTCGTTATAGGCAGATTTTTACAAACGTTTTCCAATCTTCTTAACCATTTTCAATCATTTTCAAAACACTTAACGTTTTTTTAAATCCTGAAAATAGCAGATTTACAAGCTCACAACACATTGCATGCTTACAACCCATAGCATCAGCTTGTAGATCTACTATTTTCACTATTCATCATACCACAAAGTATACCAGGGCTGTAAACAGAACTGGTCTACAGTTTCAGGAGATGTTGGATAGTGTTTGTACAAAAATATGTCTTTGCTTTTATGAGGAATTGCACAATAGTTTGAACAATTCACATATCCACTGGGTATCAGGTGTTTCTATGAAATGGACTGGATGTGCATGCATACTATTCATATGATATGCCAAATCATTTTTGGTTCTATTTGTGTGACTTAGTGTGACACATTCTGAGCTTGTAGAACGGCTATTTACACAGGATAAAAACAGGGCTTAAGTGGTTGAGTTTAAATTCCGTAGCTGTAGGCTACTACTACGGTGGGCAACAACCTCTTTTTGATCTACTGTCTATCGAGTTGATAAAAAAAACTACCATTATTAACCATTATTTTTGATGTGCATAAAACATGTCTCCCCTTACAGTTGGACTTTATCTTAACTGTAATAATTAATATTACATTATTGACATTTTTTTTTGTGTTTTATCAAATTACTGAAATGTTTTCCAGAACATTGACATGAGTAGACTATTTTGAAACCTTTTGGAATGTTAAATTATATGCTTGTTGATCAGGTTAGGTCCATATGTCACCAATACAGAGACACTACTAGCCTAAAATATTCCCCCCCTAAAGTACAACTGACTTAATGGGAGCCAAGAGGTCCCACTAACAGGATACTGGTTATGTAGGTAATGAGGCATTGTGCTAGCTTCCCTAGGAATGTGGAATACTAAAACCTTCGCCAAAAACTAGTTGCAATGCCAAATAAAACAAGACATACCAAGTCACCAGCTAAGGAACATTTCTCTCTAGCTCTGTGGTTCTCAAAGTGTGGTCTGGGAACCCCCATGGGTCCTTGAGGTGGTAACAGAAAATAGCACTTTAGCCCTATTGTATACATCACAAGCTCACGACGTGTCTGCTATTATAAATAAATAAATAAATCAACATTTTGAAAGATGTGGGCTCATTTTGGACATTTTTAACAACACAAATGGCCTCTTATGGCCTCTTCAACCAAATACATATCAATCTGAGGGTGCCTGACATGAACATGTTTCACTGATCTAGCTGTTCAGCTGTTGACACTTCTACTGCTTCCTCACTTTAGATTTCCGAAGAGGTCCTTATCAACACTAAAGTCCAACTGAGGAATGACAATGTAAAGCTGTACGACTGGAAAGTCAAGTAAGTATGGGGAGGAAACAGATGTCCAAAAAAATGTAACCATTTTAAGCTGAAGACACATTATTATAAATGTCTTGTAGTTTTGGTTGTATTTCCATTGGGTGAATGACAGAGAACAAGTAAAGTGGTATAGTATGTTTGAGGCTGCATTTAGGCCTCATTTTGATTGCTAGCTAGATAGAAATATGCTGTGCAATTGTACATTCTATCACAAATAAAACTGCTCATAGATGGACTTACAAATGTATTTATTTACCAGGGACAGTGCTAATTAATCAACATTTCAGTTTTCACATCCATGTAAATGAGCCAGCTAGAGTTTGCTGCTGAAATAACTATCAAAACAAAACAAACATACAGTATCAATACAATACAAGCCAAGTAAACAGAGTGCAGTTGACTAGAGAAGCTAAAGATTGACCTGGATATCGGCACCTGGACTGACTGGGTTACTATAGGCTAATCCAGGTCGCCTATTTTCCAATACTGAAAGTATAAAATAAGGCTAAAGTGGTAAAAACTTGACTTTGAGGCTAGAACAAATAATTTAGCTGGGGACCCCCTGGAACCCCCTCAAGGACCCCACTTTGATAACCATTGATATACTGTACTCTCTCCTTCTCCCAGGTATGAGAGTGAGCTGTCCATGCGTCAGTGTGTGGAGGCAGACATCGCTGCTCTGAAGATAGTTCAGGAAGAGCTGGCTGTGGGGAGATCCAGTGAGGAGCTACAGGATCTGGAGGAGGAGCTGAAGATACTGCACAAGCACCATGATGAGGTAAATGTTTGGAGGTTGAAGATCACGCATGAATACTCAAAGCCATGGGTCCTCAACGTTTTTCAGGCCAAGGACTCCTCAGCTGAGAGAGGAAGCAGTGACCTCCACTACATTGTCTACAATTGTGTTGCAAATTAAACCTTTTCATAGATTTCATAGATAGCTTCATTGATTATCATCAGTGTTGTGTAAATTAATGTATTTTGTTCATTTCAGACATTTAACCACATAAACCTTCAATACTTAGTTCTTCATTTGCTCCTTCCCCCCCTACACCAAACCTCTTTGCCGAAATCTTTTACAAGCTCACAATGCGAGACGTTGTGGGCTTGTAGATCTGCTATTTTTGGCTAATGTTCCCCTCAGAAGAGGGATGTACAAGTGGTGAAAGTAAAAAAGAAATAACATCCTAACACACAAAGATTTGGCGAACCCCTATAGTAGCTCTGAGGACCCCCTAGGGGTCCGGACCCCTGTTGAAGACCCCTGCTTAAAGCTGTTAGTTCTTATTCTCCTCTGATATTATGAACCATTGTACTTGACACTGGCCTGTCTCTGGCTCTTTTGACCCACAACAGTTTTCTTCTCTGTACAAAATGTCTATCCAATTGATGCAATATACTCGGGCATTATTAAAGGGATTGGTGTATCCCTATATTTTGGACATGTCATCATAGGCTAAATATGAAAAGGAAACATCCAAGTTGCTTTAAAGATATTGTAAAAAATATATCTTTTTTTAAAGTAATAAAAAAGAACAAAGAAATAGAGGCTTAAGTTTTAAGGCTTTTCACTATTTGTAGTATGACAAAGTCTATGGGGCTTAAGGGGGCACATTAACCTGCAGGCCTTTCCTTTCCTTTTTGCCATTTTGGTTGATATGGTGTCATTTATTTTTAAATAATCAATTAAACCAATTAATTTGGTTAACTTTTGCACCCCTACAATACTGTAAATCGTGTATGGTTCTCCAGGACATGCAGAGGCAGGGTGAGCTGGGATCCCAGGTGAAAGTGGACGTTCATGCTGCCCCTCAGGATGACCTGGCCAAGGTCATGGTATCAATGAGAGCACACTACGAGAAGGTCATCGACCAGAACCGCCTGGAAGTGGAGGCATGGTTCAAGACTAAGGTAGGCTACACTACACCAGTGGTTCCCTAACATCTTCATGTCAGGGACCCCCAAATGCATATGTATTTGGCCGCAAACCATCTGAAAATATTTTGTCCCAGGGACCCTCATAAAAGATTTGCGTTGTGAAAATAGCAGATCTGCAAGCTTGTAGATCGGCTATTTTTGAATAGCCAAAGTACAAAATAGGGTTAAAGCGGTTAAACCGTTTTTGCTGGGGACCCCCTGGAACCTACTCAAGGACCCCTGGGGTTCATCGGACCCCACATTGAGAACCAGGGCACTACACCACCACATTAAATCCTATTTCACTTTGTTAAAAGTCATCAGATCCTCCTGTTTGTCATAACGTGTGTTAAGCATCGTATTAACGTTGGTTTTCATCCACAGACCGACAAGCTGAACCAGGAAGTTGCTCAAAGAACTGTGATCCTCGATTTGTCTAAGAGTGAGATCATCACGGTCAGCCGTGAACTGCACAGTCTGGAGATCAAACTCCAGGCCGAGATCAGCAAGGTAAGACCCGGTTACAGGAGAATGGCTTGGTTCAATATCTCATGTCCTTCAACACAGCCATTTTGTTCATGTTTTTCATATGCATTTCGATTGCACAAGGAAAAAAACTATAACTATCTCATATCGGGTGCTCGTTACGGTTTTTGTTTCCACTGACTTCAGGGGAAACAGTTACCGTTGTGATGATGACAGGAAAAGGCGACTGACATTATCTGCTGACATTAATCCTGTTCCCGCCTCCCAGTAATGTTTTACAATCCATTTTATGATTCGTTTAATTATTGAAAAGGCCTTGCCAGGCCGAACCGTAAGCCTGAAAGGTACCAAAATTGAACGAGAACTCAGAACTGGACCCTTGGCAAATTGAAAGTCCTAAGTGCATGTTTTTCAACATTTGGCACCTAGAAAAGTGCTCTTATACAGTAACTTCCAATAATCCAGCCCCCTCTCTCCATCTATGAAACAGAAAGCTTGTCAGGTAAACGTCCTGGAAGAGACCAAGTGCGGATTTGCCAACCTGCTGACAGGTTACCAGAGACAGGTGTGTATCCTGGAGGAACAGCTAACCCTGCTCAGAGCTGACATGGAGAACCAGGCACAGGACAAGACCAAGCTGGAGATGGAGATCATTGAGTACAGGAGACTGCTCAACGCATACCTTGGAAACATGGTGGACAGGTACAAAATGGCAGCGGATTTATCTTCAACAAACAAATGCTGGTGTTAGTGAGCTTGGACTCAAGCGTTTGTATCAAGTTTCAATTTGAAGTTAATTAATATATATATATATATATATATATATATATATATATATATATATATATATATATGTATATATATATATATATATATACATACATATATATATGGGGGGCCAGAGACTATGACTATTTGGGGGACTTGGCATGGAAAAGTCTGGGAAACCCTGATGTCTTGTACCCATCCTTTGTTCCATTTGGTCTCTCTCGCTACAGAAACAAGAAAATCACGACCACCAAGACCACCGAGACCACCGAGACCATAGACAAGAAGGACGAGGATGGAAACCTAATCTCCACCGACAGCAAGACCAGCCGCAAAACCGTGGACATTCCTGATCAATGATTTTCTTAATCATTTGACCAGTGATGTGTCTGCATTATGTGGGCCCATTGGAAGCCTGATGTACTGCATTGTGTGTAAGCCTGATTCCTCAATAAAATCCACAGTGCCAGTGCTTCTTTCTTTCGTCTGAATTTGTTTATGAATGACCCTCAATAACGTATTGCAGTGGTTTTCAAACCTTTTTCGCCGAAGGCACATAAAAGGGCAAATTAAAATCTCAATACTGTAATCATATCTCTGCAAAACAGCTTATATACTGTATGTTGTCGCTCTTGGCACATTTATTAATGGCAATTAAAAAGTCTAACAAATTAAAGCAGCTCTATTATAACTTTCCCCTTCTACCCTAGATATATGAGTGCGTTATTTTAATATGTCTGGTATCCTCCCAGTCAAAACGAGTGCAAACTTCGCCCAGCCGGTACATCAGTAAGCCTCTTAAATGAGTGCAACCACTCATTGAAATACTAATTATGTCAATAACAATAACTGATGTATGGAATAAATGCATGAAGGCAAATGTTACGCAGATTTCGCACAAGAAGAAAGAGACGCAGAGAAGTAAAACTTAAGTAAAAGTATCAACACCCTATAGTAGAAATAGTCTGTTACAAGTACAAGTGGTTCTACCGAACTCTGCACTGCACACTTTACGGCTCATCAGCAACACTTACGCCAAGTTTGATGTCGATTGGTCGGACGGTGCCCGAGTTATGGCCGGGACACACAGACAGACAGACTAACAGTCACACACAAGCACACACGCACGCATGCACGCACACACACACAGACTTTGTTAATGTATAGATGCTGTGAAGTTCCAGAGAGAGGAGGTGGTAGTGGGGTGTTGAGGTTAAGCAGGTTTCCATGTACTGTATAGAATGTGTGTCAGCAGTGTTTAGCTGGGAGGGAATTCGTCAAAAATCATCAAGATTGTGCAATTGGTGACAAGCTTTAGATTGTTGGCATGGTGTTAGGTATGGGCATAAGGTTTGCTAAATAACATACAAACAATGATGGCACATATTCCCTCTCAGCTTCACGCATTTTAAGCTCCCGCCATCTTGAAAATGATGCCTTTCCAGAAGTTCAATTTTCCTAAATTTTAGTTGGTTATTTAGCATACCCAATAATAATAATAATAATAATAAACGTTATTTATATAGCACCTTTCATGACATAAATGCAGCGCAAAGTGCTTTACAGAACAAAACAAAAACAAACAAAAAAAAGTATAAAATACACAATAAAACAGTGACAAAAAACACTGGCATAAAATTAATGGCTAAAACAATACATACCAGGCAGTGAGCAAAATAGTAAAGACATGAATAACAACACAGAGATTTAGAAGAGAAAAAACTAAAACTAAAAGCAAGAGTGAAGAAATATGTCTTGAGCTGTGCTTTAAAACTGTCCACAGAGGGTGACTGTCTTATGTGTAATGGGAGTTTATTCCAAGCCGTCGGACCGTAGAAGCAGAATGCTGCTTCACCGCGTTTTTTATATGACATTTCAGGCACTTCGAGTAGGCCTGCGCTAGAAGACCTGAGGGGGCGGTTTGGAGCGTATTTAGGGAGGAGGTCATAGAGGTAAGAAGGTGCCAGACCATTGAGAGCTTTATAAACAAGTAAAATAATTGTAAAATCGATCCTAAAAACAACTGGGAGCCAATGTGCTGCTAAAACAGGAGTAATATGTTCTCTCATCTTAGTTTTAGTTAAAACTCTGGCTGCCGCATTTTAGTGCAACTAGTTTTTTTTAACTAGTTGTAGTCTGTCGGTTGTTTTCTTTGGCATGCCAGAAAAAACTGCATTACAGTAATCAAGTCGAGAGAACACAAAAGCGTGGATCAACGTTTTTGCATCGTCCAACGACAGATAGGCTCTAATTCGTGCAATATTTCTCAGATGGAAGAAGGCAATCTTGATAACAAGACAAATATGTGTATTAAAATTCAAAATCGGAATCAATAATAACCCCCAGGTTCTTGACTGTAGTGTCACTTCCTACAGTCATGTTACCAAGCCTACTTGTTATTACTACTCTGCTCGCTAGAGCCAATTATGAGAATTTCTGTTTTATCCTCATTTAGTTTGAGAAAGTTCTCACTCATCCAGCATTTGATGCTGGACAGACAGGTCAACAACGGGTCCAGAGCACTGGGGTCATCTGGGGCTACAGAAAGGTACAGCTGGGTATCGTCAGCATTGAAATGGAAATTCACTCCGTGTTTGGAAATAAGTTCTCCCAGCGGCAGTATATACAGGGAAAATAATAGTGGACCAAGAATTGAGCCCTGCGGAACACCAGAGCAGATGTCGTGCTTGTCCGAGACAGAGTCAGCTAAGTTGACAAAATAGCTTCTGCCTGTTAAGTAAGAATGAAACCATGACAGGGCAGTGCCCGACAGACCTATCCAGTACTCCAGACGTTGTATTATAATGGTGTGATCGATCGTATCAAACGCAGTGGCTAGATCAAGGAGTAAGAGTACGGATACGTTATTATTGTCAGCGGACACCCTAAGATCGTTGATAACTTTTACTAGTGCTGTTTCTGTACTGTGCCCTTTCCTAAAGCCGGATTGGAATTTGTTATGGATCCTGTTGTTCTGTAGAAATACCTCTAACTGATGGAAGAACATTTTTTCTAGGACCTTGCCCAGAAAAGGCAGATTAGAAATGTGTCTATAGTTACCCAGCACAGAGGGATCGAGGTTGTGCTTCTTGAGCAAGGGCCTAACTACAGCTGTTTTAAGTAAGTCTGGAAAGACACCTGATTGTAAGGAGCTGTTGACAATTTTTAGGATGTCACCAATCACACTGTCCAGGACTTCTTTAAGAAAGGGGGTGGGGATTGCATCCAGAGAACAGGAGGATGATGTCATCTGTGATATTGTTTTGCGGAGTTCCTCATCACCGATTTCACAAAATGAGGTCAGGCTACCCCTGCTGTGATTTACGCTACTACACCTGGCAGTATTAGCCGCATTTGTAGTTAGGGAGTTCATAATACTAGCTCGAATGCCAATCATTTTGTTGTCAAAAAAGGATGCAAACTCATTACACTTATCCTTAGACACGGGGAGCGACTGCTTATAGGACTGGGGGGGGTCAAGAGACGATCAATGGTAGAAAATAAAACTCTGGCATTGTTTTTGTTCTCATTGATAACGCCAGAAAAGTATGCCTGCCTAGCCAAACACAGGGCTTTGTTATACACAGCTGTTGATTTTTTGAAAATATCCAGGTGGATAGTGAGTTTATTTTTCCTCCAGACTCGCTCGGCTCTACGACATTCTTTTTTTAGTGACCGCATATGCTCGTTGATCCAGGGTGTTACTCTGGAGTTATGTTTCTTTTTGGACTTCAAAGGGGCCACTATATTGAGAGTTGACTCTAATTTATGATTAAAATGTTGAATCATAACATTCACTGAGGGCAGTATCAGACAGGGGGGTGCACATGCCAGATGAAGGGGAAACTCGTTGGCTGCAGATGGACTAAAAAAAAACGTCTTTTTATATTATACTCAGTATTGTTTTTTGCTAGGTCAGAAACAGTCATATTAAAACACACCACATGGTGGTCTGATAGCTCAAGCCTATCAATAATCCTGTCAACAGTGATGCATTTAGCACACACTCTTAATCCAGAGCGACTTAAGCAGTAAGCAAGGTAAACACGAGGTAATACATTAAATGCATAGAAATAGTAATCTAGTATCATAGGTAAACCAACTAGAAAGTACTGTTCCTGAAGAAACAGTGTGGGATCGCTAAGAATGTTGATGGTATTGAGTACTGATATTGTTAGTAGAGTTGAAAGGTTTAAAGTTCTAAAAGTTTGAAAAGTTTTAAAGGTTCTAAAGGTTCTAAAGGTTTGAAAGGTGTGAAAGGTTTGAAAGGTTCTAAAGGTTTAAGAGGTTCTAAAGGTTTAAGAGGTTCTAAAGGTTTAAGAGGTTCCAAAGGTTTGAAAGGTTTGAAAGGTCTGAAAGGTCTGAAAGGTTCTAAAGGTTTGAAAGGTTTGAAAGGTTTGAAAGGTTCTAAAGGTTCAAAAGGTTCAAAAGGTTTTAAAGGTCTACGGTTCTAAAGGTTTTTCGGTGTTGACTAGTGTAAAATGTAGTTTTCTAGGGTAAACTGTGGTTGCTAGGGTCTGATAGCCGGTTGCTAGGTTCTAATAGGTGGTTGCTAGGGTCTAATTGGTGGTTGCTAGGGTAAAACACGTGGTTGCTAGGGTCTAATAAGCGGTTGCTAGGGTCCAATAGGGGGTTGCTAAGGTCTAATATGCAGTCTATGTGGTCTAATATGCGGTTACTATGGTAAAACAGGTGGTTGCTAGGGTAAAACGGTGGTCGCTAGGGTCTAATCGGTGGTTGCTAGGGTATAATAGGTGGTTGCTATGGTCTAATATGGTGTTGCTAGGGTCTAATAAGCAGTTGCTAGGCTCCACTGTAGCTAAATAGGATTTCCCCATTGAAATGAATGGGATTTTTTGCAGTAAAAAGTGAAATATCTCTAAAAGTACAAATTATTTCAAAAATTCAAATGGTAACTAATATGTCCTAAGTAGGCTGAACGTTATAGAGTTGGAACGGAGTTTCTAGCTAAAATTATGAATTTCCCCATTGAAATGAATGGGATTTTTTTTGCAGTAAAAAGTGAAATATCTCTAAAAGTACAAATTATTTCAAAAATAAAAATAATAGCCGACATGTCCTGAGTAGGCCGAACGTTGAAGAGTTGGAACGGAGTTTGTAGCTAAAAGTATGAAGGACTAGTTAGGTGCCAAAAAACGGGCGGAATAAATATATAACTAGAAAAAGTGCTCCTCGGAGCACAAGTCTCCGCCAGGTCAGGTAGGTTATTATGGCCTCCTGGTGGCGCTATAATAGGCCAATGTGAAAAGGGTGCCATTTCTTCTTAGGCCTTGCACGTTAATAGGACACTGCATTCATGAGTTGAGGCATTTTGTTCCAAAAATGTGGTTTGCTAAATTAGACCAGCTGGTGGCGCTATAACAGGCCAATGTGAAAAGGGTGGCATTTCTTCTCCGGCCTAGGGGGAATTTGTGTGCAAAATTTCACAGAAATCGCACACTGTGTTCATGATTTGAGGAATTTTGTTCAAAACGGACCTATCCTGCAAACTTTAGAAGCCAATGTTAGCCAAGTAGGATAGAATATGAAGTATCGGACACATCCATCTTGATTACATGACTATAGAGAGACTGTGTACTGATTTGGGTGATTTTTGAACAGAATCTGAAGGAGTAAGAGAAAAAAATGTGTTTTTCAAAACTCAGCCTCCTGGTGGCGCTCTAAAAGGCATATGTGAAAAATGCACGGCAAAGGTTTTTCCTTGGCCTCTAAGGAGTGTGCATGCGAAGTTGCACGCAGATCGGTGCTGTTATAGCTAAAAACGTGAATCGGCCTGTTATAGCGCCACCATGAGGCTGATTTGAAAGTTTTCAAGTGCCATTTCTTCCTGGGCCAAGTGGGAATGTATGTGGAAAATTGCACGGGAAGTGCATGCTGCGTTCATGATTTGAGGCATTTTGTTCAAAATGAACCAATCCTTTTAACTTTGGAAGCCAATCTTAGCCAATCAGGATGGAATATGGAAAATCGGACAGATCCGTGTTGATCACATGACTATAGAGATACTGTGTACCGATTTGTGTGTTATTTGGAGAAAATCTGTAGGAGTAACATAAAAAAATGTGTTTTGCAAAAGTCGGCCTCATGGTGGCGCTATGATAGGCTGATCTGAAAAATGTGGGGCAGAGGTTCTGCTGTGGCATCCAGGGAGTGTGTGTGTGCAGTTTCACAGCGACAGGGCCAACGGTGGCGGAGATTAGCTGTTAACAGACAGAAGGACGGACACACACACACACGGACGGACGGAGGGTAAAACATACTCTCTCGCCATGCCTATCGGCCTGGCGGAGACAATAATAATAAATAGTGGCAATAACATTAGTGTGATCGCTTTAGCGATCCCACAATAACCTATTATTTAGGGGAAGGGGGTAGTACTGGCAAGAACTTCCAATCTACTTTCACCACTGTATACATGTCCAGTACTGTTCAGCAGTGATGGAAGAAGTACTCACATGTTTTACTTAAGTAAATGTATCATTGACCTATAGTAGAAACACAAGTTACAAGTCGCGTATTAAAATTTACTTGCTTATAATTACAAAGGTATTGGCATCAAAATACACTTAAAGTACCAAAAGTAAAAGTACTCAACATGTAGAATGTCCATTCACAAGTTTTAAAATGCATAAAATGTATAAAAATCATTCGAAAATGGCAGATCTACAAGCTCACAACGTGTCGCCAAGCGATGCGTTGATGATATAGGTGGGTCTGAAGCGGTTTCATAATAATAATCAAAGTAACTAGTAACTAAAGTTTTCAAATAATTATAGTGGAGTAAAAGTACAATATTTGTCTTTGAGATGTAGTGGAGTAGAAGCAAAATTATTGAAAATTGGAAATACTCCAGTAAAGTGAAACTACCTCAAAATTGTATTTAAGTATAGTACTTGAGTAAATGCACTTACTACTTACTTACTTTCCACCACTGCTGTTCAGTACTCTGTTCACTAAAAAAATAGTGTACAGAGATGCATTTAGGAACCAAGTGGAATGTACCGCTGACCTGACCTGACCACTTAAGCATGAGACTGGAATGCTGCTCAGTCCAGCGTTGATGACATGGAGTCTGGAATCTAGATGGGTGACATTTGGAAGAATAGACTTTAGGTCAACATGTTTTTTAAGTTCCTTCCTTTTGTGTAAGATCAGAGTAAGAAAGTCAGTCTGTGAACTTAAAAAAGATCCAATACGGTTCAGTTAAGTTAAAAAGCCTTTATTTATCCATGGCTTACCGGTAGTTGCTACTGTATAAGCAAAGAACAAAAAAGGGAAACGCAGGTGACCTACGTGTTTCATCAGGGACCACAGGTTATGACAGACACATCACGTCATTTTATAGCAACCACAAACTGTCAATTATTAAATCATCTTTAGACTACACCAAGATCAAATTACAAAAAATACTAAGTATACACATATTCACATTTCAAATCCCTCATTGTCCACACTCATGTCCAAGTTTCTGGTAGTGTACGACAAATAACAATAAGAAGTAACTAGATGGCAATGAAATCTGAGCGAAAGGGGCATATAACAACCCCAAAATGGGAGATGACCACAATATACAGAGTCATTGCCATACAGTGGGAAATGACCACAATGCATATAGTGGATATATATAACACATGAGTCCATTAGAGAAAGGGAGAGAAATCTATCTCATCATCACTTATATTCAAATGGTGGGGGGATCACTGTACAGTTAAGACGAGTATGTGATGGTTGAATGAGGATCTACTTATACAACCTGTATATCTGGTCAAGAGGAATCTCCTGAAAGGCAGCTTAGAATATGATAAGCCAACTGAGAAATACCGTCTATATCCTTAGGCCACACGATTGATGACCACTATGGTTAAACTAATGGACCTCATGTGATAATGACACAGTTACATTGCAGGCCATTTTACCTGCTGGACCTGTGCTGATTAGCATAAACCAGTTATTTGGTATTCTAAATGTTCCGACACACTGCCCGCCCCTCCCTCCTTTTGCACTATAAAAGGTACTGGTGTCAAACCAGTGCTTCACTCAGCCTTCTCCTCTCCATCCAGAGCATAACCGCCACCAACCAGCTGAACTTCAGTCAACCATGTCTTCTTTCTGTGTGATCTGCAGCTCTCCCATGATGAAGTCTCTGCCATGTGGCATGTGCGGTCATGTTGGCTCCAAGAGAGCCGGCAGCATGTACGGCGGAGCAGGAGGTTTTGGCGTCCGCATCTCCCAGGCTGCATCCGGCTGCGTTGAGGTTTCTGACCAGTATGGCGTTGGCTACATCAACGACAACAAGAAGGCCACCATGAAGAACCTCAACAACCGCCTGGAGATCTACCTGGACACGGTGCGCAGCCTGAAGACGACCAATGACGAGCTGGAGAAGAAGATCAATGAGAAGAAGGTCAAGCGCACCGAGACGCACCTCAAGGCCTTCGAAGTTAAGATTCACGGCTATCAGAAAAAGGTGAGAACAGAGCTTCAATTGAGTTAGTGCTGTAGCAAGGTAGGTTTTCAGAACTGGTCACACTCGATTCTTTACTTTCAACCTGGCCATTCCCTATTTTGGGCATGTCGTTATAGGCAGATTTTTACAAACGTTTTCCAATCTTCTTAACCATTTTCAATCATTTTCAAAACACTTAACGTTTTTTTAAATCCTGAAAATAGCAGATTTACAAGCTCACAACACATTGCATGCTTACAACCCATAGCATCAGCTTGTAGATCTACTATTTTCACTATTCATCATACCACAAAGTATACCAGGGCTGTAAACAGAACTGGTCTACAGTTTCAGGAGATGTTGGATAGTGTTTGTACAAAAATATGTCTTTGCTTTTATGAGGAATTGCACAATAGTTTGAACAATTCACATATCCACTGGGTATCAGGTGTTTCTATGAAATGGACTGGATGTGCATGCATACTATTCATATGATATGCCAAATCATTTTTGGTTCTATTTGTGTGACTTAGTGTGACACATTCTGAGCTTGTAGAACGGCTATTTACACAGGATAAAAACAGGGCTTAAGTGGTTGAGTTTAAATTCCGTAGCTGTAGGCTACTACTACGGTGGGCAACAACCTCTTTTTGATCTACTGTCTATCGAGTTGATAAAAAAAACTACCATTATTAACCATTATTTTTGATGTGCATAAAACATGTCTCCCCTTACAGTTGGACTTTATCTTAACTGTAATAATTAATATTACATTATTGACATTTTTTTTTGTGTTTTATCAAATTACTGAAATGTTTTCCAGAACATTGACATGAGTAGACTATTTTGAAACCTTTTGGAATGTTAAATTATATGCTTGTTGATCAGGTTAGGTCCATATGTCACCAATACAGAGACACTACTAGCCTAAAATATTCCCCCCCTAAAGTACAACTGACTTAATGGGAGCCAAGAGGTCCCACTAACAGGATACTGGTTATGTAGGTAATGAGGCATTGTGCTAGCTTCCCTAGGAATGTGGAATACTAAAACCTTCGCCAAAAACTAGTTGCAATGCCAAATAAAACAAGACATACCAAGTCACCAGCTAAGGAACATTTCTCTCTAGCTCTGTGGTTCTCAAAGTGTGGTCTGGGAACCCCCATGGGTCCTTGAGGTGGTAACAGAAAATAGCACTTTAGCCCTATTGTATACATCACAAGCTCACGACGTGTCTGCTATTATAAATAAATAAATAAATCAACATTTTGAAAGATGTGGGCTCATTTTGGACATTTTTAACAACACAAATGGCCTCTTATGGCCTCTTCAACCAAATACATATCAATCTGAGGGTGCCTGACATGAACATGTTTCACTGATCTAGCTGTTCAGCTGTTGACACTTCTACTGCTTCCTCACTTTAGATTTCCGAAGAGGTCCTTATCAACACTAAAGTCCAACTGAGGAATGACAATGTAAAGCTGTACGACTGGAAAGTCAAGTAAGTATGGGGAGGAAACAGATGTCCAAAAAAATGTAACCATTTTAAGCTGAAGACACATTATTATAAATGTCTTGTAGTTTTGGTTGTATTTCCATTGGGTGAATGACAGAGAACAAGTAAAGTGGTATAGTATGTTTGAGGCTGCATTTAGGCCTCATTTTGATTGCTAGCTAGATAGAAATATGCTGTGCAATTGTACATTCTATCACAAATAAAACTGCTCATAGATGGACTTACAAATGTATTTATTTACCAGGGACAGTGCTAATTAATCAACATTTCAGTTTTCACATCCATGTAAATGAGCCAGCTAGAGTTTGCTGCTGAAATAACTATCAAAACAAAACAAACATACAGTATCAATACAATACAAGCCAAGTAAACAGAGTGCAGTTGACTAGAGAAGCTAAAGATTGACCTGGATATCGGCACCTGGACTGACTGGGTTACTATAGGCTAATCCAGGTCGCCTATTTTCCAATACTGAAAGTATAAAATAAGGCTAAAGTGGTAAAAACTTGACTTTGAGGCTAGAACAAATAATTTAGCTGGGGACCCCCTGGAACCCCCTCAAGGACCCCACTTTGATAACCATTGATATACTGTACTCTCTCCTTCTCCCAGGTATGAGAGTGAGCTGTCCATGCGTCAGTGTGTGGAGGCAGACATCGCTGCTCTGAAGATAGTTCAGGAAGAGCTGGCTGTGGGGAGATCCAGTGAGGAGCTACAGGATCTGGAGGAGGAGCTGAAGATACTGCACAAGCACCATGATGAGGTAAATGTTTGGAGGTTGAAGATCACGCATGAATACTCAAAGCCATGGGTCCTCAACGTTTTTCAGGCCAAGGACTCCTCAGCTGAGAGAGGAAGCAGTGACCTCCACTACATTGTCTACAATTGTGTTGCAAATTAAACCTTTTCATAGATTTCATAGATAGCTTCATTGATTATCATCAGTGTTGTGTAAATTAATGTATTTTGTTCATTTCAGACATTTAACCACATAAACCTTCAATACTTAGTTCTTCATTTGCTCCTTCCCCCCCTACACCAAACCTCTTTGCCGAAATCTTTTACAAGCTCACAATGCGAGACGTTGTGGGCTTGTAGATCTGCTATTTTTGGCTAATGTTCCCCTCAGAAGAGGGATGTACAAGTGGTGAAAGTAAAAAAGAAATAACATCCTAACACACAAAGATTTGGCGAACCCCTATAGTAGCTCTGAGGACCCCCTAGGGGTCCGGACCCCTGTTGAAGACCCCTGCTTAAAGCTGTTAGTTCTTATTCTCCTCTGATATTATGAACCATTGTACTTGACACTGGCCTGTCTCTGGCTCTTTTGACCCACAACAGTTTTCTTCTCTGTACAAAATGTCTATCCAATTGATGCAATATACTCGGGCATTATTAAAGGGATTGGTGTATCCCTATATTTTGGACATGTCATCATAGGCTAAATATGAAAAGGAAACATCCAAGTTGCTTTAAAGATATTGTAAAAAATATATCTTTTTTTAAAGTAATAAAAAAGAACAAAGAAATAGAGGCTTAAGTTTTAAGGCTTTTCACTATTTGTAGTATGACAAAGTCTATGGGGCTTAAGGGGGCACATTAACCTGCAGGCCTTTCCTTTCCTTTTTGCCATTTTGGTTGATATGGTGTCATTTATTTTTAAATAATCAATTAAACCAATTAATTTGGTTAACTTTTGCACCCCTACAATACTGTAAATCGTGTATGGTTCTCCAGGACATGCAGAGGCAGGGTGAGCTGGGATCCCAGGTGAAAGTGGACGTTCATGCTGCCCCTCAGGATGACCTGGCCAAGGTCATGGTATCAATGAGAGCACACTACGAGAAGGTCATCGACCAGAACCGCCTGGAAGTGGAGGCATGGTTCAAGACTAAGGTAGGCTACACTACACCAGTGGTTCCCTAACATCTTCATGTCAGGGACCCCCAAATGCATATGTATTTGGCCGCAAACCATCTGAAAATATTTTGTCCCAGGGACCCTCATAAAAGATTTGCGTTGTGAAAATAGCAGATCTGCAAGCTTGTAGATCGGCTATTTTTGAATAGCCAAAGTACAAAATAGGGTTAAAGCGGTTAAACCGTTTTTGCTGGGGACCCCCTGGAACCTACTCAAGGACCCCTGGGGTTCATCGGACCCCACATTGAGAACCAGGGCACTACACCACCACATTAAATCCTATTTCACTTTGTTAAAAGTCATCAGATCCTCCTGTTTGTCATAACGTGTGTTAAGCATCGTATTAACGTTGGTTTTCATCCACAGACCGACAAGCTGAACCAGGAAGTTGCTCAAAGAACTGTGATCCTCGATTTGTCTAAGAGTGAGATCATCACGGTCAGCCGTGAACTGCACAGTCTGGAGATCAAACTCCAGGCCGAGATCAGCAAGGTAAGACCCGGTTACAGGAGAATGGCTTGGTTCAATATCTCATGTCCTTCAACACAGCCATTTTGTTCATGTTTTTCATATGCATTTCGATTGCACAAGGAAAAAAACTATAACTATCTCATATCGGGTGCTCGTTACGGTTTTTGTTTCCACTGACTTCAGGGGAAACAGTTACCGTTGTGATGATGACAGGAAAAGGCGACTGACATTATCTGCTGACATTAATCCTGTTCCCGCCTCCCAGTAATGTTTTACAATCCATTTTATGATTCGTTTAATTATTGAAAAGGCCTTGCCAGGCCGAACCGTAAGCCTGAAAGGTACCAAAATTGAACGAGAACTCAGAACTGGACCCTTGGCAAATTGAAAGTCCTAAGTGCATGTTTTTCAACATTTGGCACCTAGAAAAGTGCTCTTATACAGTAACTTCCAATAATCCAGCCCCCTCTCTCCATCTATGAAACAGAAAGCTTGTCAGGTAAACGTCCTGGAAGAGACCAAGTGCGGATTTGCCAACCTGCTGACAGGTTACCAGAGACAGGTGTGTATCCTGGAGGAACAGCTAACCCTGCTCAGAGCTGACATGGAGAACCAGGCACAGGACAAGACCAAGCTGGAGATGGAGATCATTGAGTACAGGAGACTGCTCAACGCATACCTTGGAAACATGGTGGACAGGTACAAAATGGCAGCGGATTTATCTTCAACAAACAAATGCTGGCGTTAGTGAGCTTGGACTCAAGCGTTTGTATCAAGTTTCAATTTGAAGTTAATTAATATATATATATATATATATATATATATATATATATATATATATATATATATATATATATATATATATATATATATATATATATATATATATATATATATACATACATACATATATATATGGGGGGCCAGAGACTATGACTATTTGGGGGACTTGGCATGGAAAAGTCTGGGAAACCCTGATGTCTTGTACCCATCCTTTGTTCCATTTGGTCTCTCTCGCTACAGAAACAAGAAAATCACGACCACCAAGACCACCGAGACCACCGAGACCATAGACAAGAAGGACGAGGATGGAAACCTAATCTCCACCGACAGCAAGACCAGCCGCAAAACCGTGGACATTCCTGATCAATAATTTTCTTAATCATTTGACCAGTGATGTGTCTGCATTATGTGGGCCCATTGGAAGCCTGATGTACTGCATTGTGTGTAAGCCTGATTCCTCAATAAAATCCACAGTGCCAGTGCTTCTTTCTTTCGTCTGAATTTGTTTATGAATGACCCTCAATAACGTATTGCAGTGGTTTTCAAACCTTTTTCGCCGAAGGCACATAAAAGGGCAAATTAAAATCTCAATACTGTAATCATATCTCTGCAAAACAGCTTATATACTGTATGTTGTCGCTCTTGGCACATTTATTAATGGCAATTAAAAAGTCTAACAAATTAAAGCAGCTCTATTATAACTTTCCCCTTCTACCCTAGATATATGAGTGCGTTATTTTAATATGTCTGGTATCCTCCCAGTCAAAACGAGTGCAAACTTCGCCCAGCCGGTACATCAGTAAGCCTCTTAAATGAGTGCAACCACTCATTGAAATACTAATTATGTCAATAACAATAACTGATGTATGGAATAAATGCATGAAGGCAAATGTTACGCAGATTTCGCACAAGAAGAAAGAGACGCAGAGAAGTAAAACTTAAGTAAAAGTATCAACACCCTATAGTAGAAATAGTCTGTTACAAGTACAAGTGGTTCTACCGAACTCTGCACTGCACACTTTACGGCTCATCAGCAACACTTACGCCAAGTTTGATGTCGATTGGTCGGACGGTGCCCGAGTTATGGCCGGGACACACAGACAGACAGACTAACAGTCACACACAAGCACACACGCACGCATGCACGCACACACACACAGACTTTGTTAATGTATAGATGCTGTGAAGTTCCAGAGAGAGGAGGTGGTAGTGGGGTGTTGAGGTTAAGCAGGTTTCCATGTACTGTATAGAATGTGTGTCAGCAGTGTTTAGCTGGGAGGGAATTCGTCAAAAATCATCAAGATTGTGCAATTGGTGACAAGCTTTAGATTGTTGGCATGGTGTTAGGTATGGGCATAAGGTTTGCTAAATAACATACAAACAATGATGGCACATATTCCCTCTCAGCTTCACGCATTTTAAGCTCCCGCCATCTTGAAAATGATGCCTTTCCAGAAGTTCAATTTTCCTAAATTTTAGTTGGTTATTTAGCATACCCAATAATAATAATAATAATAATAAACGTTATTTATATAGCACCTTTCATGACATAAATGCAGCGCAAAGTGCTTTACAGAACAAAACAAAAACAAACAAAAAAAAGTATAAAATACACAATAAAACAGTGACAAAAAACACTGGCATAAAATTAATGGCTAAAACAATACATACCAGGCAGTGAGGCAGTGAGCAAAATAGTAAAGACATGAATAACAACACAGAGATTTAGAAGAGAAAAAACTAAAACTAAAAGCAAGAGTGAAGAAATATGTCTTGAGCTGTGCTTTAAAACTGTCCACAGAGGGTGACTGTCTTATGTGTAATGGGAGTTTATTCCAAGCCGTCGGACCGTAGAAGCAGAATGCTGCTTCACCGCGTTTTTTATATGACATTTCAGGCACTTCGAGTAGGCCTGCGCTAGAAGACCTGAGGGGGCGGTTTGGAGCGTATTTAGGGAGGAGGTCATAGAGGTAAGAAGGTGCCAGACCATTGAGAGCTTTATAAACAAGTAAAATAATTGTAAAATCGATCCTAAAAACAACTGGGAGCCAATGTGCTGCTAAAACAGGAGTAATATGTTCTCTCATCTTAGTTTTAGTTAAAACTCTGGCTGCCGCATTTTAGTGCAACTAGTTTTTTTTAACTAGTTGTAGTCTGTCGGTTGTTTTCTTTGGCATGCCAGAAAAAACTGCATTACAGTAATCAAGTCGAGAGAACACAAAAGCGTGGATCAACGTTTTTGCATCGTCCAACGACAGATAGGCTCTAATTCGTGCAATATTTCTCAGATGGAAGAAGGCAATCTTGATAACAAGACAAATATGTGTATTAAAATTCAAAATCGGAATCAATAATAACCCCCAGGTTCTTGACTGTAGTGTCACTTCCTACAGTCATGTTACCAAGCCTACTTGTTATTACTACTCTGCTCGCTAGAGCCAATTATGAGAATTTCTGTTTTATCCTCATTTAGTTTGAGAAAGTTCTCACTCATCCAGCATTTGATGCTGGACAGACAGGTCAACAACGGGTCCAGAGCACTGGGGTCATCTGGGGCTACAGAAAGGTACAGCTGGGTATCGTCAGCATTGAAATGGAAATTCACTCCGTGTTTGGAAATAAGTTCTCCCAGCGGCAGTATATACAGGGAAAATAATAGTGGACCAAGAATTGAGCCCTGCGGAACACCAGAGCAGATGTCGTGCTTGTCCGAGACAGAGTCAGCTAAGTTGACAAAATAGCTTCTGCCTGTTAAGTAAGAATGAAACCATGACAGGGCAGTGCCCGACAGACCTATCCAGTACTCCAGACGTTGTATTATAATGGTGTGATCGATCGTATCTGTTCTGCCCCCACATGTTTATTTTCTATGACACCTAGTGGTGAAATGTTGTATTGCATTTAGTGCTTTGCTTTTTGTGTAAGTCCCTTTTGGCCCTCCTGTCTTGCCATAGCTAGCTCAGAGTGTGTGTGTTTCAGACAACACATGCCAAACAATTGAGAGCACAAAAATACAAGCTGCAGCCTCCAAGCTTTCTTCCTTTGTTTTGTGGACTTTGAAGGTCTAATCCTGTAAGTTTACTTTGAAAATAATATGCAAATGTATACTTTGATTTATTATTTGTGCATTTTCAGTTTTAGACTGCTTTACTGTGATTTTCATGTTTACTGTTGGAAGCTAATTACTAGAAGCATAACACTAACAATGTTAGCCTAGATGTCAAGTAGGTCTCTTAACAGGCTACAAATGTTTTCATTTTGTCTTATGCAGTAGATATGTGCAAAATGTATGCTGAATGTAAGTTGTATTTTTTTGTTTTATGTTCACAGTTTTACAAATATATTGGATCCTTCACTAAAAGGACTAAACTGCACTCCAGTCTCCTGGGTCTGTCTTTTTCATGGATTAATATAATGTTAGCTATCTGCTAAGCTGACAAACAGAAAGCAAGAGCAGAATAGTAAAAAGGATTAACATTCAGTCTGCTTTCAACGGAAAGTGAGCCATTAACACTGCAGACCAGAAAGGCATCTCATCTTAGATTCAACAATCTATCATGGATGAACAAAAACATAAACCAGACAATCGACAAGCACATTCTGAACACTCCAGTCGTTCCAGTCGCTCTGGCAGCTCTAGCCATGCCTCATCACACAGTTCTGCTGCTATCAGAGCAAGAGCCAAAGCGGAAGCTGCAAGAGTCAAGGCTACTTTTGCTCAAAGACAAGCAGACATGCTAATCCAGCAGGCACGGATTCAAGCTGAAGAATCAAAGAAAAGAGCGGAGTTTGAAGCGGAACAGCAATGTAGAGCAGTTGAATTACAGGCTAACCTTGATGCGCTGAAGGTTCAGGGTGATGCTGAAGCAGCATGCGCAGAGGCTGAAATCTTAGAAGCTTATGAAGGAGAGTGTGGAGAACCTACAAAGCAAAATGTGACAAGATTGGCTTCATACCCCTCACAGCAACGCACTAGTGAATATGTGCAACAACATTCTGTAGACCATGGTCAGCAACAACTCCAACACCAGGAGCAAGAACCTGTTTCTTCACCAAAGCACCAGCAGAACATGGACAACGGTGATACGGATAATTGCGGTGACTCGTTCCACTCGTTGCATGAATTGCCAGCTGAACGCCAGAGCAAGCCCAAAGCCTACAGCCAGCCAAACCCTGTGAACCCTTTGAACGTAAGGCGTACCCAGCAGCTCCACTTCGCACCCTCTCAAGGTGCAACCAACTTCACACCTTCTCAAGGTGCAACCAACTTCATGCCCGCTAGATTGCCCTCACATGATCAATCAGGAACGTCAGACTTAGCCAAATACCTTATTCGCAAAGAAATGGTTAGCTCTGGACTCCTGAAGTTTGACGATAGACCAGAGAACTACTGGGCATGGAAGGCTTCCTTTATCAACTCCACTAGTGACTTGAACCTCAGCTCCAGAGAGGAGCTAGATTTACTGTCCAAGTGGCTGGGACCAAAGTCTGCAGAGCTGGCCAAACGAATCCGTTCAGTCCACATCAATGACGCCACAGAAGGGCTCCTAATGGTGTGGAAGAGGCTGGAGGAATGCTACGGATCAGCTGAAATGATTGAAAATGCCTTGTTGATGAGGTTAGAGGAGTTTCCAAAGATTGCAAATAAAGATAACCAAAAGCTGCAGGAACTAGGAGACCTATTGCTAGAGCTCGAGGCAGCCAGAAAAGATGGATTCTTACCTGGACTTTCTTACCTCAACACACCCCGGGGAGTCAATCCCATCGCACAGAAGCTCCCTTATAACCTTGTGGAGAAATGGATCTCAGTTGGCTCGAGGTATAAGGAAGACTTTCGGGTTCAATATCCTCCTTTTCACATCTTTGTACAGTTCATCCAAGACCAAGCAAGGATACGAAATGACCCCAGCTTTTCTGAACTTACCATGAGTGGTTCAAACAGGACAGATAAAACAGAGAAACAATCTGTCTTCACCAGGAAAACTGAGGTTTCCACAGACGGTGCAGACAAACAAAACAAGGACGAGAAAAGGGTTGAGGATCCAGACAGAATGTGTCCTTTACATAATAAGCCCCATCCTCTAAGAAAATGCCATGGCTTCCGCAGAAAGACCTTAGAGGAGCGGAAAGCTTACCTCAGAGAGAAACACATCTGTTTCAAGTGTTGCGCCTCATCAAGTCACATCGCCAAGGACTGTGCTAAAACTGTGCAGTGCAAAGAATGCAACAGTAATGGACACCCAACTGCGCTACACCCAGGGCCAGCAGTATGGAATACAGTCAGCTCTGTCATAAGCGAAGATCAAGGCGGGGAGCAAGAGGAGAATGAGACTACAGAGGTCATGTCGAAGTGCACAGAGGTCTGTGGGAATTCAGTTGGCTCCCGATCATGCTCCAAAATATGCTTGGTCAGGGTATACCCTGCAGGTCACCGAGAGAAGGCTGTTAAAGCATACGCTGTCCTCGATGAACAGAGTAATAGGTCGCTGGCCAAGACTGAGCTATTTGACCTGTTTGGAATTGGAGCAGGTGCCGCTCCTTACACCCTTAAAACATGTGCAGGGGTCATGGAGACGTCAGGAAGACGTGCAAGCAATCTCATAGTTGAGTCAATAGATAGCAGTGTACAGATCCCACTTCCAACATTAATTGAGTGTGACATGATGCCCGATGACCGTGCAGAGATCCCCTCAGCAGAGATAGCGAGTCATTATCCCCACCTCAAGCCAGTGGTAGACAAAATACCAGTCATTGATCCTGACGCAGACATTCTCCTGCTCCTCGGCAGAGACATACTACGTGTACACAAAGTACGTAAACAGTTCAATGGACCCAACAATGCACCGTATGCTCAGCAACTTGACCTCGGCTGGGTCATTGTTGGAGATGTATGTCTGAGGGGAGTCCATAAGCCAAGCCACATTAATGTCTATAGGACCAATGTCCTACCTAATGGACGAACATCTTTCATGAGTCCATGTACAAGTGTTATCCATGTCAAAGAAAAGTTTGACAAGAACACATCAATGTGGCGTAATCAAGGCTCCAGAGAGACAGGCCTCCTGGAAGATTACGCTGATGACCTTGGAAGTAATGTATTTGAGAGGACAAAGGAGGACGATAACATAGCATTGTCTATAGATGATAAAGCCTTCCTTGAGATCATGGACAAACATGTCTACATGAATGATGCCAACACCTGGGTAGCACCCTTACCATTCCGTTCCCCAAGACACCGTCTTCCGAACAATCGAGGGCAAGCGGCAAAACGACTCTCATCTCTGTGTCGCACACTGGAAAGAAAGCCAGTCATGAAAAAACAATACACAGATTTCATGCAGAAAATCTTCGAGTCAGGCCAAGCCGAACTAGCTCCACCGTTGAGGGAGAAGCAAGAGTGCTGGTACTTACCAACTTTTGGCGTTTACCACCCACAGAAGCCTGATCAAATACGTGTGGTGTTTGATTCTAGTGCCAAGCACGAAGGTATTTCCCTCAACGACATCCTCTTGAAGGGACCAGACCTTAATAATACTCTTCTTGGAGTCCTTATTCGCTTCCGTAGGGAGCTGGTTGCTGTATCTACAGACATACAGCAGATGTTTTACTGTTTCACGGTCTTTGAGGAACACCGTGACTTCCTGAGGTTTTTGTGGTTCGAAGACAACGACTTCACAAAACCAGTGACTGAGTACCGAATGACGGTGCATGTGTTCGGCAACAGCCCTTCGCCAGCAGTGGCCATTTATGGCTTGAGAAGGGCTGCAGAAGAAGGAGAGAGAGAACATGGTACAGATGCCAAGCGGTTCATAATGAGGAACTTTTATGTTGATGATGGGCTTGCCTCATACTGCAATGCAGATGAAGCCATCACCTTACTGACAAGTGCAAGGGAGATGTTGGCGGAGTCAAGCATCAGACTACATAAGATAGCATCTAACAGCAGCACTGTTATGGATGCTTTCCCCCCTGAAGATCTTGCCAAAGGTCTTAAAGATCTGGACTTGTCATCGGATCCACTACCTCTTCAACGCAGTCTAGGCCTCAGATGGGACCTGCAAACAGACAGTTTCTCCTTCTGCGTGTCTGATAAGGAAAAGCCGTTTACAAGAAGGGGCATCCTTTCAGTGGTCAACAGTCTCTACGATCCCTTGGGATTCGTGGCACCAATCACAGTTCAGGGCAAAGCACTTGTGAGAGATGTCTCCACAGAAGAGTATGATTGGGACACTCCATTACCAAAAGAGAAAGCAATCCAGTGGAATGTCTGGAAAGATTCCCTAAAAGAACTTATGCAGCTCCAGATCCAGAGAACCTACATTCCTGTTTCTCTACTCTCCACAGTATACAGAGAGATTTGTGTATTCTCCGATGCTTCGACTATGGCTATATCAGCTGTAGCATACCTCAGGGCAATCGACACAGAAGGATGCATTCATGTCGGGTTCATCATGGGGAAATCCAAGCTGGCGCCACGTCCTGCGCACACTGTCCCTCGTTTGGAACTGTGTGCAGCCGTCTTGGGAGTTGAAATTGCAGACATGATAATGGATGACATCGATGTAGAGATTCACAAAATCAAGTTCTACACGGACAGCAAGATCGTACTGGGCTACATTCATAATGCATCCAGGAACTTCTATGTCTATGTGGCAAACAGAGTGACAAGAATCAGAAGGTCCTCTAACCCAGATCAGTGGCACTACATAAGCACCAAACATAATCCTGCGGATCACGGATCTAGGGGTGTCCCAGCGGCTCTCCTAACAGATACCAACTGGTTGACAGGTCCAGCTTGTCTGACAAGACCCGAGATGGATGAGGTTCCACAGCCAGAAACATTTGATCTTCTGCTTCCTGAGACGGATGTAGAAGTCCGCCCTCAAGTTTCAACCTATGCTACGAAAGCTACAGGCGGACTTCTCGGCTCTCACCGGTTTGAAAGATTCTCCAGCTGGAAATCTCTTACCCGTGCAACAGCCAAGCTCATTCAAAAAGCCAGAGTCTTCTCGAAAACTTCAGACTGTAACCAGAGAAAGGATGAACTCAGTCAAGCAAGACTGATCATACTGAAAAACGCACAACAAGACGTGTACAAGGAAGAATTGAAAAGCCTAGCAAAAGGTGAAGAAGTGTCAAGGCACAGTACACTCAAGAGTTTGGATCCCATCCTTGATGAAGAAGGCTTACTGAGAGTCGGAGGTCGGACTTCATTAGCAGACATGACTTGGGAAGAAAAGCATCCAATCATCCTTCCCAAAAACAATCACGTATCTACATTGTTGATACGATACTACCACGAACAAGTGGCCCATCAAGGTAGACACTTCACTGAAGGCGCAGTTCGGACAGCTGGACTGTGGATAACAGGAAGTAAGAGACTGGTGTCAAGTGTGATAAACAAATGTGTCACCTGCAAAAGAATGAGAGGAAAACATGAAGAACAAAAGATGTCTAACTTACCTGCAGATAGACTTACCTTGGATCCTCCTTTCACAAACGTTGGACTTGACGTCTTCGGGCCTTGGACCATCTCAGCGCGCAAGACCAGAGGTGGCTATGCAGAGAATAAACGCTGGGCAGTCATGTTCACGTGTCTGAGTACACGAGCGGTACACATCGAGCTCATAGAGACAATGTCAACCTCCAGTTTCATTAATGCCTTGAGGAGGTTCACCGCCATCAGAGGGCCTGTGAGACTCCTGCGTTCCGATAGGGGCACAAACTTCATTGGAGCTTGCAGAGAACTGCAGATAAACTCTGAAGACCCGGAGTTGAAAGCTCACCTGCAAGACAAAGGCTGCACCTGGATATTCAATCCGCCACACTCCTCTCACATGGGAGGTGTGTGGGAAAGGATGATCGGCGTTGCACGCCGCATTTTGGATGCCATGTTGTTGAAGGACAACTGTCGCCTCTCTCACGAAGTACTTGTGACACTTATGAGTGAAGTCATGGCAATCATGAACGCAAGGCCTCTAGTTCCAGTATCGTCCGATCCTGACATGCCAGCAGTTTTCACACCCGCAATGTTGCTCACTCAGAAGATTGACCCAGTATCTGCTCCTCTAGGGAACATAGATCTGAAGGATCTCTATAACAAGCAATGGAGGCAAGTCCAAAGTCTTGCCGAAACTTTCTGGAGACGTTGGAGACAAGAGTACTTGACGACCCTCCAGGCCCGCAAGAAGTGGAAGTCAGACAGACCAAACTTGCAAGTAGGAGATGTGGTACTCCTCAAAGACACTCAAGTAAAGAGGAATGAGTGGCCCACAGGCATAATTGAGGAAACCATCCCCAGCCATGATGGCAGGATTCGAAAAGTGAATGTAAAGATCATCAGACAGGGTACCCCTAAGGTTTATTCCAGACCTGTTTCAGAGGTCGTACTGCTCCTCAGTAAAGGGACATAGTGGCATGTTATAATGCCATGGCGGGGAGTGTTCTGCCCCCACATGTTTATTTTCTATGACACCTAGTGGTGAAATGTTGTATTGCATTTAGTGCTTTGCTTTTTGTGTAAGTCCCTTTTGGCCCTCCTGTCTTGCCATAGCTAGCTCAGAGTGTGTGTGTTTCAGACAACACATGCCAAACAATTGAGAGCACAAAAATACAAGCTGCAGCCTCCAAGCTTTCTTCCTTTGTTTTGTGGACTTTGAAGGTCTAATCCTGTAAGTTTACTTTGAAAATAATATGCAAATGTATACTTTGATTTATTATTTGTGCATTTTCAGTTTTAGACTGCTTTACTGTGATTTTCATGTTTACTGTTGGAAGCTAATTACTAGAAGCATAACACTAACAATGTTAGCCTAGATGTCAAGTAGGTCTCTTAACAGGCTACAAATGTTTTCATTTTGTCTTATGCAGTAGATATGTGCAAAATGTATGCTGAATGTAAGTTGTATTTTTTTGTTTTATGTTCACAGTTTTACAAATATATTGGATCCTTCACTAAAAGGACTAAACTGCACTCCAGTCTCCTGGGTCTGTCTTTTTCATGGATTAATATAATGTTAGCTATCTGCTAAGCTGACAAACAGAAAGCAAGAGCAGAATCGCAGTGGCTAGATCAAGGAGTAAGAGTACGGATACGTTATTATTGTCAGCGGACACCCTAAGATCGTTGATAACTTTTACTAGTGCTGTTTCTGTACTGTGCCCTTTCCTAAAGCCGGATTGGAATTTGTTATGGATCCTGTTGTTCTGTAGAAATACCTCTAACTGATGGAAGAACATTTTTTCTAGGACCTTGCCCAGAAAAGGCAGATTAGAAATGTGTCTATAGTTACCCAGCACAGAGGGATCGAGGTTGTGCTTCTTGAGCAAGGGCCTAACTACAGCTGTTTTAAGTAAGTCTGGAAAGACACCTGATTGTAAGGAGCTGTTGACAATTTTTAGGATGTCACCAATCACACTGTCCAGGACTTCTTTAAGAAAGGGGGTGGGGATTGCATCCAGAGAACAGGAGGATGATGTCATCTGTGATATTGTTTTGCGGAGTTCCTCATCACCGATTTCACAAAATGAGGTCAGGCTACCCCTGCTGTGATTTACGCTACTACACCTGGCAGTATTAGCCGCATTTGTAGTTAGGGAGTTCATAATACTAGCTCGAATGCCAATCATTTTGTTGTCAAAAAAGGATGCAAACTCATTACACTTATCCTTAGACACGGGGAGCGACTGCTTATAGGACTGGGGGGGGTCAAGAGACGATCAATGGTAGAAAATAAAACTCTGGCATTGTTTTTGTTCTCATTGATAACGCCAGAAAAGTATGCCTGCCTAGCCAAACACAGGGCTTTGTTATACACAGCTGTTGATTTTTTGAAAATATCCAGGTGGATAGTGAGTTTATTTTTCCTCCAGACTCGCTCGGCTCTACGACATTCTTTTTTTAGTGACCGCATATGCTCGTTGATCCAGGGTGTTACTCTGGAGTTATGTTTCTTTTTGGACTTCAAAGGGGCCACTATATTGAGAGTTGACTCTAATTTATGATTAAAATGTTGAATCATAACATTCACTGAGGGCAGTATCAGACAGGGGGGTGCACATGCCAGATGAAGGGGAAACTCGTTGGCTGCAGATGGACTAAAAAAAAACGTCTTTTTATATTATACTCAGTATTGTTTTTTGCTAGGTCAGAAACAGTCATATTAAAACACACCACATGGTGGTCTGATAGCTCAAGCCTATCAATAATCCTGTCAACAGTGATGCATTTAGCACACACTCTTAATCCAGAGCGACTTAAGCAGTAAGCAAGGTAAACACGAGGTAATACATTAAATGCATAGAAATAGTAATCTAGTATCATAGGTAAACCAACTAGAAAGTACTGTTCCTGAAGAAACAGTGTGGGATCGCTAAGAATGTTGATGGTATTGAGTACTGATATTGTTAGTAGAGTTGAAAGGTTTAAAGTTCTAAAAGTTTGAAAAGTTTTAAAGGTTCTAAAGGTTCTAAAGGTTTGAAAGGTGTGAAAGGTTTGAAAGGTTCTAAAGGTTTAAGAGGTTCTAAAGGTTTAAGAGGTTCCAAAGGTTTGAAAGGTTTGAAAGGTCTGAAAGGTCTGAAAGGTTCTAAAGGTTTGAAAGGTTTGAAAGGTTTGAAAGGTTCTAAAGGTTCAAAAGGTTCAAAAGGTTTTAAAGGTCTACGGTTCTAAAGGTTCTTCGGTGTTGACTAGTGTAAAATGTAGTTTTCTAGGGTAAACTGTGGTTGCTAGGGTCTGATAGCCGGTTGCTAGGTTCTAATAGGTGGTTGCTAGGGTCTAATTGGTGGTTGCTAGGGTAAAACAGGTGGTTGCTAGGGTCTAATAAGCGGTTGCTAGGGTCCAATAGGGGGTTGCTAAGGTCTAATATGCAGTCTATGTGGTCTAATATGCGGTTACTATGGTAAAACAGGTGGTTGCTAGGGTAAAACGGTGGTCGCTAGGGTCTAATCGGTGGTTGCTAGGGTATAATAGGTGGTTGCTATGGTCTAATATGGTGTTGCTAGGGTCTAATAAGCAGTTGCTAGGCTCCACTGTAGCTAAATAGGATTTCCCCATTGAAATGAATGGGATTTTTTGCAGTAAAAAGTGAAATATCTCTAAAAGTACAAATTATTTCAAAAATTCAAATGGTAACTAATATGTCCTAAGTAGGCTGAACGTTATAGAGTTGGAACGGAGTTTCTAGCTAAAATTATGAATTTCCCCATTGAAATGAATGGGATTTTTTTTGCAGTAAAAAGTGAAATATCTCTAAAAGTACAAATTATTTCAAAAATAAAAATAATAGCCGACATGTCCTGAGTAGGCCGAACGTTGAAGAGTTGGAACGGAGTTTGTAGCTAAAAGTATGAAGGACTAGTTAGGTGCCAAAAAACGGGCGGAATAAATATATAACTAGAAAAAGTGCTCCTCGGAGCACAAGTCTCCGCCAGGTCAGGTAGGTTATTATGGCCTCCTGGTGGCGCTATAATAGGCCAATGTGAAAAGGGTGCCATTTCTTCTTAGGCCTTGCACGTTAATAGGACACTGCATTCATGAGTTGAGGCATTTTGTTCCAAAAATGTGGTTTGCTAAATTAGACCAGCTGGTGGCGCTATAACAGGCCAATGTGAAAAGGGTGGCATTTCTTCTCCGGCCTAGGGGGAATTTGTGTGCAAAATTTCACAGAAATCGCACACTGTGTTCATGATTTGAGGAATTTTGTTCAAAACGGACCTATCCTGCAAACTTTAGAAGCCAATGTTAGCCAAGTAGGATAGAATATGAAGTATCGGACACATCCATCTTGATTACATGACTATAGAGAGACTGTGTACTGATTTGGGTGATTTTTGAACAGAATCTGAAGGAGTAAGAGAAAAAAATGTGTTTTTCAAAACTCAGCCTCCTGGTGGCGCTCTAAAAGGCATATGTGAAAAATGCACGGCAAAGGTTTTTCCTTGGCCTCTAAGGAGTGTGCATGCGAAGTTGCACGCAGATCGGTGCTGTTATAGCTAAAAACGTGAATCGGCCTGTTATAGCGCCACCATGAGGCTGATTTGAAAGTTTTCAAGTGCCATTTCTTCCTGGGCCAAGTGGGAATGTATGTGGAAAATTGCACGGGAAGTGCATGCTGCGTTCATGATTTGAGGCATTTTGTTCAAAATGAACCAATCCTTTTAACTTTGGAAGCCAATCTTAGCCAATCAGGATGGAATATGGAAAATCGGACAGATCCGTGTTGATCACATGACTATAGAGATACTGTGTACCGATTTGTGTGTTATTTGGAGAAAATCTGTAGGAGTAACATAAAAAAATGTGTTTTGCAAAAGTCGGCCTCATGGTGGCGCTATGACAGGCTGATCTGAAAAATGTGGGGCAGAGGTTCTGCTGTGGCATCCAGGGAGTGTGTGTGTGCAGTTTCACAGCGACAGGGCCAACGGTGGCGGAGATTAGCTGTTAACAGACAGAAGGACGGACACACACACACACGGACGGACGGAGGGTAAAACATACTCTCTCGCCATGCCTATCGGCCTGGCGGAGACAATAATAATAAATAGTGGCAATAACATTAGTGTGATCGCTTTAGCGATCCCACAATAACCTATTATTTAGGGGAAGGGGGTAGTACTGGCAAGAACTTCCAATCTACTTTCACCACTGTATACATGTCCAGTACTGTTCAGCAGTGATGGAAGAAGTACTCACATGTTTTACTTAAGTAAATGTATCATTGACCTATAGTAGAAACACAAGTTACAAGTCGCGTATTAAAATTTACTTGCTTATAATTACAAAGGTATTGGCATCAAAATACACTTAAAGTACCAAAAGTAAAAGTACTCAACATGTAGAATGTCCATTCACAAGTTTTAAAATGCATAAAATGTATAAAAATCATTCGAAAATGGCAGATCTACAAGCTCACAACGTGTCGCCAAGCGATGCGTTGATGATATAGGTGGGTCTGAAGCGGTTTCATAATAATAATCAAAGTAACTAGTAACTAAAGTTTTCAAATAATTATAGTGGAGTAAAAGTACAATATTTGTCTTTGAGATGTAGTGGAGTAGAAGCAAAATTATTGAAAATTGGAAATACTCCAGTAAAGTGAAACTACCTCAAAATTGTATTTAAGTATAGTACTTGAGTAAATGCACTTACTACTTACTTACTTTCCACCACTGCTGTTCAGTACTCTGTTCACTAAAAAAATAGTGTACAGAGATGCATTTAGGAACCAAGTGGAATGTACCGCTGACCTGACCTGACCACTTAAGCATGAGACTGGAATGCTGCTCAGTCCAGCGTTGATGACATGGAGTCTGGAATCTAGATGGGTGACATTTGGAAGAATAGACTTTAGGTCAACATGTTTTTTAAGTTCCTTCCTTTTGTGTAAGATCAGAGTAAGAAAGTCAGTCTGTGAACTTAAAAAAGATCCAATACGGTTCAGTTAAGTTAAAAAGCCTTTATTTATCCATGGCTTACCGGTAGTTGCTACTGTATAAGCAAAGAACAAAAAAGGGAAACGCAGGTGACCTACGTGTTTCATCAGGGACCACAGGTTATGACAGACACATCACGTCATTTTATAGCAACCACAAACTGTCAATTATTAAATCATCTTTAGACTACACCAAGATCAAATTACAAAAAATACTAAGTATACACATATTCACATTTCAAATCCCTCATTGTCCACACTCATGTCCAAGTTTCTGGTAGTGTACGACAAATAACAATAAGAAGTAACTAGATGGCAATGAAATCTGAGCGAAAGGGGCATATAACAACCCCAAAATGGGAGATGACCACAATATACAGAGTCATTGCCATACAGTGGGAAATGACCACAATGCATATAGTGGATATATATAACACATGAGTCCATTAGAGAAAGGGAGAGAAATCTATCTCATCATCACTTATATTCAAATGGTGGGGGGATCACTGCACAGTTAAGACGAGTATGTGATGGTTGAATGAGGATCTACTTATACAACCTGTATATCTGGTCAAGAGGAATCTCCTGAAAGGCAGCTTAGAATATGATAAGCCAACTGAGAAATACCGTCTATATCCTTAGGCCACACGATTGATGACCACTATGGTTAAACTAATGGACCTCATGTGATAATGACACAGTTACATTGCAGGCCATTTTACCTGCTGGACCTGTGCTGATTAGCATAAACCAGTTATTTGGTATTCTAAATGTTCCGACACACTGCCCGCCCCTCCCTCCTTTTGCACTATAAAAGGTACTGGTGTCAAACCAGTGCTTCACTCAGCCTTCTCCTCTCCATCCAGAGCATAACCGCCACCAACCAGCTGAACTTCAGTCAACCATGTCTTCTTTCTGTGTGATCTGCAGCTCTCCCATGATGAAGTCTCTGCCATGTGGCATGTGCGGTCATGTTGGCTCCAAGAGAGCCGGCAGCATGTACGGCGGAGCAGGAGGTTTTGGCGTCCGCATCTCCCAGGCTGCATCCGGCTGCGTTGAGGTTTCTGACCAGTATGGCGTTGGCTACATCAACGACAACAAGAAGGCCACCATGAAGAACCTCAACAACCGCCTGGAGATCTACCTGGACACGGTGCGCAGCCTGAAGACGACCAATGACGAGCTGGAGAAGAAGATCAATGCGAAGAAGGTCAAGCGCACCGAGACGCACCTCAAGGCCTTCGTAGTTACGATTCACGACTATCAGAAAGAGGTGAGAACAGAGCTTCAATTGAGTTAGTGCTGTAGCAACGGTATCAATCTCATAAACTCATATTATCCTCGTTTTCAGAACTGGTCACACTCGATTCTTTACTTTCAACCTGGCCATTCCCTATTTTGGGCATGTCGTTATAGGCAGATTTTTACGAACGTTTTCCAATCTTCTTAACCATTTTCAATCATTTTCAAAACACTTAACGTTTTTTTAAATCCTGAAAATAGCAGATTTACAAGCTCACAACACATTGCATGCTTACAACCCATAGCATCAGCTTGTAGATCTACTATTTTCACTATTCATCATACCACAAAGTATACCAGGGCTGTAAACAGAACTGGTCTACAGTTTCAGGAGATGTTGGATAGTGTTTGTACAAAAATATGTCTTTGCTTTTATGAGGAATTGCACAATAGTTTGAACAATTCACATATCCACTGGGTATCAGGTGTTTCTATGAAATGGACTGGATGTGCATGCATACTATTCATATGATATGCCAAATCATTTTTGGTTCTATTTGTGTGACTTAGTGTGACACATTCTGAGCTTGTAGAACGGCTATTTACACAGGATAAAAACAGGGCTTAAGTGGTTGAGTTTAAATTCCGTAGCTGTAGGCTACTACTACGGTGGGCAACAACCTCTTTTTGATCTACTGTCTATCGAGTTGATAAAAAAAACTACCATTATTAACCATTATTTTTGATGTGCATAAAACATGTCTCCCCTTACAGTTGGACTTTATCTTAACTGTAATAATTAATATTACATTATTGACATTTTTTTTTGTGTTTTATCAAATTACTGAAATGTTTTCCAGAACATTGACATGAGTAGACTATTTTGAAACCTTTTGGAATGTTAAATTATATGCTTGTTGATCAGGTTAGGTCCATATGTCACCAATACAGAGACACTACTAGCCTAAAATATTCCCCCCCTAAAGTACAACTGACTTAATGGGAGCCAAGAGGTCCCACTAACAGGATACTGGTTATGTAGGTAATGAGGCATTGTGCTAGCTTCCCTAGGAATGTGGAATACTAAAACCTTCGCCAAAAACTAGTTGCGTTGCCAAATAAAACAAGACATACCAAGTCACCAGCTAAGGAACATTTCTCTCTAGCTCTGTGGTTCTCAAAGTGTGGTCTGGGAACCCCCATGGGTCCTTGAGGTGGTAACAGAAAATAGCACTTTAGCCCTATTGTATACATCACAAGCTCACGACGTGTCTGCTATTATAAATAAATAAATAAATCAACATTTTGAAAGATGTGGGCTCATTTTGGACATTTTTAACAACACAAATGGCCTCTTATGGCCTCTTCAACCAAATACATATCAATCTGAGGGTGCCTGACATGAACATGTTTCACTGATCTAGCTGTTCAGCTGTTGACACTTCTACTGCTTCCTCACTTTAGATTTCCGAAGAGGTCCTTATCAACACTAAAGTCCAACTGAGGAATGACAATGTAAAGCTGCATGACTGGAAAGTCAAGTAAGTATGGGGAGGAAACAGATGTCCAAAAAAATGTAACCATTTTAAGCTGTGGGTGAAGACACATTATTATAAATGTCTTGTAGTTTTGGTTGTATTTCCATTGGGTGAATGACAGAGAACAAGTAAAGTGGTATAGTATGTTTGAGGCTGCATTTAGGCCTCATTTTGATTGCTAGCTAGATAGAAATATGCTGTGCAATTGTACATTCTATCACAAATAAAACTGCTCATAGATGGACTTACAAATGTATTTATTTACCAGGGACAGTGCTAATTAATCAACATTTCAGTTTTCACATCCATGTAAATGAGCCAGCTAGAGTTTGCTGCTGAAATAACTATCAAAACAAAACAAACATACAGTATCAATACAATACAAGCCAAGTAAACAGAGTGCAGTTGACTAGAGAAGCTAAAGATTGACCTGGATATCGGCACCTGGACTGACTGGGTTACTATAGGCTAATCCAGGTCGCCTATTTTCCAATACTGAAAGTATAAAATAAGGCTAAAGTGGTAAAAACTTGACTTTGAGGCTAGAACAAATAATTTAGCTGGGGACCCCCTGGAACCCCCTCAAGGACCCCACTTTGATAACCATTGATATACTGTACTCTCTCCTTCTCCCAGGTATGAGAGTGAGCTGTCCATGCGTCAGTGTGTGGAGGCAGACATCGCTGCTCTGAAGATAGTTCAGGAAGAGCTGGCTGTGGGGAGATCCAGTGAGGAGCTGCAGGATCTGGAGGAGGAGCTGAAGATACTGCACAAGCACCATGATGAGGTAAATGTTTGGAGGTTGAAGATCACGCATGAATACTCAAAGCCATGGGTCCTCAACGTTTTTCAGGCCAAGGACTCCTCAGCTGAGAGAGGAAGCAGTGACCTCCACTACATTGTCTACAATTGTGTTGCAAATTAAACCTTTTCATAGATTTCATAGATAGCTTCATTGATTATCATCAGTGTTGTGTAAATTAATGTATTTTGTTCATTTCAGACATTTAACCACATAAACCTTCAATACTTAGTTCTTCATTTGCTCCTTCCCCCCCTACACCAAACCTCTTTGCCGAAATCTTTTACAAGCTCACAATGCGAGACGTTGTGGGCTTGTAGATCTGCTATTTTTGGCTAATGTTCCCCTCAGAAGAGGGATGTACAAGTGGTTAAAGTAAAAAAGAAATAACATCCTAACACACAAAGATTTGGCGGACCCCCTATAGTAGCTCTGAGGACCCCCTAGGGGTCCGGACCCCTGTTGAAGACCCCTGCTTAAAGCTGTTAGTTCTTATTCTCCTCTGATATTATGAACCATTGTACTTGACACTGGCCTGTCTCTGGCTCTTTTGACCCACAACAGTTTTCTTCTCTGTACAAAATGTCTATCCAATTGATGCAATATACTCGGGCATTATTAAAGGGATTGGTGTATCCCTATATTTTGGACATGTCATCATAGGCTAAATATGAAAAGGAAACATCCAAGTTGCTTTAAAGATATTGTAAAAAATATATCTTTTTTTTAAAGTAATAAAAAAGAACAAAGAAATAGAGGCTTAAGTTTTAAGGCTTTTCACTATTTGTAGTATGACAAAGTCTATGGGGCTTAAGGGGGCACATTAACCTGCAGGCCTTTCCTTTCCTTTTTGCCATTTTGGTTGATATGGTGTCATTTATTTTTAAATAATCAATTAAACCAATTAATTTGGTTAACTTTTGCACCCCTACAATACTGTAAATCGTGTATGGTTCTCCAGGACATGCAGAGGCAGGGTGAGCTGGGATCCCAGGTGAAAGTGGACGTTCATGCTGCCCCTCAGGATGACCTGGCCAAGGTCATGGTATCAATGAGAGCACACTACGAGAAGGTCATCGACCAGAACCGCCTGGAAGTGGAGGCATGGTTCAAGACTAAGGTAGGCTACACTACACCAGTGGTTCCCTAACATCTTCATGTCAGGGACCCCCAAATGCATATGTATTTGGCCGCAAACCATCTGAAAATATTTTGTCCCAGGGACCCTCATAAAAGATTTGCGTTGTGAAAATAGCAGATCTGCAAGCTTGTAGATCGGCTATTTTTGAATAGCCAAAGTACAAAATAGGGTTAAAGCGGTTAAACCGTTTTTGCTGGGGACCCCCTGGAACCTACTCAAGGACCCCTGGGGTTCATCGGACCCCACATTGAGAACCAGGGCACTACACCACCACATTAAATCCTATTTCACTTTGTTAAAAGTCATCAGATCCTCCTGTTTGTCATAACGTGTGTTAAGCATCGTATTAACGTTGGTTTTCATCCACAGACCGACAAGCTGAACCAGGAAGTTGCTCAAAGAACTGTGATCCTCGATTTGTCTAAGAGTGAGATCATCACGGTCAGCCGTGAACTGCACAGTCTGGAGATCAAACTCCAGGCCGAGATCAGCAAGGTAAGACCCGGTTACAGGAGAATGGCTTGGTTCAATATCTCATGTCCTTCAACACAGCCATTTTGTTCATGTTTTTCATATGCATTTCGATTGCACAAGGAAAAAAACTATAACTATCTCATATCGGGTGCTCGTTACGGTTTTTGTTTCCACTGACTTCAGGGGAAACAGTTACCGTTGTGATGATGACAGGAAAAGGCGACTGACATTATCTGCTGACATTAATCCTGTTCCCGCCTCCCAGTAATGTTTTACAATCCATTTTATGATTCGTTTAATTATTGAAAAGGCCTTGCCAGGCCGAACCGTAAGCCTGAAAGGTACCAAAATTGAACGAGAACTCAGAACTGGACCCTTGGCAAATTGAAAGTCCTAAGTGCATGTTTTTCAACATTTGGCAACTTCCAATAATCCAGCCCCCTCTCTCCATCTATGAAACAGAAAGCTTGTCAGGTAAACGTCCTGGAAGAGACCAAGTGCGGATTTGCCAACCTGCTGACAGGTTACCAGAGACAGGTGTGTATCCTGGAGGAACAGCTAACCCTGCTCAGAGCTGACATGGAGAACCAGGCACAGGACAAGACCAAGCTGGAGATGGAGATCATTGAGTACAGGAGACTGATCAACGCATACCTTGGAAAAATCACGACCACCAAGACCACCGAGACCACCGAGACCATAGACAAGAAGGACGAGGATGGAAAGCTAATCTCCACCGACACCAAGACCAGCCGCAAAACCGAGGACATTCCTGATCAATGATTTTCTTAATCATTTGACCAGTGATGTGTCTGCATTATGTGGGCCCATTGGAAGCCTGATGTACTGCATTGTGTGTAAGCCTGATTCCTCAATAAAATCCACAGTGCCAGTGCTTCTTTCTTTCGTCTGAATTTGTTTATGAATGACCCTCAATAACGTATTGCAGTGGTTTTCAAACCTTTTTCGCCGAAGGCACATAAAAGGGCAAATTAAAATCTCAATACTGTAATCATATCTCTGCAAAACAGCTTATATACTGTATGTTGTCGCTCTTGGCACATTTATTAATGGCAATTAAAAAGTCTAACAAATTAAAGCAGCTCTATTATAACTTTCCCCTTCTACCCTAGATATATGAGTGCATTATTTTAATATGTCTGGTATCCTCCCAGTCAAAACGAGTGCAAACTTCGCCCAGCCGGTACATCAGTAAGCCTCTTAAATGAGTGCAACCACTCATTGAAATACTAATTATGTCAATAACAATAACGTATGGAATAAATGCATGAAGGAAAATGTTACGCAGATTTCGCACAAGAAGAAAGAGACGCAGAGAAGTAAAACTTAAGTAAAAGTATCAACACCCTATAGTAGAAATAGTCTGTTACAAGTACAAGTGGTTCTACCGAACTCTGCACTGCACACTTTACGGCTCATCAGCAACACTTGCGCCAAGTTTGATGTCGATTGGTCGGACGGTGCCCGAGTTATGGCCGGGACACACAGACAGACAGACTAACAGTCACACACAAGCACACACGCACGCATGCACGCACACACACACAGACTTTGTTAATGTATAGATGCTGTGAAGTTCCAGAGAGGAGGTGGTAGTGGGGTGTTGAGGTTAAGCAGGTTTCCATGTACTGTATAGAATGTGTGTCAGCAGTGTTTAGCTGGGAGGGAATTCGTCAAAAATCATCAAGATTGTGCAATTGGTGACAAGCTTTAGATTGTTTGCATGGTGTTAGGTATGGGCATAAGGTTTGCTAAATAACATACAAACAATGATGGCACATATTCCCTCTCAGCTTCACGCATTTTAAGCTCCCGCCATCTTGAAAATGATGCCTTTCCAGAAGTTAAATTTTCCTAAATTTTAGTTGGTTATTTAGCATACCCAATAATAATAATAATAATAATAAACGTTATTTATATAGCACCTTTCATGACATAAATGCAGCGCAAAGTGCTTTACAGAACAAAACAAAAACAAAACAAAAAAAGTATAAAATACACAATAAAACAGTGACAAAAAACACTGGCATAAAATTAATGGCTAAAACAATACATACCAGGCAGTGAGGCAGTGAGCAAAATAGTAAAGACATGAATAACAACACAGAGATTTAGAAGAGAAAAAACTAAAACTAAAAGCAAGAGTGAATAAATATGTCTTGAGCTGTGCTTTAAAACTGTCCACAGAGGGTGACTGTCTTATGTGTAACTAGAGTTTCTGGGGGCTACGCCCCCCTCAACCCCAGCCGCGCACGGGGCCCAGCGTGGCCGTGTGTATATTGGGGGACCCAAATGCTTCACCGCGTTTTTTATATGACATTTCAGGCACTTCGAGTAGGCCTGCACTAGAAGACCTGAGGGGGCGGTTTGGAGCGTATTTAGGGAGGAGGTCATAGAGGTAAGAAGGTGCCAGACCATTGAGAGCTTTATAAACAAGTAAAATAATTGTAAAATCGATCCTAAAAACAACTGGGAGCCAATGTGCTGCTAAAACAGGAGTAATATGTTCTCTCATCTTAGTTTTAGTTAAAACTCTGGCTGCCGCATTTTAGTGCAACTAGTTTTTTTTAACTAGTTGTAGTCTGTCGGTTGTTTTCTTTGGCATGCCAGAAAAAACTGCATTACAGTAATCAAGTCGAGAGAACACAAAAGCGTGGATCAACGTTTTTGCATCGTCCAACGACAGATAGGCTCTAATTCGTGCAATATTTCTCAGATGGAAGAAGGCAATCTTGATAACAAGACAAATATGTGTATTAAAATTCAAAATCGGAATCAATAATAACCCCCAGGTTCTTGACTGTAGTGTCACTTCCTACAGTCATGTTACCAAGCCTACTTGTTATTACTACTCTGCTCGCTAGAGCCAATTATGAGAATTTCTGTTTTATCCTCATTTAGTTTGAGAAAGTTCTCACTCATCCAGCATTTGATGCTGGACAGACAGGTCAACAACGGGTCCAGAGCACTGGGGTCATCTGGGGCTACAGAAAGGTACAGCTGGGTATCGTCAGCATTGAAATGGAAATTCACTCCGTGTTTGGAAATAAGTTCTCCCAGCGGCAGTATATACAGGGAAAATAATAGTGGACCAAGAATTGAGCCCTGCGGAACACCAGAGCAGATGTCGTGCTTGTCCGAGACAGAGTCAGCTAAGTTGACAAAATAGCTTCTGCCTGTTAAGTAAGAATGAAACCATGACAGGGCAGTGCCCGACAGACCTATCCAGTACTCCAGACGTTGTATTATAATGGTGTGATCGATCGTATCAAACGCAGTGGCTAGATCAAGGAGTAAGAGTACGGATACGTTTTTATTGTCAGCGGACACCCTAAGATCGTTGATAACTTTTACTAGTGCTGTTTCTGTACTGTGCCCTTTCCTAAAGCCGGATTGGAATTTGTTATGGATCCTGTTGTTCTGTAGAAATACCTCTAACTGATGGAAGATAATTTTTTCTAGGACCTTGCCCAGAAAAGGCAGATTAGAAATGGGTCTATAGTTACCCAGCACAGAGGGATCGAGGTTGTGCTTCTTGAGCAAGGGCCTAACTACAGCTGTTTTAAGTAAGTCTGGAAAGACACCTGATTGTAAGGAGCTGTTGACAATTTTTAGGATGTCACCAATCACACTGTCCAGGACTTCTTTAAGAAAGGGGGTGGGGATTGCATCCAGAGAACAGGAGGATGATGTCATCTGTGATATTGTTTTGCGGAGTTCCTCATCACCGATTTCACAAAATGAGGTCAGGCTACCCCTGCTGTGATTTACGCTACTACACCTGGCAGTATTAGCCGCATTTGTAGTTAGGGAGTTCATAATACTAGCTCGAATGCCAATCATTTTGTTGTCAAAAAAGGATGCAAACTCATTACACTTATCCTTAGACACGGGGAGCGACTGCTTATAGGACTGGGGGGGGTCAAGAGACGATCAATGGTAGAAAATAAAACTCTGGCATTGTTTTTGTTCTCATTGATAACGCCAGAAAAGTATGCCTGCCTAGCCAAACACAGGGCTTTGTTATACACAGCTGTTGATTTTTTGAAAATATCCAGGTGGATAGTGAGTTTATTTTTCCTCCAGACTCGCTCGGCTCTACGACATTCTTTTTTTAGTGACCGCATATGCTCGTTGATCCAGGGTGTTACTCTGGAGTTATGTTTCTTTTTGGACTTCAAAGGGGCCACTATATTGAGAGTTGACTCTAATTTATGATTAAAATGTTGAATCATAACATTCACTGAGGGCAGTATCAGACAGGGGGGTGCACATGCCAGATGAAGGGGAAACTCGTTGGCTGCAGATGGACTAAAAAAAAACGTCTTTTTATATTATACTCAGTATTGTTTTTTGCTAGGTCAGAAACAGTCATATTAAAACACACCACATGGTGGTCTGATAGCTCAAGCCTATCAATAATCCTGTCAACAGTGATGCATTTAGCACACACTCTTAATCCAGAGCGACTTAAGCAGTAAGCAAGGTAAACACGAGGTAATACATTAAATGCATAGAAATAGTAATCTAGTATCATAGGTAAACCAACTAGAAAGTACTGTTCCTGAAGAAACAGTGTGGGATCGCTAAGAATGTTGATGGTATTGAGCATTGATATTGTTAGTAGGGTTGAAAGGTTTAAAGTTCTAAAAGTTTGAAAAGTTTTAAAGGTTCTAAAGGTTCTAAAGGTTTGAAAGGTGTGAAAGGTTTGAAAGGTTCTAAAGGTTTAAGAGGTTCTAAAGGTTTAAGAGGTTCTAAAGGTTTAAGAGGTTCCAAAGGTTTGAAAGGTTTGAAAGGTTTGAAAGGTCTGAAAGGTCTGAAAGGTTCTAAAGGTTTGAAAGGTTTGAAAGGTTGTAAAGGTTCTAAAGGTTCTAAAGGTTCAAAAGGTTTTAAAGGTTCAAAAGGTTTTAAAGGTCTACGGTTCTAAAGGTTTTTCGGTGTTGACTAGTGTAAAATGTAGTTTTCTAGGGTAAAACTGTGGTTGCTAGGGTCTGATAGCCGGTTGCTAGGTTCTAAGAGGTGGTTGCTAGGGTCTAATTGGTGGTTGCTAGGGTAAAACAGGTGGTTGCTATGGTAAAACAGGTGGTTGCTAGGGTCTAATAAGCGGTTGCTAGGGTCCAATAGGGGGTTGCTAAGGTCTAATATGCAGTCTATGTGGTCTAATATGCGGTTACTATGGTAAAACAGGTGGTTGCTAGGGTAAAACGGTGGTCGCTAGGGTCTAATCGGTGGTTGCTAGGGTATGATACGTGGTTGCTATGGTCTAATATGGTGTTGCTAGGGTCTAATAAGCAGTTGCTAGGCTCCACTGTAGCTAAATAGGATTTCCCCATTGAAATGAATGGGATTTTTTGCAGTAAAAAGTGAAATATCTCTAAAAGTACAAATTATTTCAAAAAATTCAAATGGTAGCTAATATGTCCTAAGTAGGCTGAACGTTATAGAGTTGGAACGGAGTTTCTAGCTAAAATTATGAATTTCCCCATTGAAATGAATGGGATTTTTTTTGCAGTAAAAAGTGAAATTTCTCTAAAAGTACAAATTATTTCAAAAATAAAAATAATAGCCGACATGTCCTGAGTAGGCCGAACGTTGAAGAGTTGGAACGGAGTTTGTAGCTAAAAGTATGAAGGACTAGTTAGGTGCCAAAAAACGGGCGGAATAAATATATAATAATAGTAAATAGTGGCAATAACATTAGTGTGATCGCTTTAGCGATCCCACAATAACCTATTATTTAGGGGAAGGGGGTAGTACTGGCAAGAACTTCCAATCTACTTTCACCACTGTATACATGTCCAGTACTGTTACTTACTACTTACTTACTTTCCACCACTGCTGTTCAGTACTCTGTTCACTAAAAAAATAGTGTACAGAGATGCATTTAGGAACCAAGTGGAATGTACCGCTGACCTGACCTGACCACTTAAGCATGAGACTGGAATGCTGCTCAGTCCAGCGTTGATGACATGGAGTCTGGAATCTAGATGGGTGACATTTGGAAGAATAGACTTTAGGTCAACACGTTTTTTAAGTTCCTTCCTTTTGTGTAAGATCAGAGTAAGTCAGTCTGTGAACTTAAAAAAGATCCAATACGGTTCAGTTAAGTTAAAAGCCTTTATTTATCCATGGCTTACCGGTAGTTGCTACTGTATAAGCAAAGAACAAAAAAGGGAAACGCAGGTGACCTACGTGTTTCATCAGGGACCACAGGTTATGACAGACACTCACGTCATTTTATAGCAACCACAAACTGTCAATTATTAAATCATCTTTAGACTACACCAAGATCAAATTACAAAAAATACTAAGTATACACATATTCACATTTCAAATCCCTCATTGTCCACACTCATGTCCAACTTTCTGGTAGTGTACGACAAATAACAATAAGAAGTAACTAGATGGCAATAAAATCTGAGCGAAAGGGGCATATAACAACCCCAAAATGGGAGATGACCACAATATACAGAGTCATTGCCATACAGTGGGAAATGACCACAATGCATATAGTGGATATATATAACACATGAGTCCATTAGAGAAAGGGAGAGAAATCTATCTCATCATCACTTATATTCAAATGGTGGGGGGATGACTGCACAGTTAAGACGAGTATGTGATGGTTGAATGAGGATCTACTTATACAACCTGTATATCTGGTCAAGAGGAATCTCCTGAAAGGCAGCTTAGAATATGATAAGCCAACTGAGAAATACCGTCTATATCCTTAGGCCACACGATTGATGACCACTATGGTTAAACTAATGGACCTCATGTGATAATGACACAGTTACATTGCAGGCCTTTTACCTGCTGGACCTGTGCTGATTAGCATAAACCAGTTATTTGGTATTCTAAATGTTCCGACACACTGCCCGCCCCTCCCTCCTTTTGCACTATAAAAGGTACTGGTGTCAAACCAGTGCTTCACTCAGCCTTCTCCTCTCCATCCAGAGCATAACCGCCACCAACCAGCTGAACTTCAGTCAACCATGTCTTCTTTCTGTGTGATCTGCAGCTCTCCCATGATGAAGTCTCTGCCATGTGGCATGTGCGGTCATGTTGGCTCCAAGAGAGCCGGCAGCATGTACGGCGGAGCAGGAGGTTTTGGCGTCCGCATCTCCCAGGCTGCATCCGGCTGCGTTGAGGTTTCTGACCAGTATGGCATTGGCTACATCAACGACAACAAGAAGGCCACCATGAAGAACCTCAACAACCGCCTGGAGATCTACCTGGACACGGTGCGCAGCCTGAAGACGACCAATGACGAGCTGGAGAAGAAGATCAATGCGAAGAAGGTCAAGCGCACCGAGACGCACCTCAAGGCCTTCGTAGTTACGATTCACGACTATCAGAAAGAGGTGAGAACAGAGCTTCAATTGAGTTAGTGCTGTAGCAACGGTATCAATCTCATAAACTCATATTATCCTCGTTTTCAGAACTGGTCACACTCGATTCTTTACTTTCAACCTGGCCATTCCCTATTTTGGGCATGTCGTTATAGGCAGATTTTTACGAACGTTTTCCAATCTTCTTAACCATTTTCAATCATTTTCAAAACACTTAACGTTTTTTTAAATCCTGAAAATAGCAGATTTACAAGCTCACAACACATTGCATGCTTACAACCCATAGCATCAGCTTGTAGATCTACTATTTTCACTATTCATCATACCACAAAGTATACCAGGGCTGTAAACAGAACTGGTCTACAGTTTCAGGAGATGTTGGATAGTGTTTGTACAAAAATATGTCTTTGCTTTTATGAGGAATTGCACAATAGTTTGAACAATTCACATATCCACTGGGTATCAGGTGTTTCTATGAAATGGACTGGATGTGCATGCATACTATTCATATGATATGCCAAATCATTTTTGGTTCTATTTGTGTGACTTAGTGTGACACATTCTGAGCTTGTAGAACGGCTATTTACACAGGATAAAAACAGGGCTTAAGTGGTTGAGTTTAAATTCCGTAGCTGTAGGCTACTACTACGGTGGGCAACAACCTCTTTTTGATCTACTGTCTATCGAGTTGATAAAAAAAACTACCATTATTAACCATTATTTTTGATGTGCATAAAACATGTCTCCCCTTACAGTTGGACTTTATCTTAACTGTAATAATTAATATTACATTATTGACATTTTTTTTTGTGTTTTATCAAATTACTGAAATGTTTTCCAGAACATTGACATGAGTAGACTATTTTGAAACCTTTTGGAATGTTAAATTATATGCTTGTTGATCAGGTTAGGTCCATATGTCACCAATACAGAGACACTACTAGCCTAAAATATTCCCCCCCTAAAGTACAACTGACTTAATGGGAGCCAAGAGGTCCCACTAACAGGATACTGGTTATGTAGGTAATGAGGCATTGTGCTAGCTTCCCTAGGAATGTGGAATACTAAAACCTTCGCCAAAAACTAGTTGCGTTGCCAAATAAAACAAGACATACCAAGTCACCAGCTAAGGAACATTTCTCTCTAGCTCTGTGGTTCTCAAAGTGTGGTCTGGGAACCCCCATGGGTCCTTGAGGTGGTAACAGAAAATAGCACTTTAGCCCTATTGTATACATCACAAGCTCACGACGTGTCTGCTATTATAAATAAATAAATAAATCAACATTTTGAAAGATGTGGGCTCATTTTGGACATTTTTAACAACACAAATGGCCTCTTATGGCCTCTTCAACCAAATACATATCAATCTGAGGGTGCCTGACATGAACATGTTTCACTGATCTAGCTGTTCAGCTGTTGACACTTCTACTGCTTCCTCACTTTAGATTTCCGAAGAGGTCCTTATCAACACTAAAGTCCAACTGAGGAATGACAATGTAAAGCTGCATGACTGGAAAGTCAAGTAAGTATGGGGAGGAAACAGATGTCCAAAAAAATGTAACCATTTTAAGCTGTGGGTGAAGACACATTATTATAAATGTCTTGTAGTTTTGGTTGTATTTCCATTGGGTGAATGACAGAGAACAAGTAAAGTGGTATAGTATGTTTGAGGCTGCATTTAGGCCTCATTTTGATTGCTAGCTAGATAGAAATATGCTGTGCAATTGTACATTCTATCACAAATAAAACTGCTCATAGATGGACTTACAAATGTATTTATTTACCAGGGACAGTGCTAATTAATCAACATTTCAGTTTTCACATCCATGTAAATGAGCCAGCTAGAGTTTGCTGCTGAAATAACTATCAAAACAAAACAAACATACAGTATCAATACAATACAAGCCAAGTAAACAGAGTGCAGTTGACTAGAGAAGCTAAAGATTGACCTGGATATCGGCACCTGGACTGACTGGGTTACTATAGGCTAATCCAGGTCGCCTATTTTCCAATACTGAAAGTATAAAATAAGGCTAAAGTGGTAAAAACTTGACTTTGAGGCTAGAACAAATAATTTAGCTGGGGACCCCCTGGAACCCCCTCAAGGACCCCACTTTGATAACCATTGATATACTGTACTCTCTCCTTCTCCCAGGTATGAGAGTGAGCTGTCCATGCGTCAGTGTGTGGAGGCAGACATCGCTGCTCTGAAGATAGTTCAGGAAGAGCTGGCTGTGGGGAGATCCAGTGAGGAGCTGCAGGATCTGGAGGAGGAGCTGAAGATACTGCACAAGCACCATGATGAGGTAAATGTTTGGAGGTTGAAGATCACGCATGAATACTCAAAGCCATGGGTCCTCAACGTTTTTCAGGCCAAGGACTCCTCAGCTGAGAGAGGAAGCAGTGACCTCCACTACATTGTCTACAATTGTGTTGCAAATTAAACCTTTTCATAGATTTCATAGATAGCTTCATTGATTATCATCAGTGTTGTGTAAATTAATGTATTTTGTTCATTTCAGACATTTAACCACATAAACCTTCAATACTTAGTTCTTCATTTGCTCCTTCCCCCCCTACACCAAACCTCTTTGCCGAAATCTTTTACAAGCTCACAATGCGAGACGTTGTGGGCTTGTAGATCTGCTATTTTTGGCTAATGTTCCCCTCAGAAGAGGGATGTACAAGTGGTTAAAGTAAAAAAGAAATAACATCCTAACACACAAAGATTTGGCGGACCCCCTATAGTAGCTCTGAGGACCCCCTAGGGGTCCGGACCCCTGTTGAAGACCCCTGCTTAAAGCTGTTAGTTCTTATTCTCCTCTGATATTATGAACCATTGTACTTGACACTGGCCTGTCTCTGGCTCTTTTGACCCACAACAGTTTTCTTCTCTGTACAAAATGTCTATCCAATTGATGCAATATACTCGGGCATTATTAAAGGGATTGGTGTATCCCTATATTTTGGACATGTCATCATAGGCTAAATATGAAAAGGAAACATCCAAGTTGCTTTAAAGATATTGTAAAAAATATATCTTTTTTTTAAAGTAATAAAAAAGAACAAAGAAATAGAGGCTTAAGTTTTAAGGCTTTTCACTATTTGTAGTATGACAAAGTCTATGGGGCTTAAGGGGGCACATTAACCTGCAGGCCTTTCCTTTCCTTTTTGCCATTTTGGTTGATATGGTGACATTTATTTTTAAATAATCAATTAAACCAATTAATTTGGTTAACTTTTGCACCCCTACAATACTGTAAATCGTGTATGGTTCTCCAGGACATGCAGAGGCAGGGTGAGCTGGGATCCCAGGTGAAAGTGGACGTTCATGCTGCCCCTCAGGATGACCTGGCCAAGGTCATGGTATCAATGAGAGCACACTACGAGAAGGTCATCGACCAGAACCGCCTGGAAGTGGAGGCATGGTTCAAGACTAAGGTAGGCTACACTACACCAGTGGTTCCCTAACATCTTCATGTCAGGGACCCCCAAATGCATATGTATTTGGCCGCAAACCATCTGAAAATATTTTGTCCCAGGGACCCTCATAAAAGATTTGCGTTGTGAAAATAGCAGATCTGCAAGCTTGTAGATCGGCTATTTTTGAATAGCCAAAGTACAAAATAGGGTTAAAGCGGTTAAACCGTTTTTGCTGGGGACCCCCTGGAACCTACTCAAGGACCCCTGGGGTTCATCGGACCCCACATTGAGAACCAGGGCACTACACCACCACATTAAATCCTATTTCACTTTGTTAAAAGTCATCAGATCCTCCTGTTTGTCATAACGTGTGTTAAGCATCGTATTAACGTTGGTTTTCATCCACAGACCGACAAGCTGAACCAGGAAGTTGCTCAAAGAACTGTGATCCTCGATTTGTCTAAGAGTGAGATCATCACGGTCAGCCGTGAACTGCACAGTCTGGAGATCAAACTCCAGGCCGAGATCAGCAAGGTAAGACCCGGTTACAGGAGAATGGCTTGGTTCAATATCTCATGTCCTTCAACACAGCCATTTTGTTCATGTTTTTCATATGCATTTCGATTGCACAAGGAAAAAAACTATAACTATCTCATATCGGGTGCTCGTTACGGTTTTTGTTTCCACTGACTTCAGGGGAAACAGTTACCGTTGTGATGATGACAGGAAAAGGCGACTGACATTATCTGCTGACATTAATCCTGTTCCCGCCTCCCAGTAATGTTTTACAATCCATTTTATGATTCGTTTAATTATTGAAAAGGCCTTGCCAGGCCGAACCGTAAGCCTGAAAGGTACCAAAATTGAACGAGAACTCAGAACTGGACCCTTGGCAAATTGAAAGTCCTAAGTGCATGTTTTTCAACATTTGGCAACTTCCAATAATCCAGCCCCCTCTCTCCATCTATGAAACAGAAAGCTTGTCAGGTAAACGTCCTGGAAGAGACCAAGTGCGGATTTGCCAACCTGCTGACAGGTTACCAGAGACAGGTGTGTATCCTGGAGGAACAGCTAACCCTGCTCAGAGCTGACATGGAGAACCAGGCACAGGACAAGACCAAGCTGGAGATGGAGATCATTGAGTACAGGAGACTGATCAACGCATACCTTGGAAAAATCACGACCACCAAGACCACCGAGACCACCGAGACCATAGACAAGAAGGACGAGGATGGAAAGCTAATCTCCACCGACACCAAGACCAGCCGCAAAACCGAGGACATTCCTGATCAATGATTTTCTTAATCATTTGACCAGTGATGTGTCTGCATTATGTGGGCCCATTGGAAGCCTGATGTACTGCATTGTGTGTAAGCCTGATTCCTCAATAAAATCCACAGTGCCAGTGCTTCTTTCTTTCGTCTGAATTTGTTTATGAATGACCCTCAATAACGTATTGCAGTGGTTTTCAAACCTTTTTCGCCGAAGGCACATAAAAGGGCAAATTAAAATCTCAATACTGTAATCATATCTCTGCAAAACAGCTTATATACTGTATGTTGTCGCTCTTGGCACATTTATTAATGGCAATTAAAAAGTCTAACAAATTAAAGCAGCTCTATTATAACTTTCCCCTTCTACCCTAGATATATGAGTGCATTATTTTAATATGTCTGGTATCCTCCCAGTCAAAACGAGTGCAAACTTCGCCCAGCCGGTACATCAGTAAGCCTCTTAAATGAGTGCAACCACTCATTGAAATACTAATTATGTCAATAACAATAACGTATGGAATAAATGCATGAAGGAAAATGTTACGCAGATTTCGCACAAGAAGAAAGAGACGCAGAGAAGTAAAACTTAAGTAAAAGTATCAACACCCTATAGTAGAAATAGTCTGTTACAAGTACAAGTGGTTCTACCGAACTCTGCACTGCACACTTTACGGCTCATCAGCAACACTTGCGCCAAGTTTGATGTCGATTGGTCGGACGGTGCCCGAGTTATGGCCGGGACACACAGACAGACAGACTAACAGTCACACACAAGCACACACGCACGCATGCACGCACACACACACAGACTTTGTTAATGTATAGATGCTGTGAAGTTCCAGAGAGGAGGTGGTAGTGGGGTGTTGAGGTTAAGCAGGTTTCCATGTACTGTATAGAATGTGTGTCAGCAGTGTTTAGCTGGGAGGGAATTCGTCAAAAATCATCAAGATTGTGCAATTGGTGACAAGCTTTAGATTGTTTGCATGGTGTTAGGTATGGGCATAAGGTTTGCTAAATAACATACAAACAATGATGGCACATATTCCCTCTCAGCTTCACGCATTTTAAGCTCCCGCCATCTTGAAAATGATGCCTTTCCAGAAGTTCAATTTTCCTAAATTTTAGTTGGTTATTTAGCATACCCAATAATAATAATAATAATAATAAACGTTATTTATATAGCACCTTTCATGACATAAATGCAGCGCAAAGTGCTTTACAGAACAAAACAAAAACAAAACAAAAAAAGTATAAAATACACAATAAAACAGTGACAAAAAACACTGGCATAAAATTAATGGCTAAAACAATACATACCAGGCAGTGAGGCAGTGAGCAAAATAGTAAAGACATGAATAACAACACAGAGATTTAGAAGAGAAAAAACTAAAACTAAAAGCAAGAGTGAATAAATATGTCTTGAGCTGTGCTTTAAAACTGTCCACAGAGGGTGACTGTCTTATGTGTAACTAGAGTTTCTGGGGGCTACGCCCCCCTCAACCCCAGCCGCGCACGGGGCCCAGCGTGGCCGTGTGTATATTGGGGGACCCAAATGCTTCACCGCGTTTTTTATATGACATTTCAGGCACTTCGAGTAGGCCTGCACTAGAAGACCTGAGGGGGCGGTTTGGAGCGTATTTAGGGAGGAGGTCATAGAGGTAAGAAGGTGCCAGACCATTGAGAGCTTTATAAACAAGTAAAATAATTGTAAAATCGATCCTAAAAACAACTGGGAGCCAATGTGCTGCTAAAACAGGAGTAATATGTTCTCTCATCTTAGTTTTAGTTAAAACTCTGGCTGCCGCATTTTAGTGCAACTAGTTTTTTTTAACTAGTTGTAGTCTGTCGGTTGTTTTCTTTGGCATGCCAGAAAAAACTGCATTACAGTAATCAAGTCGAGAGAACACAAAAGCGTGGATCAACGTTTTTGCATCGTCCAACGACAGATAGGCTCTAATTCGTGCAATATTTCTCAGATGGAAGAAGGCAATCTTGATAACAAGACAAATATGTGTATTAAAATTCAAAATCGGAATCAATAATAACCCCCAGGTTCTTGACTGTAGTGTCACTTCCTACAGTCATGTTACCAAGCCTACTTGTTATTACTACTCTGCTCGCTAGAGCCAATTATGAGAATTTCTGTTTTATCCTCATTTAGTTTGAGAAAGTTCTCACTCATCCAGCATTTGATGCTGGACAGACAGGTCAACAACGGGTCCAGAGCACTGGGGTCATCTGGGGCTACAGAAAGGTACAGCTGGGTATCGTCAGCATTGAAATGGAAATTCACTCCGTGTTTGGAAATAAGTTCTCCCAGCGGCAGTATATACAGGGAAAATAATAGTGGACCAAGAATTGAGCCCTGCGGAACACCAGAGCAGATGTCGTGCTTGTCCGAGACAGAGTCAGCTAAGTTGACAAAATAGCTTCTGCCTGTTAAGTAAGAATGAAACCATGACAGGGCAGTGCCCGACAGACCTATCCAGTACTCCAGACGTTGTATTATAATGGTGTGATCGATCGTATCAAACGCAGTGGCTAGATCAAGGAGTAAGAGTACGGATACGTTTTTATTGTCAGCGGACACCCTAAGATCGTTGATAACTTTTACTAGTGCTGTTTCTGTACTGTGCCCTTTCCTAAAGCCGGATTGGAATTTGTTATGGATCCTGTTGTTCTGTAGAAATACCTCTAACTGATGGAAGATAATTTTTTCTAGGACCTTGCCCAGAAAAGGCAGATTAGAAATGGGTCTATAGTTACCCAGCACAGAGGGATCGAGGTTGTGCTTCTTGAGCAAGGGCCTAACTACAGCTGTTTTAAGTAAGTCTGGAAAGACACCTGATTGTAAGGAGCTGTTGACAATTTTTAGGATGTCACCAATCACACTGTCCAGGACTTCTTTAAGAAAGGGGGTGGGGATTGCATCCAGAGAACAGGAGGATGATGTCATCTGTGATATTGTTTTGCGGAGTTCCTCATCACCGATTTCACAAAATGAGGTCAGGCTACCCCTGCTGTGATTTACGCTACTACACCTGGCAGTATTAGCCGCATTTGTAGTTAGGGAGTTCATAATACTAGCTCGAATGCCAATCATTTTGTTGTCAAAAAAGGATGCAAACTCATTACACTTATCCTTAGACACGGGGAGCGACTGCTTATAGGACTGGGGGGGGTCAAGAGACGATCAATGGTAGAAAATAAAACTCTGGCATTGTTTTTGTTCTCATTGATAACGCCAGAAAAGTATGCCTGCCTAGCCAAACACAGGGCTTTGTTATACACAGCTGTTGATTTTTTGAAAATATCCAGGTGGATAGTGAGTTTATTTTTCCTCCAGACTCGCTCGGCTCTACGACATTCTTTTTTTAGTGACCGCATATGCTCGTTGATCCAGGGTGTTACTCTGGAGTTATGTTTCTTTTTGGACTTCAAAGGGGCCACTATATTGAGAGTTGACTCTAATTTATGATTAAAATGTTGAATCATAACATTCACTGAGGGCAGTATCAGACAGGGGGGTGCACATGCCAGATGAAGGGGAAACTCGTTGGCTGCAGATGGACTAAAAAAAAACGTCTTTTTATATTATACTCAGTATTGTTTTTTGCTAGGTCAGAAACAGTCATATTAAAACACACCACATGGTGGTCTGATAGCTCAAGCCTATCAATAATCCTGTCAACAGTGATGCATTTAGCACACACTCTTAATCCAGAGCGACTTAAGCAGTAAGCAAGGTAAACACGAGGTAATACATTAAATGCATAGAAATAGTAATCTAGTATCATAGGTAAACCAACTAGAAAGTACTGTTCCTGAAGAAACAGTGTGGGATCGCTAAGAATGTTGATGGTATTGAGCATTGATATTGTTAGTAGGGTTGAAAGGTTTAAAGTTCTAAAAGTTTGAAAAGTTTTAAAGGTTCTAAAGGTTCTAAAGGTTTGAAAGGTGTGAAAGGTTTGAAAGGTTCTAAAGGTTTAAGAGGTTCTAAAGGTTTAAGAGGTTCTAAAGGTTTAAGAGGTTCCAAAGGTTTGAAAGGTTTGAAAGGTTTGAAAGGTCTGAAAGGTCTGAAAGGTTCTAAAGGTTTGAAAGGTTTGAAAGGTTGTAAAGGTTCTAAAGGTTCTAAAGGTTCAAAAGGTTTTAAAGGTTCAAAAGGTTTTAAAGGTCTACGGTTCTAAAGGTTTTTCGGTGTTGACTAGTGTAAAATGTAGTTTTCTAGGGTAAAACTGTGGTTGCTAGGGTCTGATAGCCGGTTGCTAGGTTCTAAGAGGTGGTTGCTAGGGTCTAATTGGTGGTTGCTAGGGTAAAACAGGTGGTTGCTATGGTAAAACAGGTGGTTGCTAGGGTCTAATAAGCGGTTGCTAGGGTCCAATAGGGGGTTGCTAAGGTCTAATATGCAGTCTATGTGGTCTAATATGCGGTTACTATGGTAAAACAGGTGGTTGCTAGGGTAAAACGGTGGTCGCTAGGGTCTAATCGGTGGTTGCTAGGGTATGATAGGTGGTTGCTATGGTCTAATATGGTGTTGCTAGGGTCTAATAAGCAGTTGCTAGGCTCCACTGTAGCTAAATAGGATTTCCCCATTGAAATGAATGGGATTTTTTGCAGTAAAAAGTGAAATATCTCTAAAAGTACAAATTATTTCAAAAAATTCAAATGGTAGCTAATATGTCCTAAGTAGGCTGAACGTTATAGAGTTGGAACGGAGTTTCTAGCTAAAATTATGAATTTCCCCATTGAAATGAATGGGATTTTTTTTGCAGTAAAAAGTGAAATTTCTCTAAAAGTACAAATTATATCAAAAATAAAAATAATAGCCGACATGTCCTGAGTAGGCCGAACGTTGAAGAGTTGGAACGGAGTTTGTAGCTAAAAGTATGAAGGACTAGTTAGGTGCCAAAAAACGGGCGGAATAAATATATAATAATAGTAAATAGTGGCAATAACATTAGTGTGATCGCTTTAGCGATCCCACAATAACCTATTATTTAGGGGAAGGGGGTAGTACTGGCAAGAACTTCCAATCTACTTTCACCACTGTATACATGTCCAGTACTGTTACTTACTACTTACTTACTTTCCACCACTGCTGTTCAGTACTCTGTTCACTAAAAAAATAGTGTACAGAGATGCATTTAGGAACCAAGTGGAATGTACCGCTGACCTGACCTGACCACTTAAGCATGAGACTGGAATGCTGCTCAGTCCAGCGTTGATGACATGGAGTCTGGAATCTAGATGGGTGACATTTGGAAGAATAGACTTTAGGTCAACACGTTTTTTAAGTTCCTTCCTTTTGTGTAAGATCAGAGTAAGTCAGTCTGTGAACTTAAAAAAGATCCAATACGGTTCAGTTAAGTTAAAAGCCTTTATTTATCCATGGCTTACCGGTAGTTGCTACTGTATAAGCAAAGAACAAAAAAGGGAAACGCAGGTGACCTACGTGTTTCATCAGGGACCACAGGTTATGACAGACACTCACGTCATTTTATAGCAACCACAAACTGTCAATTATTAAATCATCTTTAGACTACACCAAGATCAAATTACAAAAAATACTAAGTATACACATATTCACATTTCAAATCCCTCATTGTCCACACTCATGTCCAACTTTCTGGTAGTGTACGACAAATAACAATAAGAAGTAACTAGATGGCAATAAAATCTGAGCGAAAGGGGCATATAACAACCCCAAAATGGGAGATGACCACAATATACAGAGTCATTGCCATACAGTGGGAAATGACCACAATGCATATAGTGGATATATATAACACATGAGTCCATTAGAGAAAGGGAGAGAAATCTATCTCATCATCACTTATATTCAAATGGTGGGGGGATGACTGCACAGTTAAGACGAGTATGTGATGGTTGAATGAGGATCTACTTATACAACCTGTATATCTGGTCAAGAGGAATCTCCTGAAAGGCAGCTTAGAATATGATAAGCCAACTGAGAAATACCGTCTATATCCTTAGGCCACACGATTGATGACCACTATGGTTAAACTAATGGACCTCATGTGATAATGACACAGTTACATTGCAGGCCTTTTACCTGCTGGACCTGTGCTGATTAGCATAAACCAGTTATTTGGTATTCTAAATGTTCCGACACACTGCCCGCCCCTCCCTCCTTTTGCACTATAAAAGGTACTGGTGTCAAACCAGTGCTTCACTCAGCCTTCTCCTCTCCATCCAGAGCATAACCGCCACCAACCAGCTGAACTTCAGTCAACCATGTCTTCTTTCTGTGTGATCTGCAGCTCTCCCATGATGAAGTCTCTGCCATGTGGCATGTGCGGTCATGTTGGCTCCAAGAGAGCCGGCAGCATGTACGGCGGAGCAGGAGGTTTTGGCGTCCGCATCTCCCAGGCTGCATCCGGCTGCGTTGAGGTTTCTGACCAGTATGGCATTGGCTACATCAACGACAACAAGAAGGCCACCATGAAGAACCTCAACAACCGCCTGGAGATCTACCTGGACACGGTGCGCAGCCTGAAGACGACCAATGACGAGCTGGAGAAGAAGATCAATGCGAAGAAGGTCAAGCGCACCGAGACGCACCTCAAGGCCTTCGTAGTTACGATTCACGACTATCAGAAAGAGGTGAGAACAGAGCTTCAATTGAGTTAGTGCTGTAGCAACGGTATCAATCTCATAAACTCATATTATCCTCGTTTTCAGAACTGGTCACACTCGATTCTTTACTTTCAACCTGGCCATTCCCTATTTTGGGCATGTCGTTATAGGCAGATTTTTACGAACGTTTTCCAATCTTCTTAACCATTTTCAATCATTTTCAAAACACTTAACGTTTTTTTAAATCCTGAAAATAGCAGATTTACAAGCTCACAACACATTGCATGCTTACAACCCATAGCATCAGCTTGTAGATCTACTATTTTCACTATTCATCATACCACAAAGTATACCAGGGCTGTAAACAGAACTGGTCTACAGTTTCAGGAGATGTTGGATAGTGTTTGTACAAAAATATGTCTTTGCTTTTATGAGGAATTGCACAATAGTTTGAACAATTCACATATCCACTGGGTATCAGGTGTTTCTATGAAATGGACTGGATGTGCATGCATACTATTCATATGATATGCCAAATCATTTTTGGTTCTATTTGTGTGACTTAGTGTGACACATTCTGAGCTTGTAGAACGGCTATTTACACAGGATAAAAACAGGGCTTAAGTGGTTGAGTTTAAATTCCGTAGCTGTAGGCTACTACTACGGTGGGCAACAACCTCTTTTTGATCTACTGTCTATCGAGTTGATAAAAAAAACTACCATTATTAACCATTATTTTTGATGTGCATAAAACATGTCTCCCCTTACAGTTGGACTTTATCTTAACTGTAATAATTAATATTACATTATTGACATTTTTTTTTGTGTTTTATCAAATTACTGAAATGTTTTCCAGAACATTGACATGAGTAGACTATTTTGAAACCTTTTGGAATGTTAAATTATATGCTTGTTGATCAGGTTAGGTCCATATGTCACCAATACAGAGACACTACTAGCCTAAAATATTCCCCCCCTAAAGTACAACTGACTTAATGGGAGCCAAGAGGTCCCACTAACAGGATACTGGTTATGTAGGTAATGAGGCATTGTGCTAGCTTCCCTAGGAATGTGGAATACTAAAACCTTCGCCAAAAACTAGTTGCGTTGCCAAATAAAACAAGACATACCAAGTCACCAGCTAAGGAACATTTCTCTCTAGCTCTGTGGTTCTCAAAGTGTGGTCTGGGAACCCCCATGGGTCCTTGAGGTGGTAACAGAAAATAGCACTTTAGCCCTAATGTATACATCACAAGCTCACGACGTGTCTGCTATTATAAATAAATAAATAAATCAACATTTTGAAAGATGTGGGCTCATTTTGGACATTTTTAACAACACAAATGGCCTCTTATGGCCTCTTCAACCAAATACATATCAATCTGAGGGTGCCTGACATGAACATGTTTCACTGATCTAGCTGTTCAGCTGTTGACACTTCTACTGCTTCCTCACTTTAGATTTCCGAAGAGGTCCTTATCAACACTAAAGTCCAACTGAGGAATGACAATGTAAAGCTGCATGACTGGAAAGTCAAGTAAGTATGGGGAGGAAACAGATGTCCAAAAAATGTAACCATTTTAAGCTGTGGGTGAAGACACATTATTATAAATGTCTTGTAGTTTTGGTTGTATTTCCATTGGGTGAATGACAGAGAACAAGTAAAGTGGTATAGTATGTTTGAGGCTGCATTTAGGCCTCATTTTGATTGCTAGCTAGATAGAAATATGCTGTGCAATTGTACATTCTATCACAAATAAAACTGCTCATAGATGGACTTACAAATGTATTTATTTACCAGGGACAGTGCTAATTAATCAACATTTCAGTTTTCACATCCATGTAAATGAGCCAGCTAGAGTTTGCTGCTGAAATAACTATCAAAACAAAACAAACATACAGTATCAATACAATACAAGCCAAGTAAACAGAGTGCAGTTGACTAGAGAAGCTAAAGATTGACCTGGATATCGGCACCTGGACTGACTGGGTTACTATAGGCTAATCCAGGTCGCCTATTTTCCAATACTGAAAGTATAAAATAAGGCTAAAGTGGTAAAAACTTGACTTTGAGGCTAGAACAAATAATTTAGCTGGGGACCCCCTGGAACCCCCTCAAGGACCCCACTTTGATAACCATTGATATACTGTACTCTCTCCTTCTCCCAGGTATGAGAGTGAGCTGTCCATGCGTCAGTGTGTGGAGGCAGACATCGCTGCTCTGAAGATAGTTCAGGAAGAGCTGGCTGTGGGGAGATCCAGTGAGGAGCTGCAGGATCTGGAGGAGGAGCTGAAGATACTGCACAAGCACCATGATGAGGTAAATGTTTGGAGGTTGAAGATCACGCATGAATACTCAAAGCCATGGGTCCTCAACGTTTTTCAGGCCAAGGACTCCTCAGCTGAGAGAGGAAGCAGTGACCTCCACTACATTGTCTACAATTGTGTTGCAAATTAAACCTTTTCATAGATTTCATAGATAGCTTCATTGATTATCATCAGTGTTGTGTAAATTAATGTATTTTGTTCATTTCAGACATTTAACCACATAAACCTTCAATACTTAGTTCTTCATTTGCTCCTTCCCCCCCTACACCAAACCTCTTTGCCGAAATCTTTTACAAGCTCACAATGCGAGACGTTGTGGGCTTGTAGATCTGCTATTTTTGGCTAATGTTCCCCTCAGAAGAGGGATGTACAAGTGGTTAAAGTAAAAAAGAAATAACATCCTAACACACAAAGATTTGGCGGACCCCCTATAGTAGCTCTGAGGACCCCCTAGGGGTCCGGACCCCTGTTGAAGACCCCTGCTTAAAGCTGTTAGTTCTTATTCTCCTCTGATATTATGAACCATTGTACTTGACACTGGCCTGTCTCTGGCTCTTTTGACCCACAACAGTTTTCTTCTCTGTACAAAATGTCTATCCAATTGATGCAATATACTCGGGCATTATTAAAGGGATTGGTGTATCCCTATATTTTGGACATGTCATCATAGGCTAAATATGAAAAGGAAACATCCAAGTTGCTTTAAAGATATTGTAAAAAATATATCTTTTTTTTAAAGTAATAAAAAAGAACAAAGAAATAGAGGCTTAAGTTTTAAGGCTTTTCACTATTTGTAGTATGACAAAGTCTATGGGGCTTAAGGGGGCACATTAACCTGCAGGCCTTTCCTTTCCTTTTTGCCATTTTGGTTGATATGGTGTCATTTATTTTTAAATAATCAATTAAACCAATTAATTTGGTTAACTTTTGCACCCCTACAATACTGTAAATCGTGTATGGTTCTCCAGGACATACAGAGGCAGGGTGAGCTGGGATCCCAGGTGAAAGTGGACGTTCATGCTGCCCCTCAGGATGACCTGGCCAAGGTCATGGTATCAATGAGAGCACACTACGAGAAGGTCATCGACCAGAACCGCCTGGAAGTGGAGGCATGGTTCAAGACTAAGGTAGGCTACACTACACCAGTGGTTCCCTAACATCTTCATGTCAGGGACCCCCAAATGCATATGTATTTGGCCGCAAACCATCTGAAAATATTTTGTCCCAGGGACCCTCATAAAAGATTTGCGTTGTGAAAATAGCAGATCTGCAAGCTTGTAGATCGGCTATTTTTGAATAGCCAAAGTACAAAATAGGGTTAAAGCGGTTAAACAGTTTTTGCTGGGGACCCCCTGGAACCTACTCAAGGACCCATGGGGTTCATCGGACCCCACATTGAGAACCAGGGCACTACACCACCACATTAAATCCTATTTCACTTTGTTAAAAGTCATCAGATCCTCCTGTTTGTCATAACGTGTGTTAAGCATCGTATTAACGTTGGTTTTCATCCACAGACCGACAAGCTGAACCAGGAAGTTGCTCAAAGAACTGTGATCCTCGATTTGTCTAAGAGTGAGATCATCACGGTCAGCCGTGAACTGCACAGTCTGGAGATCAAACTCCAGGCCGAGATCAGCAAGGTAAGACCCGGTTACAGGAGAATGGCTTGGTTCAATATCTCATGTCCTTCAACACAGCCATTTTGTTCATGTTTTTCATATGCATTTCGATTGCACAAGGAAAAAAACTATAACTATCTCATATCGGGTGCTCGTTACGGTTTTTGTTTCCACTGACTTCAGGGGAAACAGTTACCGTTGTGATGATGACAGGAAAAGGCGACTGACATTATCTGCTGACATTAATCCTGTTCCCGCCTCCCAGTAATGTTTTACAATCCATTTTATGATTCGTTTAATTATTGAAAAGGCCTTGCCAGGCCGAACCGTAAGCCTGAAAGGTACCAAAATTGAACGAGAACTCAGAACTGGACCCTTGGCAAATTGAAAGTCCTAAGTGCATGTTTTTCAACATTTGGCAACTTCCAATAATCCAGCCCCCTCTCTCCATCTATGAAACAGAAAGCTTGTCAGGTAAACGTCCTGGAAGAGACCAAGTGCGGATTTGCCAACCTGCTGACAGGTTACCAGAGACAGGTGTGTATCCTGGAGGAACAGCTAACCCTGCTCAGAGCTGACATGGAGAACCAGGCACAGGACAAGACCAAGCTGGAGATGGAGATCATTGAGTACAGGAGACTGATCAACGCATACCTTGGAAACATGGTGGACAGGTACAAAATGGCAGCGGATTTATCTTCAACAAACAAATGCTGGCGTTAGTGAGCTTGGACTCAAGCGTTTGTATCAAGTTTCAATTTGAAGTTAATTAATATATATATATATATATACATACATACATATATATATGGGGGGCCAGAGACTATGACTATTTGGGGGACTTGGCATGGAAAAGTCTGGGAAACCCTGATGTCTTGTACCCATCCTTTGTTCCATTTGGTCTCTCTCGCTACAGAAACAAGAAAATCACGACCACCAAGACCACCGAGACCACCGAGACCATAGACAAGAAGGACGAGGATGGAAAGCTAATCTCCACCGACACCAAGACCAGCCGCAAAACCGAGGACATTCCTGATCAATGATTTTCTTAATCATTTGACCAGTGATGTGTCTGCATTATGTGGGCCCATTGGAAGCCTGATGTACTGCATTGTGTGTAAGCCTGATTCCTCAATAAAATCCACAGTGCCAGTGCTTCTTTCTTTCGTCTGAATTTGTTTATGAATGACCCTCAATAACGTATTGCAGTGGTTTTCAAACCTTTTTCGCCGAAGGCACATAAAAGGGCAAATTAAAATCTCAATACACACCTGTAATCATATCTCTGCAAAACAGCTTATATAATGTGTGTTGTCGCTCTTGGCACATTTTATTAATGGCAAATTAAAGCAGCTCTATTATAACTTTCCTCTTTCCTCGCAAACTTCACCCAGCCGGTACATCAATAAGCCTCTTAAATGAGTGCACCCGCTCATTGAAATAGTAATTATGTCAATAACAATAACTGATGTGTGGAATAAATGCATGAAGGAAAATGTTACGTACATTTCGCACAAGAAGAAAGAGACGCAGAGAAGTAAAACTTAAGTAAAAGTATCAACACCCTATAGTAGAAATAGTCTGTTACAAGTACAAGTGTTTCGACCGAACTCTGCACTGCACACTTTACGGCTCATCTCAGCAACACTTACGCCAAGTTTGATGTCGATTGGTCGGACGGTGCCCGAGTTATGGCCGGGACACACAGACAGACAAACTGACAGTCACACACACGCACGCATGCACGCACGCACGCACGCACGCACAGACTTTGTTAATGTATAGATGCTCCACTCAGAGAGGAGGTGGTAGTGGGGTGTTGTGGTTAAGCAGGTTTCCATGTACTGTATGGAATGTGTGTCAGCAGTGTTTAGCTAGAAGGGAATTTGTCAAAAATCATCAAGATTGTGCAATTGGTGACAAGCTTTAGATTGTTGGCATGGTGTTAGGTATGGGCATATGGTTTGCTAAATAACATACAAACAATGATGGCACATATTCCCTCTCAGCTTCACGCATTTTAAGCTCCCGCCATCTTGAAAATGATGCCTTTCCAGAAGTTCAATTTTCCTAAATTTTAGTTGGTTATTTAGCATACCCAATAGTAACAGAATACATTATTTGGGGTTTCAACCATACCTATACCTATCTGATATTGGATTCATTGCAAACGGACCACTAGGGGGCGAGCCCAACTAGTTTGTGATGTTTTTTGAAAACCTTATGCCCATGCCTAACACCATGCCAAAAATGTAAAACCTGTGCATGATTTTTATGAATTCCCTCCCAGCTAGTTAACACATCGGGTGCCAGAGGTTTATTAAAATATTATAGGTTCAGTGCCTGCATTTCTTCCATCCACTTACGTTGATACGTTTCGTGCTGTAGAAGCCCCGACGCGGAAGTGCATGTAAAAAGCGTGCGTGTGAGACGGCAGAGGGTCCCAACTAACGCCTGGAACAATAATATTTCTAACACGATCCTCCATTGCAGAGTGATCGGCGATCGAAAACGGCTCGCTTCCACCACGTTAAAAAGAAATGGAGATATTAACCTTTTAGTCAAGGAGTTAACATTGGAAAGGCCGACCGGAAGGATTTTTGACATGGATCCAATGGGTTACCTGCAAGCCTCCATTAGCTCTAATTAACCTTATTATTACCATAACTACATTGAATTGTAACTTAAGCAAATTATGAGAATGTCAGTGATTTGTTTTCGTGTAGGCCTTTTCTTTTCACAGCTTAGTCCAGTGGAATTATCCATGGGAGGTTTTATCCCATAGACATATAAAGGTAGACGCCTCCTCCGGTCCTGAGAAGTCTGTATCTCGGGCTCCATTTTGGAGAAGGCAAGCTTCCTGACTACTGGCCAATCACAGAGGGTCTTTTCCAGGACGTGGCAGAATCTACTGTAGTTGTATAAAAATATAACAAAATATTTTTATACAGTTTATTTTTGAAACATGGAATAATCATTTGGAAAATGGTTATGCTGGGAGACATGCGTTGAATACAAATAGGAGGGAGAATCCATGGTTAGTGCAGGAAGGTTAGAAGGACTCAAAATTCTAATGTAGATTCTTATCACAGCAGAGAAGGAAGGAAGAAGAAGAGCACCTGGACTTGGAAGAAGAGTCAGGGGTTTCAAGGGTAACAGGAGTTGTGCATGAGGGGGGTGTCACCAAGCAGCGAGATTTATGCACCCTCCTGTTCTCAACTTGATTCTTGGATTGTAGATCGGCTACTTTCGGACAGCTAATTTCTGCATCAGCTTGTGTAGATCAGCTATTTTCATCATTTGGGATATGGATGTAGTGGAAATGGTGTTCGGATACATGCCGTGGAGCAACAAGTTGAGGTCAAAGATCAAGCAGGCCTGAAGCAGGCCTTAGAGGGATTGAGAAGGAAGGAGTTGTGAGTGCCGTAGAAGGAGAAGAGAAGACTGCAGCCTGCACATCAGACACCAGAGGTAGCCAGAGAGGAGAAGCTGGGAGAAGACCCGAGTCTACGAAGTTAAGCGAAGCACAGCGCTACGCTGAAGGGTTGAGAACTGATAAACACTATATGAGAGAGCTATTCTGATGTGTATGAAATATAATCTAAGCTATTCAATGCAATGTTATCTTTGTGATGTATTATTGTGCATGACAAAGGTACAAGGTCATGGGGTCTGCGTCATAGCAATCTGGGAACCCATCGTCAAATAAAAAAGGAAAAACAGCGCCCTCTGCTGTTTTTCACTTTTCCATTTGACTCTGGGCGGAGCTGTACTGAGGACCCATGCTCACGGGAAACTGCCCTCAGCCCTCCACTTCCGGTGGTGCACCTATGTTTTCATTCCCACTAAAACCATTTCTCCCAAAGAACATGGATCGTTTTGGTTATAAGCCCACTTGTTTCTATGATGAAAGAGCAAGTTAAAATGTTACTAACTTTCTGTGGTTTTGTCGGCTCCGAGGACGCTATTGTTAAATGAGTTTCGGTTTCCAGTGGGAAGCGAGCCGCTCACATGTAAATCCTGCCCACTACATTTTATTGGGTAAAGCGCGGCCTGTTTCCTGATCTGTAGCCAATGTGCATGGGTTGTCAACACGGCTCCCGACAGATCCAAGCGCAGCTATGGATCTGTTCTTGAGAGATTAGCGTCGTAGTAACCTTGAGTATTGTCACCTTCACATTGGAGACACTGACGCAACCCAGTGACTCAGAGGTCAGGAGACGGGGGGAGAAAGCTGTTTTGAGATGATGCAATGGTTATTGAGGATGACTAAGAGGCAGGTGATAGGTAGAAGGATTAAGGTGGGTTGTACTATTGACAAGGTCATCAGGGGGTAGAAAAGGTGCTGCACAACGGCGCACAACAGGATTCCAACCCCAAGGACGGACGGGGCACGCCTGCCCCGAGGAGGATGAGACTTTAGGAGGAGGATGTGTTTAGTGCCATACTTAGAATACTTGCAGATTCACTTTCAACAAAACATTCTGGCATTGTCTGTCTTTTAGCTTGAATTGCTGTCTCTGGCAATATTCACGTAGAGAAAGGCTTATCAACACAACATGTTAAGAACATGAAATCCATCGGGAGCAAAGGACCCAAAGTCGGCCAAACCACCTTTGGGAAGATTAGTAGGCACAGACTCTCAGACTATTCGGCCGAATATCGGGAGGCTGTCAAGGCCGAGAAGGGCCTTTACAGTACAACCCTTTATTCACATATAATCTAAATTATATTATGTTATCAAGATACAGACTGGTAGGGAGATTACTGCCAGGGAATTTCTTTTAATATTTTCAATTTGTAACAATTATTATACTGTCTGATATATCTTTACCCTGTATCGCAAAATCATTTTAGTGTAGTGTTTTACTTAAGTAAATGTATCATTAACCTATAGTAGAAATAGTCTGTTACAAGTACAAGTCCCGTATTACAATTTACTTGCCTAAAATTACAAACGTATTGGCATCAACTTAAAGTACCAAAAGTAAAAGTACTCATCATGCAGAATGTCCATTTCACAAGTTTTCAAACGCATAAAATGTATAAAATCCTTGGAAAATGGTATCTACAAGCTCACACCGCGTCGCCAAGCGATGCGTTGTGAGCTTGTAGATTGGCCATTTTCAAATTGCCCAAGTATAAATATAGGTGGGTCTGAAGCGGTTTCATAATAATAATCAAAGTAACTAGTAACTAAAGTTTTCAAATAATTATAGTGGAGTAAAAGTACAATATTTGTCTTTGAGATGTAGTGGAGTAGAAGTAAAATGATTGAAAATTGGTAATACTCCAGTAAAGTAAAAAATACCTAAAAATTGTACAGTACTTGAGTAAATGTACTAACTACTTACTTTCCACCACTGCTGTTCAGTACTCTGTTCACTAAAACATTAGTGTACAAAGATACATTTAGGAACCAAGTGGAATGTACCGCTGACATTACATTACATTACATTACAGTCATTTAGCAGACGCTTTTATCCAAAGCGACTTACAATAAGTGCATTCAACATAGGTAGGGAACGAAACTACTAATCACCAGAGGTCTTAAGTGCATTTCCTGTAAAAACAAGCAACCAAGAGTATACCTAGCGCTAAGGTAAAAGTGCAATATATCAGCTGACCTGACCTGACCACGTGAGCATGAGACTGGAATGCTGCTCAGTCCAGCGTTGGTGACAGGGTGTCTGGAATCTAGATGGGTGACATTTGGAAGACTAGACTTTCACGTATAGGTCAACAAGGTTTTTAAGTTCCTTCCTTTTGTGTAAGATCAGCGTAAGAAAGTCAGTCTGTGAACTTAAAAAGGATCCCATACGGTTCAGTTAAGTTAAAAAGCCTTTATTTTTCCGTGGCTTAGTTGCTACTGTATAAGCAAAGAACAAAAAAAGGGAAACGCAGGTGACCTACGTGTTTTGGCCCTACTGGCCTTCATCAGTGGTCCACTGGTTATGACAGACACATCACATCTATAGCAACCACAGACTGTCAATTATTAAATCATCCTTAGACTACACATTGCATATCCCCCATTGTCCACACTCATGTCCTTTCTGGTAGTGTATGACAAATAACAATACTAGATGTCAATAAAATCTGAGGGAAAGGAGCATATAACAACCCCAAAATGGGAGATGACCACAATATACAGAGTCATTGCCATACAGTGGGAAATTACCACAATGATTATAGTCCATAGATATTATAACACAAGCTATAGAAAATAAAACTTGAGGAGTCCATTAGAGAAAGGGAGAGAAAGCTATCTCATCAAAATGGTGGGGATGACGGCACCGTTAAGACCTTAGTATGTGATGGTTGAATGAGGATCTACTTATACAACCTGTATATCTGGTCAAGAGTAATCTCCTATAAGACAGATTAGAATACGAAAAGCCACCTGAGAACTACCGTCCATATCCTCAGGCGGCAAGACTAATGACCACTATTGTTAAACTAATGGACCTCGTGTGATAATGACACAGTTACATTATAGGCCATTTTACCAAATGTTTTTTTTACCAAAAATCTAAATGTTCCGACACGGCGACACCCTGCCCGCCCCTCCCTCATTTTTCACAACAAAACGTACTGGTGTCAAACCAGTGCTTCACTCAGCCCTCTCCTCTCCATTCAGAGCATAACCGGCACCAACCAGCTGAATTTCAGTCAACCATGTCTTCTTTCTGTGTGATCTGCAGCTCTCCCATGATGAAGTCTCTGCCATGTGGTATGTGCGGTCATGTTGGCTCCAAGAGAGCCGGCAGCATGTACGGCGGAGCAGGAGGTTTTGGCGTCCGCATCTCCCAGGCCACGTCCACACTCCGTACTACATCCGGCTGTGTTGCGGTTTCTGACCTGTATGGCATTGGCTACATCACCGACAACAAGAAGGCCACCATGAAGAACCTCAACAACCGCCTGGAGACCTACCTGGACACGGTGCACAGCCTGAAGACGGACAATAATGAGCTGGAGCTGAAGATCAATGAGTTCCTGAAGCAGAGGGCCATGCCTGAGACGCACTGCACCGCCTTCAAAGTCAAGATTCACCAAATTCAGGACCAGGTGAGAACAGAGCTTCTATTGAGTTAGTGCTGTAGCAACGGTATCAATCTCATAAACTCATATTATGCTGGTTTTCAGAACTGATTCTCTACTTTCAACCTGGCTATTCTATTTTGGACATGTCGTTATAGGCAGATTTTTACAAACGTTTTCCAACATTTTTAACAATTTTCAATCATTTTCAAAACACTTAAAAAAAAGAAAAATCCTGAAAATAGCATATTTACAAACTCACAACACATTGCATGCTCACAACCCATAGCAGCTTGTAGATCTACTATTTCCACTATTCATCACACGACAAAGTATACTAGGGCTGTAAACAGAACTGGTCTACAGTGTCAAGTGATGTTGAATAGTGTTTGTACAAAGATATGGCTTTGCTTTTTTACAGAATTGCACAATAGTTTGAACAATTCACATATCCACTGGGTATCAGGTTTTTCTATGCAATGGACTGGAAGTGCATGCATACCATGCATATGATATGCCAAAACATTTTTGGTTCTATTAAAGTTACAGTTTCAGGTAGAATACATAGATGACAGCCGAGCTCTGGATCAAAGATATTTTCTTTCTGGTGGCAGTTTTAACACCACAAAATGCCTCTTATGGCACACTATATTTTCAGATGGGGGTCTTTGACCAAATACACATCAATTTTGGGGTCCCTTATATGAATACATGTTTCACTGATCTAGTTGTTCAGCTGTTGACATGTCTACTGCTTCCTCACTTTAGATTTCCAATGAGGTCCTTGGCAACACTGCAATCTACCTGGCAAATGACATTGCAAAGCTGGATTCAGATGACTTTAAAGTCAAGTTAGTATGGGGGAGGAAACAGATGTCCAAACAAACAACTAAATACTGCTTTGTTTTCTTAAAATAATTAAACCATTTTCAGCTGTGAAGACACATTATTATAAATGTCTTGTGGTTTTGGTTATATTTCCATTCAGTGAATGACAACATAGGAACCGAGACAGAGAACAAGTAATAGTACGTTTGAGGCTGCATTTAGGCCTCTTTGTGATTGCTAGCTATATTAGTAGATATAAATATGCTGTGCAATTGTGCATTCTAATCACAAATAAAACTGCTTATAGATAGACTTACTAATGTATTTATTTACCAGGGACAGTGCTAATTAATCAACATTTCAGTTTTGGGTATGTAAATGAGCCAGAGTTAGCAACGAGTACAATGTTCATCTGCAGCCCCTGACCAGGCTGTTAAAAGAGGTGATATAACTATCAAAACAAAACATACATACATACAGTATCAATACAATACAAGACAAGTAAACAGTGCAGAGTGCAGTTGACTAGAGAACCTAAAGATTGACCTGGATATCGGCACCTGGACTGACTGGGTTACTAGGCTAATCCAGGTCGCCTATTTTCCAATACTGAAAGTATAAAATAAGACTAAAGTGGTAAAAACTTGACTTTGAGGCTAGAATAAATCATTTAGCTGGAGACCCCCTGGAACCCGCTCAAGGACCCCACTTTGATAACCATTGATATACTGTACTGACTCCTTCTCCCAGGTATGAGAGTGAGCTGTCCATGCGTCAGTGTGTGGAGGCAGACATCGCTGCTCTGAAGATAGTTCAGGAAGAGCTGGCTGTGGGGAGATCCAGTGAGGAGCTACAGGATCTGGAGGAGGAGCTGAAGAGGCTGCATAAGAACCATGATGAGGTAAATGTTTGGAGGCTGAAGATCACGCAAGAATACTCAAAGCCAGGGGTCCTCAACGTTTTTCAGGCCAAGGACCCCTCAGCTGAGAGAGAGATGAAGCAGGGGCCCCCACTACATCCATATATACAATTGGCAAGTGGCAAGTGCGGCTGTTTGTCTGTTTGTCTGGGTCTCCAAAAAGTTAAGTTTCGGTTTAAGTTTGCGATTTAGCTCTGAGGACCCCCTAAGGGTCCGGACCCCTGTTGAAGACCCCTGTTCAAAGCTGTTAGTTCTTATGGGTGTCCTTGTCTACCGGGGTGAACATTCTCCTCTGATATTATGAACCATTGTTCTTACACTGGCCTGTCTCTGGCTCTTTTGACCCACAACAGTTTTCTTCTCTGTAAAAAATGTCTATCCAATTGATGCAATATACCTGGGCATTATTAAAGGGATTGGTGTATCCCTATATTTTGGACACGTCATCATAGGCTAAATATAAAAAGGAAACATCCAGTTACTTTAAAGATAGGGATTCTTTTTCTTTTAAGTAATAAAAAAGAACAAAGAAATAGAGGCTTAAGTCTTCAGGCTTTTCACTGTCGTATAACAAAGTCTATGGGGCTTAAGGGGGCACATTAACCTGCAGGTTTTTCTTTTCCTTTTTGGTTGATATGGAGTACCGGACAGTACCGATAAGCTGTCATTTCATCTAAATTTAACATTTATTTTTAAATAATCAATTGAACCGATTAATTTGGTTAACTTTTGCACCCTTACAATTCAATACTGTAAATCGTGTGTGGTTCTCCAGGACATGCTGAGGCAGCATTCTAAGGCTAAGCTGGGATCCCAGGTGAAAGTGGACGTTCATGCTGCCCCTCAGGATGACCTGGCCAAGGTCATGGAATCAATGAGAGCAAACTACGAGAAGGTCATCACCCAGAACCGCCTGGAAGTGGAGGCATGGTTCCAGAAGAAGGTAGGCTACACTACACCAGTGGTTCCCAAATATCTTCATGTCAGGGACCCCCAAATGCATATGTATTTGGCCGCAAACCATCTGAAAATATTTTGTCCCACGGACCCTCATAAAAGATTTGTGTTGTGAAAATAGCAGATCTGCAAGCTTGTAGATCGGCTATTTTTGAATAGCCAAAGTACAAAATAGGGTTAACCCCTGGGGTTCCTCGGACCCCACATTGAGAACCAGGGCACTACACCACACTACATCCTATTTCACTTTGTTAAAAGTCATCAGATCCTCCTGTTTGTCATAACGTGTATTAAGCTTCATATTAACGTTGGTTTTCATCCACAGACTGACAAGCTGAACCAGGAAGTTGCTCAAAGAACTGTGATCCTCGATTTGTCTAAGAGTGAGATCATCGAGGTCAGACTAAAACTGCACAGTCTGGAGATCGACCTCCAGGCCGAGATCAGCAAGGTAAGACCCGTTTACAGGAGAATGGCTTGGTTCAATATCTCATGTCCTTCAACACTGCCATTTTCTTAGCATTTTGCATTTTGATTGCACAAAGAAAAAAACTAACTGTTCCATATCGGGTGCTCCTTACGGTTTTTGTTTCCACTGAGTTACCGTTGTGGTGATGACAGGAAAAGGCAACTGACATTATCTTAGATGGTCGTCTGACATTAATCCTGTTCCCGCCTCCCAGTAATGTTTTACAATGCATATTATGATTCGTTTAATTATTAAAAAGGCCTTGCCAGGCCGAACCGTAAGCCTCAAAGGTACCTAAATTGAATGAGAACTCAGAACTGGACCCGTGGCAAATTGAAAGTCCTAAGTGCCTGTTTTCCAACATTTGGCACCTAGAAAAGTGCTCTTATACAGTAACTTCCAATAATCCAGCCCCCTCTCTCCATCTATGAAACAGAAAGCATGTCAGGTAAACGTCCTGAAAGAGACCAAGTGCGGATTTGCCAACAAGCTGGCATGTTACCAGAGACAGGTGTGTATCCTGGAGGAACAGCTAACCCTGCTCAGAGCTGACATGGAGAACCAGGCACAGGACAAGACAAGGCTGGAGGAGGAGATCGCTGAGTACAGGAGACTGCTCAACGCATACCTTAAAAACATTAACAGGTACAAAATGGCAGCAGATTTAGCCTCTACAAACAAATGCTGATGTTAGTGAGCTTGGATTCCAACGTTTGTATCAAGTTTAAATACACACCTGTAATTAAAATTTCATTTGTAGTTAATTTGATATAGGCAGAAACTACAGTATGACTATTTGGGGGTTTTGGCATGGAAATGTCTGGGAAGCCCTGATGTATTGTACTCATCCTTTGCTCCATTTGGTCTCTCTCTCTTTGCAGGAAAACCAAGCCCATCGAAAAGAAGCCGGAGAAGAAAGACCCTGACAGGTACAAAATGGCAGCAGATTTAGCCTCTGCAAACAAATGCTGGCGTTAGTGAGCTTGGATTCAAATGTTTGTATGAGTTTCAATTTCAAGTTAATTTGTAGTTAATTTTTTTAATTTGTTTCTATATAAATACAAATATATTTGGGGTCCCAGTTAGAGAGTATGACTATTTGGGGGACTTGGCACGGAAAAGTCTGCGAAGCCCTGGTGTCTTGTACCCATCCTTTTGTTCCATTTTGTCTCTTTCTCTGTAGTAAGACCCCCAAGGTAGAGATCATCATACAGGAGTTGGACGGGGATGGAAACGTACTCTGCAGTGACCACCAGACCAGAACCAACAACAAGGTTGTGGAGTGATGTGTCTGCATTGTGTGGGCCCATTGGAAGCCTGATACTGCATTGTGTGTAAGCCTGATTCCACAATAAAATCCACAGTGCCAGTGCTTCTTTGTTTCGTCTAAGTTTGTTTATGAATGACCCTCAATAACGTATTGCAGTGGTTTTCAAACTTTTTGTGCCGAAGGCACATGAAAGGGCAAGTTAAAATGTCAATACACCTGTAATCATATCTGTGCAAAACAGCTTCTATAACGTGTGTTATCGCTCTTGGCACATTTATTAATGGCAATTAAAAAGTTTAACAAATTAAAGCAGCACTATAACTTTCCTCTTCTACCCTGGTTAAAACAATTTAGGATTTGAACCTGGTTTCATGCATTCATTCATTCAAGATGTATTTATTCTCGATATTACACCGAGTAATTAAACTAATTTGCAGTGTCGTCGAGTACTACAATACGGTGCAATTCAACAACATCACAGTTTAAAAATACATTACATCTGGGAATTGGAAAATAAAAGGCATACAGTACATGTGAGATATAGAAGTTACAAATAGAAATCAAGGCAGCATTTTTCAAAATTCTAAAAACATTTACACATTGTGGTGACCTGTTTGGTCACCAGAGTTCTAAAACGACTCAAGGGTACTAGAGTGGTTCATTTCAATGTAGTCTGCAGGTCATTCCATGTGGTAGGACCACAGAAGCTAAAAGCAGATCTACCAAATTCAGAGTTGACCTTGGGCACCTTAAATGTGAGAAAACTACTTGAGCGGGTGTGATAGGGTCCAGCGGGGCCCATTCCAAAAATTATGAGATGTAGCTAGGACAATATCCAAGTATGGCTTTATACAATAACAGATGCCAGTGCAGTTCTCCTCTCTCTGCCAAGGAGAGCCATCCAACCTTGTTATATAAACAAGTGCTGACATTTTTACCATTGAGCTGATAGCATACATTGATATATATACATATACATTGAATCTTGACTACTGACATTGTTACCATTGAGCTGATAGCATACATTGATATATATACATATACATTGAATCTTGACTATCAGGTAAAGATTTGTGTCAGATCCTGTATCTAGGTGAGACACAGTGGCATAGCGTAGTGACGGCGGGCCCTGATGCAGGCTGTTTAGGACAATTGAGTTTAGGAATATCGAGTTATATTGTATAATGCATTGGTTCTCAAGGGGTCCTTGGGGGGGTTCCAGGGTAACCTGACACCGTCAAATGGAAGAAGCTTGCGACACACATTTGTTTCACAGCCTACTTCCATCTGAGACTCCGTAAGCAGAATCGATGACAGAGAGGTTTTTCTTTTATTCAAGCTACTAGGCAGGTGATTGGATGATCCCGCCCCTAGCAGCCGCTGATTGGTTCGAATACACAGCGTTGCGGGCAGCTTTACTCCCTGCGCGATCCCAGACCTCCTTCCTGAAATCAAATGCAAATGAGATTTCCGGAGGGAGGGGGGTTTACAAGGCTAGTTCCAGGGGGTCCCCAGCAAAATGTGTTAATATAGCATCACAATAGTTTTAACCTTTTATACTTTGGCTATTCAAAAATAGCAGATCTACAAGCTCATAGCGTGGCACTAAATGGTGATTTTTGAATATATATATTTTTTTTTAAAGCCAACATTTGTAACTCAAATCTTTGCTTCTGGGGGTCCCTGGAACAACATATTTTGAGATGGGGGTCCGCGGCCAAATACATATAATTTTGGGGGTCCTTGACATGAAAAAGTTTGAGAACCACTGGTATAACGGACAAAATTTACATTTACATTTTCATTTAAAAACAATTTTAACTTAGAGGCAAGAAAACTGGGGAGAAAATACATAAAAAGTGAAAATAGAGGCTACAAACCCACATTCTTAAACATGTGTGTGTGTGTGTGTGTGTGTGTGTGTGTGGGGGGGGGGGGGGGGGTTATAAAAAAAAAAACATGTGCAACCCACGAGACTTGGGTAAATAAAATGTGCAGGCTCGCTCGCCTCATTGCATTCTCTGTTAATGCAACCAAAAACTATTGATAATCATAGGTTCCCCCAAAGTTATAGACCACACTGTATATGAACTGTGAGTCAAGAGTGCCTTCTTCTGTCAAAATGGAGAAACTGCAGTTCCATTCCCTTGTGCAGTATGATATGTTCACCCATAAGGGGTGCTAATGACTAGTAATATGAAAAGAACGCAACCACCTTTATGATTTCCTCTGTATGACATCCCCCTGCCTTGTTAAGAACACATTTCACAAAAGGGAAATTGGAGATTGCAGATATCAATATTTGCGGCATCGCTGGTATTCTTATCACCTTATGTTTTATTATTGTTACACTTATTATTATTATTATTATTATTATTATTACCCCTATTATCGCTGCCTTTGGCCATAAGTAAAAAAGTAAATAAAATAGATTGGCAGTCATTTCAAGTGTAAATACCGGTATGGATTTTTAATCATTGATACAGTATTAATTATAATTTCTCATTAATACTGTATTAATGATAAACTATTGGAATATTGATAATATTCAGTAAACAATGAACATAATAGGCCTACTTTAACCTCTGGGCTCTAAATATCATCTTCACAATGGTAACGGTTACTTTGAATAGGCTACACATACACGTCTTTGAATGGCACACTAGTGTTTGTAGGGAGATTGGGGGAACTATAAGTACACTCAAATAATAGGTCGTTTTTTTTAATAAATACAAATGTCACTGATTCAGAGTTCCTGTATATTGATGGAGTAAAGACTTATGAGTTGGATTCTAAAAACTGGGGAAGTAAGGGCATGCAGCTTTCTTTCCGTGCTTAGCCCCCATGTTCCACTTATGCCTAAATGCCTATGAAATGAAAATAACACATTTACATGGCAGCTACAGTAGCTCACCAGCACAGTGGCCTTGTGGTTAGAGTGTAAGTCCTGGGATTGGGAGGCCAGGGTTCCGAGTCAGACGAAAGACTAATGGGCGTAGTGCATGGTGCATGACTAGAGCAAGTTCTGTCAGGCAGTTGCTGCTGGCCGACCATTGGTCGGTCTCAGCTCCATGCTTCTATTCTCAACCAATCACGTACTCACTTCATAACAGAGCACCCTATTTTAATCAAGGAAGCTTATGTAAGGCAGGGGCGAGCTGGACGCCGTCGCCGGGGATGCACCATGACGCTCATGGGTGGCAAACCGCGCAGCGGCGGTTCGGTGAACCACCAGATCATGAACAAACACTATTTCTGAATATGATTGTGACCTTTGTCATATAATCGGTTCAGGAATATAAAAGAAGACATATCAAAGGTTGTTTTCTAATCACTTGCTTTTCGATGTGCACAGTACATAGTTTTATTGAGGCATCTAAACAGCGGCAGGTATCGTTTCTGGCTCGAGGCAACGCAAGATTTGGTTGGCAGACAGGAAATGGTTGACAGTCTCAAGATACTTGGCACGTTCAGAAACGTATTTTGTGATCTTTAGATACCTCTATATATATATATTGTCTCCGCAGGCCAAAAGGCATGGCCGAGACTATGTTTTGCACCCTGTCCGTCCCGTCCGTCCGTCCGTGTGTGTCCGTCGCCCCCTCCGTCTGTGAACAGAGCAGAACCTCTGCTCCCAAAAAAAATCCATCACGCAATTCGATACACAGTATCTCTATAGTCATTAAACGAAACGGGTCTTTCAGATTTTTCATACTCCACCCTGATTGGCTAAGAATGCCTTCCAAAGATTGCAGGAATGCTCCGATTCATGTTTTAACCTATAACTGGACCGAGCTGTGTAAAACTGTGTATGCACACTCCCTAGAGGCCAAGGAAAAACCTTTGCCCTGCATTTGTCACATCTACTTTTTATAGCGCCACCAGGAGGCCGACTTATGTAAAACACATTTTTGGATATTACTCCTTCAGATTTAATCCAAATGTCACGCAAATCGGTACACATGATCTCTATTAGTCATGTGATCAAGACGGATCTGTTTGATTTTTCATATTCCTACCTGGTTTGCTAAGATGGCCATCTAAAGTTTGCAGGAGTGCCACAAATCATGAACGCAGCGTCCGATTGCGGTGAAACTTTGCACGCACATTCGCTGAGGAACAAATGCCACCTTTTCAACATTGCATTATTATTTTGTATAGATTACTCCTACAAGTGTAGTCCAAACATCACACAAATCGGTACACATTATCTCTATAGTCAAGAGATCACGACGGATCCGTCCATTTTTTTATATTCCATCCTGATTGGCGAATTCAGAACATTGCTGGCCCACACTAAACTACCTGGCCTGGCGGAGACCTGTGCTCCGAGGAGCACTTTTTCTAGTTTTGGATCTACTTTTATATAGGGGATTTGGAGTCCCTATTGGTAGGGAGATGTGCTTTCTCAGTACCTAAAAGCAGATCCAATTTAATCGCCAAACGAAAATAAATATATTGCTCATTTTATATTCAATAAAAATATTTTATCCTTTTGAGTTTTCCTGACTTTATAAAATAAATGGTATCCAGTGCCTTCCTGCTTGGCACTCAACATCAAAGGTTAGATTGAGGGTGTCCCTGTGACATACTAGCATAATGTCGAGAGGGTGTACTTACACATCAAGCTTCCTACGGGAACAGGAGATATAGGCACCTGAACTATGGGCCGAACGGCTCGGGAGCCTTTTGCTTCCCAAGGCTTACTTACTTACAAGGCTCACAACGCAATGCGACGTGTTATGCATGACACCGTCGTGCGTCAAAGTATAAATCAACCATTAATATGACACAGTTCAGTGCAGGCCTGCCAACTTTTCACCGCCAATCTGAGCTTATAATATATAGATGAAACAGTGCCAAGAACTGACTCATCTGCTACAGCAACAGGAGCTGACATCTCCACTAGCCTAGCCTGCATCTCATTGCCTCACTTCTCTCCTTCATCCTTTTTATTGAAAATGTTTTCTTTTATATCCATATTAGTGAATTAGCTTATCGCTCACACAAAATGTGCATGTGTAGTCAGTGCCAAGTCTGAGAGCTTTTGGGAGGACCCAAAACATAGCCTAAGAGGTTTTGATCCACAAAACTATTATTTTTAGGGCCTTAATGCGTGGAATGACTGATGATGTATAACCCTGGATCTTTAAAAATAATGCAAATAAATTAAATTCATTATATGTTTCCCCCTTTTTTTTAGATCCTGGGGTCGGGGTTGTAAGATCCTGCTTAGTTCAGGGGCGTCATTTGGAGTCTCAGGAGATGGCAATGGCCAACCATATTTTGCAGGCGGCAAGCAATCTCCGCTGGATTTGAAGCCCATTTCCTGAATCTCCTGAAAGTGTGCAGTTCCCATTAATGGCCCAGCAGATGTCGCTAATTCACCTCCTGCAGGCTCCAGAAGGATTTGCTCTAAGTTCTTTTCGGGACCGGGAGTTCAAAGATGGCGGATTTGAATTCGCCAAAAAAGTGGCTTCAAAACGGGTCTGTAGAAACCACGGGGCCCCCTCCATCTATATCATTTTACAGTCCGCAACACCTTTTTGCTGATTAATCTGATTAATCTGCATCTCAATCCATGGCCGTCCATCTAAATGTGACATTATAGATATGTGTTTGCTTGTCTGCAACCACAGATTTATGTATCACTTTCAAGCTGGCATCCCTATTATGTCATTATTATAGAACATGTTCTCGGGCTTAAGTGGTAACTTATTTTTGCCACTCCCTTTCTGAAAGTTTGCCTCTGGCTTAGTTTGTGCCTCTTTTCCTTTTTCTGTTGGTAGTCATGGCTCCCAGTTCCCACCTAATGTCGTGTGGGAGATCCGACTGTTTCAAACCATACTTAATAACTGACAGCTTGCATAACGTCTTGAGACTAGGAGTTAAGTCTAAGATGTACAGGTCAAGGGGTGTGCACCCTCCAAAGATGATACGATCTCCCACCACGCAACTGCATATTCCAGACCTCCAAGACAGGCGTTTCCCCCTGTGTTTAAGTTTCTTCCAGGAGAAAGCCTCTGGATTGAATTTCCACAGATCATTCAAGCTCCCATGGAAAGTGTCACCACCAAATATATACATCTCTCCATTGTACACAATGGCTGAATGGCCCTCACGGCCTTGTGGAAGAATACGTGCAGAAGGCGTGCTCAGCCAGCGGTTGGTCTCTGTGTCAAACACAATTATGTTGTTGTTGTAGTGATCATCATCCTGGTCCCCTATGCCCCCAAATACAAACATCTTTGTCCCAATGATGGTGGCAGAGTGACATTCTGAAGCAGGTGCTGGAGTGCCTCTAGTGTTAATTAAAGACCAGATCATTGCGGTGGTGTCCAATTTGTAGATGTCATTGGTGCATCCAGCCAGCTTGACTCCTCCAAAGACATACATGACCTTCCCCAAGACACAGGCGGAGTGGCCACACCTTGCCTCTGGAACAGTCCCAGAAACGTTGGGCTTGAACCATCTGTGGGTGTCGACATCAAATGCATAAAGCACATTGCAGAAGTCCCCTGGGTCAGTAAACCCTCCCCAGATGTGGACGGTATCGTCTATCAGCACAGTTGTGTGGTAACGCAAGGAGGGAGCTCTTCCAGTCGTCACTGTGGGCAACATCCAGCGCAAAGCCACTGTGTTGAAGACATGCACGTGAATCTGATCCATGAATCTGTTCCACTTCTTTGGAGGGTCATATCCTCCAAAAAAGTAAACCTTTTTCCCCACTACCACGACAGCATGGATGTCTGAAACTCCCTTTGTTCCTTTCAGATAGACCGTCCAGCGGTACATTTTCCACCAGGTTACACCTCAGTAAATGTGAAGTAATTAAGCCTGACACTTTAAAGGAATGGATGTTGGATGGAGTCCCATTCTGCGTGCTATCACTTATTGGTACAAGAGCACAAATGTCACTTGAAGCTTAGCCAATCCACAAAAACGACAGGCTTAGTTTGCCAATCCGGGAAGACGATGCCTATTCCATAATGTGGCTTACTGATTGCCAGATCAACTGCAGCCCAGGCAGGCTCTGGAAATCCCCCATGCCACACAGCACACTCTGTTCAAGATGGTCACCGTGCATAAAGGTGACTCCACCAAACAGACTACTTCAGACTACAACAGACTGGTAGTCTGTTGGCAAAAGTTGGTATTTAGTTCAGCACAAACTGTCGGCCAATGCGCACATTGTTGTACTAATGCCTTCACTGGCCTGCCAGATCTTGCCAGTGTTGGCAGGTCTGCGTATTATAAGGGATTTTGGGCTTGTTTTTTGATAGTATTGATAGTTGCAAGTTGCTTATTTGGGCTCGCTTTCAAGATTCTTTTTGAAAATAGCTGATTTAATAGGGCTCAAGTGGTGAAACTGGTTGCTTCTTTTGGGCTTGTTTTCATAGACCTGGTCACTTGTTTCACTCATTGAATCTGGCAACACCAGAGCTTTTTCACTCGCACCAAAACAAAACTCACATAGCATTTTAGCATTAGTATAGTAGGGACCGACCGAGCAAGTTCGGTTTCTCATCGACGGGTCGATAGAGGTCCCGACCCGACGGAACGACAGCAGACGCTTTCCAATGCTGAGTCGGCCCGAAATCGGTGCAGTGGAGAGAGCTGCTTTTACAGTGATCTCAATTTCAATGACGCTCAGTTTTATAGGCATAAAATAAATACAAATAATGTACAGACTAAATATCTCTGGAATCAACACTGTAAAAAAAAAAATAATAATAACTGTGTAAATGGAACCAAATGGACTCGTAAGGCATAAGCAGATTTGCTTCGAGCAACCGTGCTCTTCATCATATTACCATACTGTAGCTGGTATGCATAATAATAATAATAACAATTGTAAACAAATACTGTACTGTACAAATACACGTATAAAGGTGTGCACTGGTTTTACATTGTTTTATTTTAATGTGCAGTGTTCTCCTCTTTGTTTATTGTATGTTTATATTGTGCACCTTGGTGAAAGCTGAAGTTTGATGCACGCCGTCTGACAGGGAATGTGGTTTTTAAGTGAAACCATAAGCTGTCATGCGGCCAAACCCCTGAGGGTTAGAAACTGCTTTCTGTGCAGCTCTGTCTGTGGACAGACGCCTTTATCCTTTCACTCTTCAAATGCAACGTCATGAAACAGCCAACATTAGGATTTGTCAGTCAACCGCTTGATGAACGTTCTGAGAACTCAAATTCTTTCACTTGTAAAAGACTGCACCTACTCTACTGTAAAAATGATTTATTAGTGTATGTATGGAATGCAGGTGAAGTGAGGTAACCCAGGGCAGGATGACTCATGCCTGATTTTTACTTCACTGAACGACTTGATATGCATATATCAATTCAAGTATTAATTGGCGATCGATGGATATTCATTTACTGGTGATTGACTGCACATAATTAACCATTCATGCAGAGACCCGGTGCAGATGTCTTGTCTCGGAAGCATTTCATTTAACGTTCACTAGTAAAGACTGCACTTTCAACAAAGTAGATTAAAAGGTTATTGAAAAGAGACATAGTATGGTCCATATGGATGCGTCACATGCATGGCATGGGGCGTGCAGCACGAACTTGAGAAATTCACATACAGTATGAGCATGCACGATTGTTTAAGAGCACTGTACGCAAGACTAGAGCGTGCAGCTTAAATGATGACACGAGGGAGACGACCAAGGCTGGAGGTTCCAGGGAGGGACGTGGACCTTGATGCTTTTGGCTTTGGGGCCCATGCATGGCATGAGCCTAAAGGCCAGTCCACAACGATGATTCGCGACGCAACTACTTGCAACATGCAACTAATTGCAACTACTTGCAACCATTATCCCAATCCATTGGTGTGGACTGTCCTTAAAGGGACATTTCACCCCTGGAAGAAACTGACCCAATGGTAATGAAGTTTAGGACTCAATTATTATTATTTTTGTGAATGATCTGTGTTTTGAGATATATAGTAATCTTCGAACATCTCGTGACGTTATTTACGTCACGAGATGTTACATCATTCCTTTCCGCACTACATGTTGTCTCGACGCGTCATGCAGCCAGCGGACAGCCCCCCACCCCCCTCCTGCCAGAGATTTTAGACACAACAGAACACAGAAAACAGCCCAAACTGCGCATTTGTTCGCGGACCTTTTGTTAAATTTGAAGAGTGACGCATTACTTTACCTGAGTTACATCTTCTGATAGTTGTACTTGAATGTTGACATGAAATAATAATCCTGTGTAGTGTTTCACAAGTGTGACAGGGTCAAAGCAGGGGGGTGAAACCAAATTGTAACATTTTTTATTGATGATGAAAAACCTGTATTACGCACTTAAAAACATCATTCTCTTAACTATATTTCTGCACTGCATGTTTTATGGTTGACAATGTATTTCCCCCCGGTCCCCGAGCCACTTGACATTGGACTCCCCTATAGGCTGTGTGACATTGGCCTTGTGACAGCGGACGGCCAATGTCCCCAGGTCACGCTGGTGGCAGAGCGAATGAGGGCGGAGTAGGGTGTGGCCCACCTTATTCAAAAGTGAGCGCGAGCCACTTGGACAGCAGAGAGACAGGCATACAGGGCAGTGTGGAAGTGACAGCCAGAAGGGACGGTTGTGCACAGGAGGAGCAGACATACCACGGAGCAGAGGTGGGGAATACAGTGATCGCGGCACGTACCAAGCCACCAGCAGCGGACGGTGAGCAGACGGCGCAGTAGCAGCAGAGACGGGGAGGACAGACAGACGAACCAAGGAACGGAGGAGAGGTCCAGTGGCGATAACGTTGCGCGCTTCACACCCTCAAAGCCAGACGTACAGTCTGGCGGGCGAGTAAGTGTCCTTCTATGCAACGTTACCTTTATAAACCCACGGTCCTAAACCTCATATGTGAAATATACCTGAACAGATGAACTGGTTCTAGTTTCTATGATTGCAGGCAATACGCACGAAGACAAGAAGAGACAGTGATTCCTGGCCTAAACCCCCGCTCCAGTTAAACCCCATATAAGGACATTCCCACCTTTTGCATTGAACCGTGATGAGTATATGACATATAGCAATTGAATTGGCACTTGGCACTTTACTGCTTCAGTAATAGTTGGCACTTTAACGCTAAATTCATTATTTATTTGCTATAGTTTGCACAAGCCCTGTCTGTTTTTAGTGTTTGGTGATTGTCTGTATTCCTGTATTTTAGTTAGTTAGTGGGCGCATTAGGAGGTTGAGGTTTTAGAATTAGTGTTATATTTTGTTTATGCTTTTCAATATTTTATGGCTTATAGACGCCACTGTATTAGTTTAATAAAATAGATTACCTTTTTATACAAACCTGTTTCCGTCCAGCTTTCTCCAAGGGATATGTGTTGAAGTGTTGTTCTCATTTAAAAGTATTGTACTTACCTGGGTAAACTCGAACCTGTGAATAGCCTAAGAAAGAGTGTTACAGAGGACCCTACCTCTTAAATAAAAAGGTGGCGTAGTCTTGCAGTACCTAACAAACAGTATTATTCTCACAGTAATTACGCACCCCGCACTTTACCGTGCAACTGATATTTTATTGTTGTGAGTTTAATGTGTATTGTTATTTATTTATTATTGAGACAAAGTAAAGAGTGTCAGCATTCTAAAAAGAAGTGGCAAGTTACATGTGACAACCTGGCCACCGTCACATATTTGGCGTAGCGCGGCAGGACTGGGTAGAGAACAACACAAAATCCCTAAGAGAAACTGTATTGAAATTTTGCTGTTTTGCTGCTTTTTTGTTTTGTTTGGTTGAATCAAGAAAGTAATGATGATGATGCCAGTGTATCCAGGGGCACCGTGGCTACCTAAGTTTTCGGGCATAGAAGGTGAGGAGAAATACAGGGAATGGAGAGAACAGATTAAAGGATTATTGGGCACTCAGGATTTAACAGAGGAGAAAAAAGTTGCTTTTGTAGTACAGACCCTTACTGAGGAAGCTAAGCGACAAATTAGTGTAATTGACAAGGAAGATCGCAATACAGTGGCCAAAGTCTTTAAATGTTTAGACACGTTGTATAAAACATCTGTTTCTGCTTCCCAAGCTCGTGCCTTGTTCTATGGCTGTGCGCAACGCGCAGGCGAAAGTGTGCAGGCTTATATTTTGAGGCTTAGAGAGTTGTTCTGCGGGCTGCGGCGGCTCGACCCAGACACCGCTCCCTCCGATGCCATTCTGCGAGAGCAGTTACTTGTAGGACTGTCTGAAGGCCCTCTGGGTCAAGCCTTAAGAATATATGCCCGTCGAAACCCCACAGAAGACTTCGCCGCCCTAAAAAATGAGGCCTTCCTACTAGACACTGAACATAGAAGAGAAGGGACTGCTGAAATCTTGTGCCATGCTGTTAAACCTGTCTATCCCAACACCCTCACAGGAATCTGAATGGAGAGAGAAACTGAAACAGGAGATTATGGAAGACGTCAAATCGCAAATGCAGGGGTTTACGCAGGAGCTCATGAAAGAGATCAGACCGCTCCTTCGACCCAACACCACCGATACACGACCTCGCGGTTCGCCTCCATCTGAACGACGCCGGGAGCCGTACCAACGCAACGAGTGGGATGAGGGAGGTAGGCCGATCTGTAGGAGCTGTAGGCAGTCTGGGCACATTGCTCGCTTTTGTAAATCTGACCCCAATCATTTAAACTAGTACGCCCTGTCGCCGAGGTCCGGGAGACAGGGGTGCAGCGCGCACTCGCCAGATCAAGGGCTAATGAAGTGTTTATTGGGGACTGTCCGACTATTGGGATCACTATGGGAGGAGTCCACTTAAGGGGGTTACTGGATACTGGGTCACAAGTCACATTAATGCAGCAAAGCTTATTTGAGGAAAAATTCTCACACCTAACGTTGGGAAATGGGCCCCTTGTTTTTAAATTACGCGCCGCTAATGGTCTTGACTTACCGTACACTGGCTATGCCATATTGGACCTAGAGCTGGAGGGAATGAAGATCCCAGGGAGAGGAGTTGTAATCGTGAAAGATGAACATTGTACTCAACCGCTGATTATTGGGATGAATGTCGTGAACGCTGTATGGCATGCCCTCTTTAAATGGCCTGGGAGGCCTGTGTTTCCATGTCAGCAGGGAAGGACGCTGTGGAAGGACGCATTCGCCACCTGTAGGAGGGTGGAGGCAGTGACGAACGAAGATGGGTCCATCGGTTATGTGTGGCCGGTCGGCCGGCGGAAGATTCGAATCCCCGCGCAGAGTGAAGTGATGATCTGGGGCCGCGCTTGGAGAGGACCAAATGGAGCGGACTACGAGGCCTTGATGGAAGCCTTGCCGGATGGAAAAGATTTGGGAGTGGCCCGTGCCCTCGTCACGGTGCGCCACGGACGTGTTCCCATACGAGTGTGCAACCCACACGCATATAGTCTGGTCCTGGACCGCCACCAGAAGCTGGGGAGGCTGTACCCGGTGGAAGAAGCGGATGTCCGAGGCGGCAGGGACCTGAGCCTGTCCCTGGGGACCGACGGAGAGGTGGAAGTGGCCGTAATCAGTGTGGAAGATGATGGACCACTGAAGACCCTGCCCGAAGAGATGGAAGTGTTGACGGAGCGTGATGACCTGCCGGAGGCGCAGAAGAGAGAGTTACACGAGATGTTGTGTCGGTGGAAGAAGGTGTTCGCCATCCATGACGAGGATTTCGGACGGACGGACGTCGTGCAACACCAGATACCGACCGGAGACGCGGCACCCATACGAGAGCGACACCGGCCGTTGCCGCCCTCCATGTACCGGGAGATGAAGACCCTCCTGAATGAGATGCTGGAGAAGGGAGTCATCAAGGAGAGTTGCAGTCCGTGGGCGGCACCTATCGTACTGGTCAAGAAGAAAGATGGCAGCTGGAGGTTCTGCGTCGACTACAGGAAACTTAACGCCGTGACGCACAAGGACGCCTTCCCCCTACCCAGGATAGAAGAGACGCTCACCAGCCTGACGAAGGCGCAATGGTTCTCCACGTTAGACCTGGCCAGCGGGTATTGGCAAGTAGGAATGGATCCCCGGGACCGGGAGAAGACCGCCTTTACGACCCCGCTGGGCCTGTTCGAGTTTCAACGCATGCCGTTCGGGCTTTGTAATGCGCCCGCGACGTTCCAGAGGCTGATGCAGCAGTGTCTGAGTGGTCAGGTGACAGAATCCTTGCTGGTATATCTTGATGACATTATAGTATATTCACCTGACTTCTCCTCTCATCTACAGCACCTCGAGCTCGTCTTCCAACGCCTGTGGAGACATGGACTGAAGCTGCGGTTAGACAAATGCAAACTTCTGCGGAGGGAAGTGCAATTTCTGGGCCATGTCGTGGACAAAGAGGGAGTGCGGCCCGATCCGGAGAAAGTGGTGGCAGTGCGGGACTGGACACCACCCTCAACGGTCCGCGAGGTCCGCGCGTTTCTAGGTCTAGCGGGTTACTATAGGCGTTTCGTGTCCTCTTTTGCTGCTATAGCACGACCCTTAAACAACTTATTGATAGGAATCCCAAATGACGTAAAATCCCACCAGTGTAAAGTCGAGTGGACTTCGGAGTGCCAGCGGGCGTTTGATGCGTTAAAGAGTGCCCTCACACAAGCCCCGGTGTTAGCGTATGCGGATTATACACAGCCTTTTGTGGTTTACACTGATGCGAGTGGCCGTGGGTTGGGAGCGGTTCTAGCCCAGGTCCAAGACGGTCACGAACGTGTAATAGCTTATGCAAGCCGCAGTCTCCACCCGACCGAGCAAATTATAGCTCGTTCAAATTGGAGCTTTTGGCCCTTAAATGGGCCGTGACCGAGAAGTTTAAAGATTATCTCACTGGCGCTCGATTCACAATATTCACGGACAATAACCCTGTTGCGCATCTCCAAACGGCTAGATTGGGAGCTGTGGAACAACGGTGGGCTGCTCAACTTGCGTCGTTTACTTTCGACATCAAGTATCGACCGGGCAAAAACAACGCCAACGCTGATGCCCTATCGCGGTTCCCAGTGCAGCCTGTAGATGTGGCGGCTGTACAATCGACGCCAGCAGCCCGGGAGGATGAGTGGAGAGAGACGCAGGATCGGGATCCAGATGTGCAGGTGGTGAAGAGGTGCGTGGAACGGGGGAGAGCCCCTAATATGGTGGAGAGGAAGAATTGGACTCGGGGAGCGCGGCAACTGTTACGCCAGTGGAACAAACTGATTATACGAAATCATGTGTTATATAGGAAGGTGACCGATCCTTATACCAAAGAACAATACTCACAGATCATTTGTCCAGGTTCACGCAGAGAGGAGGTATGGAGAGGAATCCACACGGCCGCGGCGCATGCTGGGTTGGAGAGGACCTTGGCCCAGCTGCGACGTCGGTTCTATTGGCCAGGCATGGAGGGAGCGGTGCGTCAGTTACAACAGGGTTGTGTCGCCTGCAGCCTGCAGAGGAACAGGTCAGAGCCTCGGGCCCCCTTACAACCCTTTGAAGTCTCATATCCACTAGAAGTAATAGCCATTGATTTCCTCACATTAGGTAGGCCTGCTGATGCGTGGCAAAACATTCTGGTAGCTACTGACTTATTCACCCGTTATAGTTGGGCTATTGCCACCCGAGACCAGACTGCGCACACCACTGTCCGTGCGTTATGGACGCATATTATCCAGCCGTTCGGCTGTCCGGCCCGGTTCCACTCAGATCGAGGCCCCAACTTCGAGTCCGAGTTAATGCACCATTTATGTCAGACTTATGGTATTGCAAAAAGTCGCACCACTCCGTACCACCCGGCTGGGAACGGTGGAGTGGAACGATTTAATCAGACATTACTGAACATGTTGCGATCACTAGACACTGATAAACAAGGAAGATGGAATGAGCACTTACCCGAGTTAGTTCATGCTTATAACAACACGATCCATAGTGCTACGGGTTATGCCCCCGCCTACTTAATGTTTGGCCGACATTTGAGGCGCCCTATAGATGTCCAGTTAGGAGTGCAGTCAGCGCAAGAGCGCATGGGAGTGGGTGGCTGGGTACAGGACCACCAACAGAGAATGGCGACAGCTTATAGGACCGCAGGGGAGAGGATGGGAGAAACGGCCAAGAGGAGAAAGCAGGTTTATGACCGTAGGGCCGGTATTACACCCCTATTACCAGGAGAGAGAGTGTGGATTCGAAATAGGAAGAGAGATGGCCAGGGGAAATTGAGTACGTGGTGGGACCCCGAGCCTTACGCAGTGATGGAACAGGTGGGAGCTACGGGGTTGGTGTACCGAGTCAGACCCGAGAAGGGGGGGCGAGAAAAGACCATACATAGAAATGCGTTGAAAGTGTGTGTAGCCCCCAGGTCGCCCCACGAGGACCCCCCAGCTGTAGTGCAGCCCGAGCAGGTAGAAGCAACAACGCCGCAGTATTATGGGTTTCTCTCCGTCCCGAGAGCACCAGATGAGCCACGGCGCTTGGGAAGAGCAAATATAGGCCAGCCACCCCAGAGGTATGGACATGATTAGGGACAGTTGCAGGGACTGGCAACGGAAAAGTGGGGGGGGATGTGACAGGGTCAAAGCAGGGGGGTGAAACCAAATTGTAACATTTTTTATTGATGATGAAAAACCTGTATTACGCACTTAAAAACATCATTCTCTTAACTATATTTCTGCACTGCATGTTTTATGGTTGACAATGTATTTCCCCCCGGTCCCCGAGCCACTTGACATTGGACTCCCCTATAGGCTGTGTGACATTGGCCTTGTGACAGCGGACGGCCAATGTCCCCAGGTCACGCTGGTGGCAGAGCGAATGAGGGCGGAGTAGGGTGTGGCCCACCTTATTCAAAAGTGAGCGCGAGCCACTTGGACAGCAGAGAGACAGGCATACAGGGCAGTGTGGAAGTGACAGCCAGAAGGGACGGTTGTGCACAGGAGGAGCAGACATACCACGGAGCAGAGGTGGGGAATACAGTGATCGCGGCACGTACCAAGCCACCAGCAGCGGACGGTGAGCAGACGGCGCAGTAGCAGCAGAGACGGGGAGGACAGACAGACGAACCAAGGAACGGAGGAGAGGTCCAGTGGCGATAACGTTGCGCGCTTCACACCCTCAAAGCCAGACGTACAGTCTGGCGGGCGAGTAAGTGTCCTTCTATGCAACGTTACCTTTATAAACCCACGGTCCTAAACCTCATATGTGAAATATACCTGAACAGATGAACTGGTTCTAGTTTCTATGATTGCAGGCAATACGCACGAAGACAAGAAGAGACAGTGATTCCTGGCCTAAACCCCCGCTCCAGTTAAACCCCATATAAGGACATTCCCACCTTTTGCATTGAACCGTGATGAGTATATGACATATAGCAATTGAATTGGCACTTGGCACTTTACTGCTTCAGTAATAGTTGGCACTTTAACGCTAAATTCATTATTTATTTGCTATAGTTTGCACAAGCCCTGTCTGTTTTTAGTGTTTGGTGATTGTCTGTATTCCTGTATTTTAGTTAGTTAGTGGGCGCATTAGGAGGTTGAGGTTTTAGAATTAGTGTTATATTTTGTTTATGCTTTTCAATATTTTATGGCTTATAGACGCCACTGTATTAGTTTAATAAAATAGATTACCTTTTTATACAAACCTGTTTCCGTCCAGCTTTCTCCAAGGGATATGTGTTGAAGTGTTGTTCTCATTTAAAAGTATTGTACTTACCTGGGTAAACTCGAACCTGTGAATAGCCTAAGAAAGAGTGTTACAGAGGACCCTACCTCTTAAATAAAAAGGTGGCGTAGTCTTGCAGTACCTAACAAACAGTATTATTCTCACAGTAATTACGCACCCCGCACTTTACCGTGCAACTGATATTTTATTGTTGTGAGTTTAATGTGTATTGTTATTTATTTATTATTGAGACAAAGTAAAGAGTGTCAGCATTCTAAAAAGAAGTGGCAAGTTACATGTGACAACCTGGCCACCGTCACACAAGCGCAAGCGTGAAAGAATCCAAATACAACGTGGAGATGGTAAACAAACTGACTTCCAGTGTTGCCAGATATTGTGAAAGAAATAAGAAACCAGGTCTATGAAAACAAGCCCAAAAGAAGATAACTAAGCCAAGAGCACTTTAACATGGGATATTATATATTTGAAAAATGCCGATCTACAAGCTCACAACACGTTGCGATGTTACCCATTGTGAGCTTGTAGATCTGCTATTTTCCAACAAATCTTGAGGGGAAAAAAGTGCAAAATGTGGAGTATTTTTTAATCGTTTAACAACACATATTTGGTTGGGGCTTCCTGGCACAAAATATAATTTCAGATCGGGGTCCGTGGAAAAATACATGAACATCTTTGAGAACCACTGGTTTAAACAACAATCAAAACATTTGGATACAAGCCCAAATATCAACTACATTTTAGAAAGAAGCCGCTTATAATAAGCAGACATGGCAACACTACCATGCTGTTTCAACGTTGTTGTTGGAGATTCCACCCACACCGCACCTCCCCTGCCACAAGGAGGGGCAGTGCACCAAAAGCATTATGGTCATTGTAGTAACTAGAAGCTCGCCCCCGCTACGCGGGGGCTCGCGTCTAGCCCGCGGCCACGCCCACGTAGCGCCCGCGGCCACTTGGCAACTCATATAAGTGGCGTAGCGTCATGAGGGCCAGTGGGGCCGTGGCTCGGTCAGTGAAGACCCTGTAGTGCGGATGATATGTGGCATAGAGGGGCAGATTGTAAATCCCCAGAGGAAACATCCGTGGGCTACCATTGGTTCAGCGATGTGTGCGGTCGCCCTGCGGCCCCTCCTCCTCCACCAATGTGCAGTATTGAGAGCCCTGACGTCACAACAATTGGAGCGATGGGCACTGCACTCTGGTTGGTTAGGGTACACCTAGGGCCCAGGTAGAACCCAGTTAAAGCCTGCATGGGCAAACCCAGTTAGGACCCGCCTTGGTCCCACATAAACATGGCTAGTTGGGGCCCACCTAAGGGCCAGGTAGAAGCTACTTATAGCCTGCATGGGCATCGCAGTTGGGACTGAAGTGGATGCCGCTGACATTGCTGACATGGGGTCCATATGGTTTAGCCCACCTTGAAACCATATGGGAACTACGCTGGCATGCTGGCTGGAATGCAAACGCTGCATCATACCTGTAGTGTTTAGTTTGATGTTGTGTGTGTAGCAGATATACCTGCAGTGTGTAGACCAATGTCCATATGAAAGTCAATGCCCAGCAGTGTTTTTTTTTTTCCAGCAGAGTTTCTAGTGTCTCTGTCTCTCTCTGGAAGAGGTTGCACATGAACTCTGCAGCCGCACTGAGGCGCTCCAACACAAACACTCTGACATTAAGCTGCTTCACACAACAAACATCAGCACCACGCTGCTGTTTGTCCAAAAGACACAATATCTCCTCTCCGACCGACGTCATGTGTTCATGTATCGACAGCCGTACAGACTCCTTTTGACACATTTTACCTCGTTTATCCAGCTCTCACTGACTCTCCACATCGGGCTGTTATAGCGCCACCATGAGGCTGATTAGAAATCTCAAGTGGAATTTCTTCCTCGGCATAGTGGGAATGTGGGTGCAAAGTTGCACGGAAAGTGCATGCTGTGTTCATAATGTGAGGCATTTTGGTCCAAACGGAGCAGTCCTGCAGACTTTGGAAGCCATTTTAGCCAATCAGGATGGAATATGAAAAATCTGAAAGAGCCTTTTTTTAATGACTGTGGAGATACTGTGTACCGATTTGCGTGATGTTTGGGCAAAATATGTAGGAGTACTGTGAGAAAATGTGTTTAGCAAAAAGCGGCCTCCTGGTGGCACTGTAACAGGGCCATGTGAAAGAAATAGGGCAGAGGTTCTGAATTGGCATCCAGGGAGTGTGTGTGGACAGTTTGGCTGCGATCAAGTCAACGATGTGAGAGATTAGCTATCACAGACGGACGGACAGGGGGTGAAACATAGTCTTGCGCCATGCCTTTCGGCCTGGCGGAGACAATAAAAAAACGAAAGTAAAGGAAATGACCATTTCTGCAACAAAAGTAGTCAACAAACTATACTATAAAAACATGGGCCACATTGTCAAATAATCTAAGAAAGAGGCAATCATGTAGAAAATAGCCGATCTACAAGCTTACAAAGCCTCTCAATGTGAGGCGTTTCGAACTTGTAGATCGGCTATTTTCACAATATTTACTTGTGGAACGGAGTCAAACAGAATGGGGGGGTCCCCAGATCAAGTACGTTTATTTGGGGGGGGGGGGGGGGGGGGGGGGGGCGGCCTGAAAGGGTTGATAAGCACTGCTCTAATCTGAGCGAAATTATCTGAATTTACTACATGACCATAATGCAGCCTAACATGCGTAGCACGGGGCGGTCCTGCCATTACGTGAGTTACTGTAGTTGCTGTGGAGCTACATAGTTCTCCAGAAGACACACACAAACATACACCATCTACAATGGACTAACTGAGCAGCAATGTTGACATTCACCACACGAACGTGCATTGTTGACAAAGTGATTGCACAGCCGCTGCAGGCATGACAACCACGTTAGCGTTAGCGACATGGCAGCTATCACAGCGCCCTGTCCGTCGTCGCTGCGACTGACTGTGATTAGCCTGGGTGCCAGCCTGCTTCGCTGCGTTCGGCGGATTTTTTTTTCTCTCTGGAGAGAGAAAAAAAGTCCGCCGAACGCAGCGAAGCAGGCTGGCACCCAGGCTAGACTGTGATGGCTACAGCCATAGATATATAAACACTACAGCAAGCTCTCTGAGATGCCATTGTCTGGAGACTGCTCCTGGCATGACACGACCAATGAGAGTGAGCGCTGTCGTTGTTGCTAAGATACGGTGGCGTCACTGCCCCATAGCTTGTAGATCTCTCACACATGATTGGCGTAGGCTGCGTTGCCAGGTGTGACTGTTTGTATAAGCGATTTTGGGCTTATTTGGGTGCACTTTTGGGCTCGTTTCCATAGACCACGGCAGCGCTTATTTCTTTCCCGTGACCGATGTGGCAAAAAAAGGTGCAAAACGAACCATCCGGAAGTAAAGGGCGAGATGAAATATATAGCACTTTTTGATTATTAGAGAAGGAGACAGATGTGAAGGTGGAAAATGGAATGTAGTAGATTATATAGTTTTGCATGAGCGATTTTTGTAGCAAGTTGTGAGTGAATTGGGCCACTCCTGTGGGCGGGGGGCTGATTAGAACCATTGGGGTTTGGGAAGGAGACGCTCTCTGTTTGAAACGCTCTCTGTTTGAGTGGAAAGATAAGCAGTCCAGTCAAAACCTAGTCAAACACACAGATTTCATTATTTTTCTGGCCATAGGGTGCAAATTTTAAATTGTGCTACTGTTATCTACTACAAATACTATTACCATTGAGTGATTGCAGTTTCTTCCAGGGGTGAAATGCTCCTTTAAAGTGCTGGATATTTTCCAGACCCCATCCAGTGGTGGAAAAAGTACTCAAATTCTTTACTTAAGTAAAGAATTGTCAAAATGTACTTGAGTAAAAGTACAAAAGTATTGGCAACAAAATATACTTAAAGTACCAAAAGTAAAAGTACTAAAGCATTTGAAAATAGCCGATCTACAAGCTCACAACGCGTCGTGATGAGACGCGTTGTGAGCTTGTAGATCGGATATTTAAAATAGGGCTAAAGTGGTTAATGTATGTTTTATAATATCATAATTTATATCTGAAAAGTAACTAGTAACTAAAGTTTTTAAATAATTGTAGTGGAGTAAAAGTACAATGTTTCCCTCTGAGATGTAGTGGAGTAGAAGTAAAAGTATTGGAAATTGGAAATACTCAAGTAAAGCACAAATACCTAAAAACTTTACTTAAGTACAGTACTTAAGTAAATGTAAGTAAATGTTACTTTCCACCACTGACCCCATCTAGTACCTAGAGAGGGTAAAAGAATGGGGTTACGAAATACAGTGCACACTGACATATTGGCACAACTGAATTCCCCCAGGGATCAATAAATGTTTATTAAATGTATGATCACATGATCAAATGAGTTAGTAGGCTAAGTGCATCTTCGGCTAGTACATTAATCTAAATCCAGTGCGTGTGTGAGCTGTTTGCACTATTCACGGGGTGTGCCATTTTGTTATGTATCAAAAAGATTACAGGTTTAATACTATATGACGCTTTGCATGCTTTGAAACTGTGGTGTGATTGTGTCACGTCTTCATGTTGGGACAGATGGTGGCTTAAAGGTTAAGGATGTTTGTGGCAAGACGATAATCGCTTTCCCTTACACCCCATAGTTTATCTATAACTGCCATATAGCCTGAAGGTCACAGATCTGATACCCAACCAGACATGTTTTTTTGTTTGTTTTTAGTTTTTTTGTATCTTGAGCAACACACTGAACTTCAACCCACTAATGCACTGTAAGCCACACAATTAGTTGGCCTTTGTCCAACATAATACTGTTACAGTACCGCTGAAAACTGAGCAGCCCAGTGCCCTGAATGTTGCATTCACTTGCAATGAATCACTTCAAGTGATGATGGGATGCACACTGAAGCATTTCATGACATATAACAGATCAAGAACTGCAGAAGTTATCTGTCCCATCACTGCCATCAGATGTTGTTTTTTCACATTTGTTTTGCCAGGGAAGGCTGCACAGATGTGTTTTTTTTACATCAACACATTGCTTCAGTTTCCACACCCATTCACACCTGGAATGTACTGTACAGTAGCTTGAAGTACTGTAAGCGGGACGGCTGTAGCTTATTGGGTAGAGGCGTGTCATAATCACGAAGGTTGCAGGTTAATCCCCCAATCCGTCCAGTATACAGTATTGTGGCAAGGTGTCCCTGAGCAAGACCATCTAGGCAGCCATCAGCTGGGTGAAGCTAAAACTGAATTTCCCCTGCAGGATTAATGAAGGTCTATTCTTAAGCAACACTTTCCGTGTCCTGAAACTCAAACAAGCAGTGGTGGGGCAATTCTAGGGATAATTGTCGAGTCAAGGTGGTAGTGGAAGAAAGGAAGAGAGTTTAATTTCCCACTTTTCCCACACAGTCCAGGGACTCGAACCATAACCACAAGGCCATGATGTAATCACAGTACAGACCCCCATGGAGACATGGTCCTCTGTCCCTGAAGATAATTATTACTTATTTGTCAACCAAGAGATTAGTGGGCAATCACCTCAACCACGGAATGACAATTTTGGCCATTCATTGTCTCCGCCAGGCCGAAAGGTATGGCGAGAGTATGTTTTGCACCCTGTCCGTCCGTCCGTGTGTCCATCCGTCCGTCCGTCCGTATGTCATTCTGTCTGTCTGTGTACAGCTAATTTCCGGCACTGTTGGCTTGATTGCAGCAAAACTGTGCACACACACACACACTCCCAGGATGCCAATTCAGAACCTCTGGTCCACATTTTTCACATGGGTCTGTTAAAGCACCACCAGAAGGCCGCTTTTTGTAACAAAAAAATTGACAGTACTCCTACAGATTTTGTCCAAACATCACGCAAATCGCTACACAGTCTCTATAGTCCTTAAACGAAATGAGTCTTTCAGATTTTTCATATTCCATCCTGATTGGCTAAAAATGGCTTCCAAAGTTTGCAAGAGTACTCTGTTTTGACAGAGTACTCTTGCCTCAAATCATGAACACAGCATGCAATTTCGCACGCACATTCCCACTATGCCCAGGAAGAAATGCCACTTGAAAATGATTAATACCTATAACTGCACCGATCTGTGTAAAACTTTGTATGCACACTCCCTAGAGGCCAAGGAAAAACATCTGCCTTTTATAGTGCCACCAGGAGGCCTACTTCCGATTTTATCCAAATTTCACGCAAATCAGTACACATGATCTCTATAGTCATGTGATCAAAACAGATCTGTTTCATTTTTCATATTCCATCCTGATTGGCTAAGACTCACATCTAAAGTTTACAGTAGTGGCTTGTTTTGAACAAAATGCCGCAAATCATGAACGCAGCTTAGGGTTGAGGACAGAGTACAGCAACTTGCTATGGGCCTGGTCTTCAAGATATACCACAACATTGGGATCCCCCTGTATTTGTCAAAATACTTCCAAAATGTTAATGATGTCCATGGTCACAATACCAGAGGCAGCTCCACAAACCTTGTCCAACCCTTTTTTGGCTCAACAAAGGGAAGTAACTCGTTCTCATGCTATTCATCAAAAATGTGGAACGCCCTACCAAAAGGAGTAAAGGAGTGTAAAACCCTACTCTCTTTCAAAACTGCCCTAAAGATACACCTTCAGGAGGCTGCAATTGGAAAATGGCCCCTGTCTAAGTCCTAACCTAACCTACCCCCCTACCCCCTACCCCCCCCCCCCCCCTCTCTCCTTCTTCTTTTGTACATATTTCTCACTCTTCATACCAGTAACCTGTAAACTGATTGTATGACATTCTATAGTAGTTGTGTATATCTGTCTGTCTCTTATATGTCATCATGATTTGTGTGCGTGGGGAACTCATTTGAAACAAGCTCAGTGCTTTTATGAGTCTTCCAGTTTAGGAGACCTTGTATTGTGAATTTGTACTTCCATGTACTGTTGTTCTCATGTCTTACTAAATAAAGTACATCAATCAATCAATCAACTTTGAACGCAAATTCACACTATTACTCCATGAGCCAGAGCCCCAAAATTGAGCAATGATTATCGAAAGAGTGGGCAAAACCAAACCTATATTAAATTGTTCATAGGGTCAATACGAGTAAATAAATATATGATAACCATTCCACAGGAGTAGCTTTTTCATGGTTATCACACATTTTGTTATTTTCCCGATACGTCCATGACAGGTGATAAAATTACAACATTTAAAAAAGAGTTATCATAATGAAACTTCCTGAGTTGATTACTTACATGAAGACAATGATTTATCGTATTACAAGTTTTCTGAAATCGTATATTTAAATATGCAAATTAGGCATTAGGAAAATATGCCCAAATTTGCATACCTTTCCTGAATCAACATTGGAATATTGGACAAAGCCAAAGTCAACATACTTATTTCATTTTGTTAAGATGTTGGAGTCAAAGGTTTTTAACGATGGAATATTCAATATCTGGCTCAATTTTGGGGCTCAGGCTCATGGACTAAATGCCTAATTTGCATATTTAAACAATTTAAACAATTTCAGAAAACTTAATACGATAAATCATTGTCTTCATGTAAGTAATCAACTCAGGAAGTTTCATTATGATAACTCTTTTTTAAATGTTGTCATTTTTTTCACCTGTCATGTACGTATGGGGAAAATAACAAAATGTGTGATAACCATGAAAAAGGTGGAGAGGTTATCATATATTTATTTACTCGTATTGACCCTATGAACAATTTAATATAGGTTTGGTTTTGCCCACTCTTTCGATAATGAAATCTTGTCTGGCTCATGGACTATATGTTGAGGAACAAATGCCACCCTTTTAACATTGGCTTGTTATAGAGCCGATAGCAGGTCATATTTGCAAAACACATTTATGGAACAAAATGCCTCAAATCATGAATGCAGTGTCCGAAACTTGGTCCCCCCCCCCCCTCCCCCTCCCCCACACACTTTACACCAGAAACAAATGGCCTTTTGGTACCTACCAAAAAGTGACCTTTTCAAATGGCCCGGATTTACAGAGGACTATGTCTAAAAATGTTTAATGCAAATTTTCTCTATCACACACACACACACACGCGCACACAATTCCAATAACAGTCACAACACAACCGACATAATAGTGTAGATTCAAATCAGCCTTCAATTCCAGAGCCACAAACCAACAGTCGCTGAACATGTTTCACTGCCACACCGGGCCCCAACATGGCAACAACAGAGTTACTGTAAATCTTGAACCACATCAGCACATGACACGAACAACACACAACAAAAACATCATACATCACAAACTGCAGCAGCAGCAGCAGCATCCAGCAAAGGAAAAGGAAGGTATGTCACAATCGTTACAGCCCTAAAGAGGTTCCTACTTTGAGCCGTCTTCATCAGCCGTCTTCAGGGGAAACCCTGAGAAGGACAAGGTCTTCGGCTGTTCGACCGTGCGGACCAAGTCTTCGGAGGAATCCCCCATGCAGACAAACCCATGGATAGAGAGAGATCTCCAGATCCTCGGATGAGCCTTCCAGCGGGCGTCTCTCGTCACCTCCATCCTCCGTACATAGGGTTGGCTTCACCAGTACTTTACATCTCCATCCTCCGTACATCTGGTTGGCTTCACCAGTACTTTGCATCTCTCTGGTTAGCTTCACCAGTACTTTATTAGAGGTGGATGGTCTGGGAGGGTGTTACACTGTAGGTGAGAACCTCAGTCTTCAAGGCATTTACGATGCAGATGTCATCTGCATCGTCATATGTACGTGTGTGGGGGTGAATGGGTGGGTGGGTGTGTGTGTGGGGTGTGTTTGTGTGTGTGTGTTTATAAAATAAAAAAAGACTACATTAGAGAGTCATCTAGACCTCCTAGTTGTAGTAGTGAAGCCCAGTTCTTGCTCCCCTCCTCCACTGATGGCCTTTCTTCATAGTCCATGCTTATAATGAAGAGGAGGGGGGAGGGGGGGGTGTCCCCTGCAACACCTCAGCCATGCAGCCTTGAGTATCTGAATGAAAGAAAGAAAGAAAGAAAGAAAGAAAGAAAGATTAATTCAAGTAACCAAGAACCACATACATAGCCTAGTATACATATACTAGGCTGTACGTTGTGACTGGATACAGTATACTTATACTACGTTGTGTATGTTGTGACAGGATACAGTATATGTATACTGTATCCTGTCACAACATACAGCCTAGTATATGTATATTGTATCCTGTCACAGCATACACAGCCAAAATGAAGACATTTGTAGAATCCCCAGAAGCAAAGATTTGAGTTACAAATGTTTGCTTTAAAAAAATATGTATTCAAAGATATGCACACATTTTCCAGATAAAAAAAAAATAGCCCAAAGAAATCTAAAATGACACAGATGCTTCCCCGGTCTAAATGGGTTAAGCCTGGAACCAAGCCATCCAGGATCCTGATGAATGTGTAAAGTGATTTACTAGGCCCAGTGGTGCAAAAGCACTAAAAATCTTTACTTGAGTAAAAGTACCAATACAGCAATTTTGAAATACTCTATTACAAGTACAAGTCTGGTATTCAATCTTTACATCAGTAAAAGTACAAAAGTATTGGCATCAAAATATACTTAAAGTACCAAAAGTAAAAGTACTCATTATGCACAAAGCGTTAGGATGTGACGCGTTGTGAGTTTGTAGATCGGATATTTTCAAATAGCCTAACTATATAGGCTATAAGGCTGAAGTGGTATGTTTTGTAATAATAATCCAAATCTACAAAGTAACTAGTAACCAAAGTTTTCAAATAATTGTAGTGGAGTAAAATATTTGTCCCTGGGATGTAGTGGAGTAGAAGTAAAAGTATTGAAAATTTTAAAATGCTCCAGTAAAGTAAAAGCTCCTCAAAATTGTACAGTACTTGAGTACATGTACTTAGTTACTTTACACCACTGACTATAGGCCTGCATAGCCTGTCTTAGCATCACAATCAAACACAGCTGAACAATACAACATATTCACTTCACATCACATCACACAACACAACAATGCTTCATCCTGACTAGTTGTTGCTTTACCAAGTAAAATAAGAGTGAAATTAAACACGCAATTCCATCAATTCCTTTAATGCTAAGCAGCTAATTAGCTAAACTAAATCACCTGCAGAAACTCACCTCAGTAAGGTCAGATGGAGAAAATGCACTTCTGTTTTGTTTTAGCAGCTTTCACCACTCTGGTAAACACAGACAACTCTAAACACTAAACAACGTTCATGTGGAGTAACGTTGCACTATGAGTTGTTTATTTTGCTCTTTTGCTTCCAAACTTTGCAGAGCTTGTAACACACTGTGTGTGTGTCTGGGGGGGGGGGGGGGGGGGGGTAATTGGAGAACTTATAAAGCCCGCCCCTCCCAGGGAGTGTGGAGCAGTGCCATCTATTAGAGAGTTACGCCAACTCCGTTCGGGCCAGGTCTTCTACATAGCCGTCTATTGGCGAATACTAACAAATCCCTAAACCGGAAGTTCATGGAATGCATTGAAGTCGACGGCTCCTTGTCACTATTTCCAGCTACATGAACCACGTGACCGACGCTGTTTCTGACCCCTCATTGGCGCAACTCTCTAATAGAAGGCTCTGGTGTGGAGCAATAACTAACTACCTCCCATAGGGCAGGGTTTCTCAAAGTGGGTGCCCTGTGGCAAGTGGTGTGAAGTAACTAAGTATATTTACTCAAGTACAGTACAATTTTGAGGTATTTTCACGTTACTGGAGTATTTACAAATTTCAATACTTTTACTTCTACTCCACTATATATCAGAGGAAAATATTGTACTTTTACTCCACTACAATTATTTGAAAACATACATTAACCACTTTAGCCCATTTTATACAAAGGCTATTTAAAAATAGCTAATCTACAAGCTCACAACGCGTCGCGATGCGACGAGTTGAGCTTGTAGATCTGCTATTTTCAAACATTTTAGTACTTTTACTTTTGGTACTTTAAGTACCTTTTGATACCAATACTTTTGTACTTTTACTCAAGTACTCAGACCTGCCAGCACTCTCCCCTCAGTGCTCCATATTATTTTTCTTATAGGCTCGGCTTTCCATCCACACACCTGCACTACACCATGTTCCACACATCCATAGTATACACATTCATACACCACTGATTTACTGACTCCACACCTCACAGTATCCTTATCTCATCTGTGCAGTTCAGTTATGCCATCCATTTATATCGTAGTTGATTATGTTAGGTTAATTCTTTAATAAACATTTGTTATTGATTCTACACCTGATGTTCCTTCCCTTATTTGTCATGGATTTGAGCCAGCCATGACACTGGGGACACCCTGCCCCTCTGGATTCGCAATTTATCTGTGCCAGATTACATTGTCTGCCATATGTGTTTCTTCAAAACACACTAGGGTCATGTGATCAAGATGTATGAGTCAGAGTCAGACCCCATTCCAATTGGCTATGACTGGCTTCCTGGCGTTGACCTGTGCTCTGAGGAGCACACTTTTCTAGTTTTATTCTATTTTTTGACAAATTGTGAACAATTTAGTTTATTTATTTCTTATTTTGTTATTATTGTCTTCCATCAATGTTCGTTTTGGGAGAATAGGTGTCACCTCTAGTTTTGAAGTGGTGAAATTCTGGTTTTGTGGGTTAATTCAATCCTTCCTTCCTACTACCGGCTCACCTGATCTTCTCTTAATACATCGATGCATCTGACACCTTTAATTCCTACAGCATGTGACCCACGTCTCGTTCACTAAAGGACTGTACAATCTTAAATGACAGGCATCTGCGTGCGTGCGTACGTGCGCGTGTGTGCGTGAGCGTGCGTGTGTGTATGTGTGTGTGTACAGATTAAGTAACTAAGAACATTTACTCAAGTACTTTACTTAAGTACACTTTTGAGGAATTTGTACTTTACCTTTACTTGTAGCTACTCCAATACATCTCAGAGGCAAATATTGTACTTTTTACTCCAAACTTTACTAGTTACTTTTTGATTATTATTACAAAACCACTTCAGACCTATACAGTACTTTGGCAATTTGAAAATAGCCAATCTACAAGCTCACAACGCGTCACTTTACGGTGTGTTGTGAGCTTGTAGATCTGCTATTTAATTTCAAAGCATTTTTATACATTTGGAAACTTGTGAAATGGGACATTCTGCAAAATGAGTACTTTTACTTTCAGTGAACTTTGAAAAAAAAAATGTATATGCATAATCCGTAAGAGGCTGAGGCTGTTGAGGCAGCCAGACACGAAAAAAAAAAAAAGATTCATGAATTCATTCATTCTACATTGTGGTATTGGTACTTTTACTTAAAGGAGTAGTTCACCCAAAAAATGACTTATTTTCTATCAATTGCACACCCCGTGAAGCCTTGAATTCATGGATTTATTTTAGTTTTTGTGACATTCATAAGCCAATAATTTGATGACCGTCTCCTACTGGCTAATGTATCCGACACAAAGTAGATTATTTGTGTCTCCTACCGGATACACACCCGGTCATCAAATTATTGTCTTAGGAATGCCACAAAAACAAAAATAAATCCATGAATTCAAGGCTTCATGGGGTGTGCAATTGATAGAAAATAAGTAATGTTTTGGGTGAACTCCTCCTTTAAGTAAAAAATGTGAGCACAAAATGCACAAAATGTGAGCACCTCAGCATTGACAACGCCAGGCTGCCGGCAGAGGACTGCAGGATGGAGTGAGAGCTGTTCATAATAATATTACCTATGATTATAATGAATGTACAAAATGATTAAATTGAAGGAGTGAATGACCTAATTAATACACAGTATATTAAGTTCATATATTACTGTAATGTTGTTCTACATTGTAGTGAAGTACATGCAAAATATAGAGGTTTAAATGAGTCAAGAAGTGCCATGTAGGATAGTTTTATAGCCTATTCTTAAGTCTCCCCCAACCCAACACCCCCCCCTCCTCTGTGTGTGTGTGTGTGTGTGTGTGTGTGTGTGTGTCTCTCTCTCTCTCTCTCTCTCTCTCTCTCTCTCTACTGTCATGGGGAAATAAAACAGACATAGATCATATTTATGGGGAGCGGTGATGCTCAGATCAGGGTGTGTGAACAGGTTTGCACTTTTTTTTGGTTCTTTTCTTTTTTTTACTTTTGCATCTCTCTGCTCAGACAGAGATAATGGAACTTCCTGCGCTGTTATTATGTTTCGTTCCTTTTCATTTCCTTCACAAACACAAAGCAACCATTTAGATTGAAAGTGAGATGTGTATAGTCTGCAGTTCTGTCAAGGGTGTGGACGGTATGAAATATCATTTTGAGTGATTTGGCGCAGTAAACGGGGTGTGTGTGTGTGTGTGTGTTGTTTGGCAAGGAGTGTGAGTTTAACAGGTCACATGGGACTTTAACCACTTGCAACCTAGCATCCTTATTTCATTATAGGCAAGCAGTGTTCTAAAATGTAATTTCTTTTCTGTGTTGAGGTATTAAAAAGGTCTTAAAAGTCCTTAAATTGTCACTTTACTGTCATCTGGAGACCCCCCAAAATAATGTGGGGACCCGACCCACAGGTTGAGAACCACTGGTGTAATGGGCCATTCTGCAGAATAAGCACTTTTACATTTGGTACTGTAAATAGAGTTTCCAAACAGAAACAAAAGTGGGATTAGCTAATATAGATCTCAAGACCCTTTATATACATGGAGGACATCATTTAAAAAAATGTTCAAACATTCTCACATATTTTCAAATAATGAAAACAAATAACATAAAAATAAAACATAGCGGAAAAAAGTCGATTTACAAGATCACAACAATGTGTCACATCGTCGACATGCTGGGAGCTTGTACTATAGATTTTAAATGTCCCTGTCCGCAGAGTGGTCGTTATGTCACTGTAGCATGCTGAGTGCTACTTTGGGTTCTTGCCAACACAATTCGTTTAGCCCAGCCTAGCTGCGTCTGCTGCTTGCAATGCGTTTACATCAAAGTCTTTCATGACTTCGAACTTTGCCAGCTCTCTCTCCCTCTCTCTGAGAAAAAGTGTAGAACAACTACAGTTCACATAGCTAGCCTGTGCCAAAAGTGCCAATAAACAGCTTGAATTTATTTGGGAAAAGTGAAGAAACAGCTTCCGTACTCCTGTATGCCAATGGTCAATGCCATTGTACAAATTCAGATTGCTTTATCAACACACTGAGGAGAAAAATGGATGAGGACTGACAGGCAGAATGTGTTCATGTTTTATTAATAGCCTTCGATCAAGACCATTATATTTGTATTTGATCGATTCTGACATTTGCGTAATAAGTCAGACTCGATCAAATATATGTATGATAGTCTTGATCCAAAGCTATTTTATTCACATGAAAACAGGAAACACAGGGAGCACTAGAAATGAACACTGGTATTACTAGGAACACTGGGAGCACTAACAACACTAGGAAATAGCCACGATGAATACAGAACACAGTGATTTACAATCTGTCCAAAACAACCAGGACACAGGAGAGTTTAAAGGAGAGTTAGTCCTTGTGACTAACAGGTGAATTCAACAGACAATCAACACAGGGAAAGGCTACAACTAAACATTGGCTGATCGCAGGATTGGTGAGACAAGACAGGCCTTTTCACAGCCCAGTGACACTCAATAAGCCTGGGAACGATGTACAGTCTGTCTGTCTGTCTGTTTGTCTGTCTGTCTGACTGACTGTTTCAGGTGGATGAGACTGAAGTTGACCCTAACATTTCACCTGATCTGACTGCTATCCATAACATTTAGGATACAAAAAAGCACATAAGGGTTCAAAAGCGTTTCTTTGGAAATACTCAACTGTCAACAGAGAGTGGCTACAAATGTCATCTCTGTTTATTACAGTAGGTTGTAAAGTGACCTTGTGATACCACACCTACGAGGATTGTAAATTGTAATTGATGCCTCTTCTTTTCTCATTCAGCATTCAGAAGAAGAATGCTTGGACCCGTGCCTAAAGCATCATGCAGTGTGGTATTTTGACAAGTGATTCATGATTATTTTTCCTTCGATGCTTTAAAAAGGATGTCCAAGCTGCAGCTCTTCACTCTCTCTCTCTCTCTCTCATCTCATCCCCAGGCAGAGCACAGGTGCACAGCATCCCAATCGTCTGACAATGTACGGCTCCTCTGCAGGTTCCATGAGAAGTTCTAACGTTGGCGGTTCCTACCTCTCTATGTTTAGAGGAGGAAGTATGGGGTCAGGCAGCGTCTATGGGGGAGCAGGAGGTGTGGGGACGCGGATCTCCTGCGCCCCGACATCTTGTGGTGGTGGTGGTGGTGCTGGTGCTGGTGGAGGCAGCTTTGGTGGAGGCTATGGGGGCATGGACGAGAGTGTCATCGGCAACGAGAAGTTCACCATGCAGAACCTCAACGACCGCCTGGGCACCTACCTGGGGAAGGTGCGCTCCCTGGAGAAGGCCAACGCCGAGCTGGAGCTGAAGATCAGACAGTACTTGGAGAGCAGGGCAAGTCCGGCCACCAGGGACTACAGTGCCTTCTTTGCTACCATCACCGACCTGCAGGGAAAGGTAGGAGGAAAACCCAACTCCTTTAATGAACTCCATACAGTGACTGATACAGTATGTGACGTGTGTGTGTGTGTGTGTGTGTGTGTGTGTGTGTGTGTGTGTGTGTGTGTGTGTGTGTGCGTGCGTGCATGCGTGTGCGCATGAGTTCAGATTCAGAGTGCTATACGTAATAACGGTGCCATTCATCTCAGCATTGACAACGCCAGGCTGGCAGCAGAAGACTTCAGGATGAAGTTAGATACCTACCTTTACAGTTCATAATGAATAATACATATTATAATAGAATTTAATGTATGAATGTATTTAAAAGTGAACAAATACAGTTTCTGTCTGTCTGTCTGTCTGTCTGTCTCATACCTCTCTCTCCAGGTATGAGAATGAACTGGCTATGCGTCAGTCAGTGGAGGCCGACATCTCTGGGTTGAAGAGGGTTCTGGATGAGCTGACCTTGGCTAAGTCTGACTCGTCCATGCAGATAGAAGCACTGAAGGAGGAACTGGTCTACCTGAAAAAGAACCATGAGGAGGTCGGTGCCAAGCTGCTATCACTCCTGTCATTTGTAGTTTTACGATCCTAGGGTACTTAGGAAATAAGCCACAAAGCCAGTCAGCCACTCGAGGTTGTACAGTAGGCCACTACACTCCACATCACAACAAATCTATTACATAAGGTTACTTATTTCGCGTCATAAGGCAGCACTTGCGTTGTAACGCAGTGGCTGCCTCAAAGTGTCTCTGTAGGGGAAAAGTATCTTCCGCACTGAAAACAGAACCATGGTTAATGGCCACCATTGTAAAATAAACTTTTTTTTTGTTTTTCTGTGATTGCTTCACAATCAATATTTATATATGTATTTATTTATTTATCTATTATTATTTTATGTATTTATTGTTATTATTATTCATACATAGAAATATCATCATCACCTTTCATCAAAATTATCAATTGTGGTATCATGTGCGGTTATTGAGATAAGCATGTTGGTAATCAATACTTAATTAGTCCTGTAAATTAAACGAAGGTCAACGTACAGCTTCAGCAATAAAGTGAGCTATGTTGAGGTAAGGTACACTGAGCACAGTTAAAACAACTAAACTGACTACTTTCCTCGTGTGTGTGTGTGTGTGTGTGTGTGTGTGTGTGTGTGTGCGCGGGTGTGCATAATATGTGCGTGCGTGATGTTACAGGAGCTCCGGGCCATGCGTGCCCAGATGAGTGGTCAGGTGCATGTGGAGGTGGACGCTGGTCCTCAGGAGGACCTCAATAAAGTCATGGCTGAGATCAGAGAACACTATGAGGGAGTCGCCGCCAAGAACCGCAAAGACCTGGAGACCTGGTACACAGAGCAGGTACAGTTGAACTACAGGAGGGGGCTGGGGGCCTGGTACATAGAGCAGGTACAGTTGAACTACAGGAGGGGGCTGGGGGCCTGGTACACAGAGCAGGTACAGTTGAACTACAGGAGGGGGCTGGGGGCCTGGTACATAGAGCAGGTACAGTTACACGCGTGGCGCTTTCCTCTGCCTGCCGAGAGCTAAAATAGTTTCAACTCAGGCACCTAAGCGCTCCCAGGCGAGCGCCCCGCCGTTTTCACCTGGGGAAAAAAGCCTCAGTGTACACGGTCCCTAAGACAGTGGTTATAAAAGTGGGGGCGGCGGCCACCAGTGGGCGCTAGTCCACTAGATGGGCCCATTGGAAAGGAGAGGGAAATTAAAACATACATGAATTAAATTATTATGTTAGAATCCCATATTTTGGGCACACGGTCGAACTGTTTGAAAAGATTTCCAACTGAGTGGGTGTGTGTGGAGATGGCAGGTTTATCTTGTGTGCATTGATTAGCTCAATGCACAACAGCTCTCTAATTAGTTTGACTCAGGCCAGGAGTGATTAAGCCCAATTTTAATGTAGCTTATGTTAATGTGCTTGTGTTCATGTTTTGCTATTTCTGAAGATTTTTGGAAATGTTTACAAAGAATTGAAACTTTTTGAACATTTTTGAATATATTAACATTCCCAAAATAGGGACACCAGGTTGAATCATCCATAGCCTGTGCGTGTGCGTGCGTGCGTGCGTGTGTGTGTGTTCTGAGCAGACAGAGATACTGAACAAAGAGGTGGTCTCCCATTCGGAGTCTCTACAGTCGTCCAGGTCAGAGGTCACAGAGGTCAAACGGACATTGCAGTCTCTGCAGATAGAGCTACAGTCCATGCTCAGTATGGTGAGTATTATTATTATTATTAAATACTATTATTATTGTTATGAAGTATTATTATTATTATTATTATTATTATTACCCTTATTATTATTATCATTATTACTATTATTATTATTATTATTATTATTATCATCATCATCAGTAGTAGTAGTGACATTGTGAATGTTACAGTTGACATTAGAAATGTACACAAATTCACAAATTGTCCATTGTAAACAGTAAAAAAAAAAAAAAGAAAACACTGAGGATTTTACTGTGTAGGCTATATTCAAATGAGAGCCTTATAAGAATTAGATTAGAAGAATAGGATATGTACACTACAGTTAAAAGACACCACTGTTGTGATGAAGGATCCCTGTCTATTTAGCTAGGTGGGTCAGTTTGACCTTATGTGTATTGTGTCACTTAATTGATGATTATGTTCAGCCTAGAAAGAGGGACTGGCAGCTAATTAGAGTTAAGCCCAAGTGTTTTTAATCAGTTTGGGCTTCAGGCTGGGAGTTCAGTATGTTTGGAGCCTTTGAGGAGCGAAGAGCTACTTTTATGCCTGACATATTATTACTTGTTTTGATCGTGTTTTGGACTATATCACTGAAGAGACTTTATTGTTTTATTTGCAACATGGGACTGTATTGAACAGTACTTTCTGTAACCAAGGCTATAATAAATACCCTCGAAGATGAGAATAAGCCTCTCTGCATTCTTACCCATGCACCACAGTGGTCACCACTTCCCAACCAGCTAAATTAGTTATCCTACATTACAACTGTAAAAGACCATAGCAACAAGATTTAACTATAATTATTATAAACATGATATTTATGACTGAATGTTTATTTTGAACATTGAAAACGAAAACAAAGCTCAAAATAATACAGAGTAATGCACAATAATAATAATCATAATAACAATAACAATAATAGTAATTGTTCGAAATTAATACAATACTAAACAATAATTAATATTATAAATGACAATATGTCTAGTTGTAGTTTTTAAAGTGTTTTAAAAAAGGGAACGTACTGACATAAGTGTGTGTGTGTGTGTGTGTGTGTGTGTGTGTGTGTGTGTGTGTGTGTGTGTGTGTGTGTGTGTGTGTGTGTGTGTGTGTGTGTTTGTTTGCGAGTGTGTAGAAAGCGTCCTTGGAGGGGACCCTGGCAGAGACACGGAACGGCTACTCTATGCAGCTGTCTGGCTACCAGACGCAGGTGAGAGACACATGCTGTCTCTATTTGGTTGGTTGATTTATAGACAAAACCTTATTTTTCTTAAAGATGTTTCAAAAGTTTTCAAAAACTTTAAGATCCGTTTTTTGTTTTGTTTAGGGTTTTTAGTTTTAGCATTTTTTTTCACAATGAACAAATCAACAAACTCACAACTCACAACGCATCGAGATGTGATGCATTGTGAGCTTGTAGATCTAGCCTACTATTTTCAAATAGCCGAAGTATAGGGCTCACTTCAATACTTGATCATGTTATCTATTTTAGCATCGGATCAAATGTTACGGTGATGGTTATGACATTCTTCTTCTTCTTCTTCTTCTTCTTCTTCTTCTTCTTCTTCTTCTTCTTCTTCTTCTTCTTCCTCACCAGGTGACCAACCTGGAGGACCAGCTAGGTCAGCTCAGGTCTGAGCTGGAGCGCCAGCGCCAGGAGTACCAGATGCTGCTGGACTTGAAGGCCAGGCTGGAGATGGAGATCGCTGAGTACAGGAGACTGCTGGACGGAGAGGACAGCAGCAGGTACGAGACATAGCGCACATTTATGTTTAGGCATGATTGTTTCCATGGGATCTAAATTCACATCTATTTAAGGCAGCAATCCGGGACTTATTTTGATAAATATAATGATATTTGAATCAATCTGATTGGTAGGGTATCCTATCCTACTATATAATAATGAAACCTCTGTCTGTCTGTCTGTCAGTCAGTCAGTCAGTCATTCATAACCGGATCTGTTCCACATAGTTCTCCTCAGTGGATTGAGCAATTGATCTGAACTTGCACACAGGCATTGACCTTTAGCATATGCACACAGCCACGACGCCCTGCAGCCTGTGGGTTCGCAGTCGCTGGCCAGACACTGTGTGTGTGTGTGTGTGTGTGTGTGTGTGTGTGTGTGTGTGTGTGTGTGTGTGTGTGTGTGTGTGTGTGTGTGTGTGTGTGTGCGTGCGTGCGCGTGTGTTTGTGTGTGTCCACACACACAATGCGTTTTATGAGCGGTAGGGCACTTTGGATATCATCATCTTCATAGCAATAGCACGCAGATTGCCACGTGCAATGTTCAAATCCAGGTTGTGTTATATTAGCACACATAGTTTAGCTCAAACAGCTTAAACATCAACTTCTCATGGTTGTGTGAGAGAGAGAGCAGATCCCCGGCTGTGGACATAGCATTACCATAATAT